>NC_137194.1:19505285-19690285 GCF_960531495.2 Zeus faber | reverse complement strand
TTTTTGGATTAGGAGCCGGATTTCTTTTGCGGCCGACTGTTGTGCTTGTACGATTTTCAGGGGGACGCAGATAAAGTCTTGTTGGTTTGTGCGTCGGTGTTCTTCAGTGTGGCGGGTGTAAAGCGGCTGAAATGTAAAGCGGGCGGGTTTCTTGGAGAGTTGAAAGGCAGCCGTTCGGGTTCTATTGGAGGCAGAGAGCTGTAATTAGGAGCCTCTGAGAGAGAAAGAAAGTGAGAGCGAGAGAGAGAGAGAGAGAGAGAGAGCAAGAGCGACACTCGGCCTATAAACCATAACCCTGATGCCTTCTGAGTGAGTGTATTGTCGGGAAGAGTGCGGAATGGAGGAGAATACTAAGAGAGCCCTGCCCCCTTTGACAGGTGCATCCCTGTCAACCGAAGGGCAGCGAGAGAGAGAGGGGGGGAGGGGGAGTGTGTTTGTGAGGGAGGGAGAGGGAGAGAGATCGAGAGGGAGAGGGAGAGGGGGAGAGAGAGAGAGAGAGAGAGAGAGAGAGCTGGGATAGAAAACAAGTCTGACAAGCCCTTGATCACAGCTCCGCTCTACTTCGTCTGCAAGACAATGACCATCAAAGACGAAAACAACAGGAGGATTTATTTTATTTTATTTTCCTTTCTTTTTTTTATCAGACGTACCTGGCGTAACTAACCTTGGTTTCATGCCTAACCGGGAGAGCCCGTTGAGAGAGGTTTTGTCTGGAAATCAAACCATGGCTTGTCCCGTCTGTTTCCACTGTTAATCTACATAGCAGTCTGAGTGATGACTTTGATTTGTTTGCGCTGTATCATATTTTAAAGCGGGTGTGTGGTTGGTGGAAACACATTACAGGAGAATGGGCAAACATCCTTTGTCCAATTGTTTGTATTTAACCTTGATGCCAGCTTCGGAACGTAAAAGTGCCGCATGTCGCTCCACCCACTTTCTGAACCTGGATTTATCCTCAGTTGGATTAAGAGTCCATTGGTCTCATCTAAATCAGGTAATTAAAAGTGCATTTAACGCTTCATACCTGCATCTTGAATGTACGATAATTATTGTAGATAATGAGATTATGACGAATAGTACTTGGACCACTTCATCCAGTATGACAACTCTCGTCAGAGAGTAGAGGCAGACACAGGGAGCAGTTGTTCTTTTTTTATATAAAGTTTAATGAGGCAATGAATGAATACATGTATGGACCAATGGTTGAATGGATCAATGGTTTCTGTAAGACAGAATAAAAGATATGCAAAGGACCCTGTGGTTCTACCTGGGCTGTCCAAAGTACCTGACTAAAAAAAACAATATCTCACCGAATATAACGCAAGTAATGGGGAATTTACAGCAGCTGCCCCTTGAATAGCATGGCTATTATTTAAACAAAATAAATTCCCAAGGTGCTCCAGGAGTCTCTGGATCGGCGTCTACATCTGGAAAAGCCAGCAGCTGGTGAGCCGTGCTACCTGTGACAGTTAAGTCCCAACTTGGCCCTGGTGAGAGCGTACTGAGCTTACTGCTGGGCAGTACAGGTTTGCCAGCCCTGAGACACCTAATCTCTTCTGGGAAGCAGTCAGTTTGGCTGGCCTTCAGCAGAAGGACTTTGGCGTGACAAAGGTCAGGCTGAGGTAAGGTAAGATCCTTGGCTGGATTGTTGGCCGTGTCCACATACCGCCAGGTGTGCAAGGATGTTATGTCCTGGATCTAAGAGACTCTGGTTCCAACAAAGACCTTGAACCTGCACGACTCTGATGTCTGCTGGGTTAAGACTGTGGTCGAGTCAGTCCAGAGAAATGTCTTGGTGATACGTAGGGTGAGCTCTCGATAAAGGAGGGAGGACAGCTGGGCTCCTGTCAATGGTGCACAGCAGCATCAACTTCCGGCGCTTGGGGGCCACCCTCGACTTTACCATAATGAATGAAACATGGACTCTGCCATCACTCTTTGTTGTGAGGTAAGCTACCTAACTGTATGCCTGTTTGGAGGCATGACAGAAGTTGTGCAGAGTGCAGTTTCACGGTAGGGTGATGTTTGCCAGCTCGGGGAGTTGCCTCTCCAAGCTGTACCAGGCCTCGATGATGTCATGAGGGAGGTTTGGGTTATCTCAGCTCCTCTTTTTTGCCCACAGTTTCTGGATGAAAACCTTGGCCCGCGGTGTGAAGGGAATGATGACTCCAAGATGATCATTGGCTAGCTAACACCTTGTATACATGGTGCATGGTAGGAATCTCACTCTCCATCGGCTTGGGCTTGTAACCAAGTTGATCAGTTGGCCAATGCCACCGTAGGCCCAAAGCCGGCTCCTGGGGGGTCGATGCACTTGCGAGCCATAGCTCTGTGCTCTTCAATCTGGCAGTGGAAGGCAGGTGGGAGACAACAGATGGGAAGTTACTCGCTCACTGTGGGATCTGGAATCTTTCCAAGGCTAGGCACTGCCATATCTTGTCCATGATGAGCTTGGACGACTCGGGTTTGAAAGGCTTTGGAGACAGTTGTCCGTGTAGAATGACTGCTCTATGGACTGCAGGATGTCTTTGATTCCCTCCGCCTGGTCTCTGACGTGACGTGCTGCTGCAGCACAAACGTTGCGCAGCATTGACTGCTTGTTGTACCAAATGGCAAGACCTGCCATTGGTAGACGTCAGGTTTCTCTTCTCTTCGTGGGTTTCTCCAGACGAATGCTATCAGGTGGGTGTAATCTGTACCAATTAGCAGTAGTGGATGCACCTTACTGAAGTTCTGCAGTTGGAGGCCCCTCAAGTGGCGATAGCGTTTCTGAAGTGCGGTCATGGGGTAAGATTCCTTTGACAGGGCTAGCCGACTCGCTATGAAGGCACCCTGGTGTCTAACCGGGTGCTTGTCTGAAGGCTGCGTCATGAAGGCCACATGGAAGTCGACCAACGCGTCAGTGAGGAGAGCCACGTCTTGGTGGATCATTTGCAGAGTGAGGGACTCGGCTTCACCTTTGAGTTCCAGGTGTCAAACGCCAGCTGGCAGTATTATTGTGCGTTCAGCCCCATCGTCCAGGATCGTGTAGGTGTGCAATGACTTGCTCCCATGGCCAGTGATGATTGGCACCACCTTGAGGTACACCTTTCCTCCTTGCTTGGAGTTAGAGAGCGAGGCGCGATCCTTTGGCGTGATGTGAACATCTTTAGAGTCTTCATGGTCTTTGAGGTCTTTAGCGTCTTTAGGGTCTTCAGGGTCTTTAGGGTCTTCAGGGTATTCGGGGTCTTTACGGTCTTCGGGGTCTTTAGGGTCTTCGGGGTCTTCAGCCCAACCTGTATATCTTTGAAGGGGATTGAGAGCCCACAAAGATCTGAGAAGAGCCTGCAAACTCCAAGAAGACAGAAGAACAGCCAGAAGAATAGAGCGCAAGTCTCGTGACCCCACTGGGGATTTTGTCTCATTGCATATTCCTTGGAGATGCATGTACAGATTTGGACAGATGAGCAGTGCGCCTGAGTGAGATTAGTACTCAGTGTTCTGCAATGAGGACTTTTTAACAGGAACAGGAACGTCGGGCGTTTGGGGGATTCAACATGTGACTGTTCAGTTACTAAACATCCTCTGCATTCACTACGGGATTCGCTGCTGTGTTCATCATCCACTCTGTGGCGTCTTCTGTTTCACGTTTCTTCTTTTTGTCTTTCTTTTTTGTAATTTCTCTTTTGTTTACTTACATTCGTTCTTTTTTCTACCAGCATGCACGTTAACATTTTTGGGACAGAAAGAAACAGAAATATCCTGATTCCGAAACATAATGCAGCATTCTGAACCGTGACATACATGCATCTCCCACATTTGCAAAATCAACTCACATAAAATTAAATACAAATGCAGTACATCCATTATGATAATCACAATCTCCTGCGATTAGGTAAGAGTGTGTGCAAATCCATACAGTACAGAATGTACATTTATGTGATCACAGCAATTAGGAAGCTACCGGCAGTAGTTTTCCCCTGACCACAGTAAAAACTTTCAATACGCGTGAGATAAATTTAGCCCTTCTTGCATATTACTGAAGAAAAAATAAATGACTCTCCAACTGCGATGTTAAATACTGCTCTGAGGGGTCCCTGTCGCTCTTTTTCTAATTTCTCAACTCTTCTCATCAAAAGCAGCTCATTTAATTAGCTTTGCCCTCTTTTCTTTCATCCGTTTGCCCTTGTCTGGTTCAGAGCACTTTCATTTCCACGCTGGACGTCTGCGAGTCTGACACCTTCAGCGTGGGCAGGCTGCCTCGCCGTTCCCCTCCGCCATCTGCGTCTCCTAGCCTCACGCTGCCCTTCCTCTGTGTCTCTGACCTCACCTGGGGTCCAGCCGGCCCCTGGGGCCCCTTCTGGACACCCTGCACAAGACTACATGGCGAGGCCAAAGAACAGGTCCTCAGTCCGTCAGCTTACAAGAACACTTTTGAACTGCTGTGTCGTGTTGAGTATTCAATTCCTTGTCATTCACCTCTCATTGCAGTCCGTGTGCTTTGTCAACAAAGGATCGCGGATTACTATGTGTGCTTGTGCTTATGTGTGTATTTATCCCTAAGTACACTGTGTGTCTGTGTGTTCGGACGCGTGCTTTGACTGTTAAACTTTTCATCAAAACACCATCTCATTCATCCAGACTACACCGAACGCTCTCTTTCTCAAAAGGCTGCAGAGACCTTTTTGGTTCCCCCTCAATCTACCTCTACAGGAGCATCCCATCCCATCGGCTGCAGGAGCAGTCAGGCAAGGACAGAGGAGCATGGCGGTCCAAAATGCGGCATCATGTCTCCTCAGTCACCTCCCCTAGCAAAGCCATCTTGCAGTGTGAGTCAGACCCTGTCCACTAGCCAGCGTGTCTTCATCCTACACAGAACCCTCAAGTCACCTGCAGTAGTCTTTGGGATAAATAAACCATGGGGAGAGAAATGCAGCCATCCCAGGCTATTTTCAGCAGCACCATCTTTTCTCTCTCTCGCTCTCTCTCTCTCTCTCTCTCTCTCTCTCTCTCTCTCTCTCTCTCTGTCTCATGTCGCTCTCTCTCTCTACTTCCCTTTCCCAAAATGTCTTCATAAAAAGCCATTTCCACTCTCTGCTCTCTCAAATAAGAGCACGTTCCACTAACACTACTGATCTGTCTAGAAAGCAGCTGGAGTCCCAGAGACACTTTGTGCCTGTCTGTCCCGAAAAGCCACAGGGGGCGAGACATCCCATCCTGAGGCGCCCCCAAATCACTACTTTGTTTCGGGTTTTTTTTCGAGTGGGCGATATGACGATGGGGGGAAAGCTGAGGAGAATGATTAGGCAATTTGTATGTTGAGCGAAGCCGCGGCGATCATTTCTGAAGCTCCGTGACCTGACATTGAGGGCCGTGCTTTTACTCCGTCTCGTACCCGCTGGTTCCCCTGCGAGCAGAATGACTCACGCGTGCACGCACATGCTCACTCATTCTGTACATATACCCATTGAATACACACATGCACGCGCACGCACAAAACACATTTCGGGCAGCTTCTTCTTACTACCAAAAACAACTAAAAAAAAAAACGCTCTCGGTGAGGGTAGAGGGAGGGAGAAAGGAGGACAGGAGGACGCCGGGAGGAAGATCCCCCTGCGTTTGGGGATTACACAGTAAGCCGGGGAAGGTAATTGATACGGGCGGAGAGGTGCGCTCACATTTGGTGTACTCCAGTTAAATGGACGCAAGCCTAAACTACGACACAGATGGGGACAAATAGAGTCTTACATCCTTGCCAATTCAAACACATAATAGGCTGCCGCTTGTCTGTAATACTTGGGAGAGCAGACTGAATTGACCTAATGCTGAGTCATCAGATGTTTTACATTTTGGAGGCCAGACGCAAACCACCGTTTGCTGGTAATGAGACTGAACAGAGGTCCAAAATATTTTTGAATTCATTTTCCACAGGGGACCCCGGCGTTCAAAGTAAGATCCGAAAATGAAATGAAGAGCGATGTTATGCCAAACAGCGACCATCGATCTTTTGACACGGTGGAAGATTGAAACTTGAAAGCAAATCCAAATGAACCAAAGCAAAGCTCCCTCCATTCAATCTCATAAAAAAGAAAAAAAAAACTGCTAAACATCTGGAACTTGTCGTTTACAGAAAAACCGAAACTACAACGTACACCCCCAAGTCGTCCAAACATGCTGAAACCTGCAGTGTTTGGCCTCCGACAGCTTCTCACATTCATATCCAAGCTCTGTGTGTTCACCTGCTGATCTGCCTAACGTGTTTCACAGCTCATCAGTCCGTTTTTTGAGGTGGTCAGCGCTTACAGTCCCCCGGCCCCCCGCCGCGGAACATTCCGAGACACCGTTTTCCCCTCCAAAGAACCCAAAGGCTCATGGAGCTGGGAACGAGGAGGGACGCCGTGGGAGCGGGTTGAACCAAATAAATGGCAGAGTGGTGTGGAGAAAGAGAGTGAAAGAGAGAGAGAGAGATAGATAGAGAGAGAAAGAGAGAGAGAGAGAGAGAGAGAGAGTGCACGAGGAGGTGGGGAGGTGGGTAAGAGAAAGAGAGCATGGGCATGAAAACATAATGAGAGTTGTCGTGCCCATGGGGATGACGTGAGGAATGCACTGTGCAGCCGTCGAACGGAATGAGGGATGCGGAAAATTGCTAAAGAAGGGAATGGAGGGAGGGAGAGACACCACCCGTGAGCCTTGGGGTGCGGGGGCGACGTAGCTGAAAGGTGGTTCGGGACGGCGATGGTGGCAGCGGGAGGGTTTGGAGAGGGTATTGTGGCGCTGACCCACAAAGCTCAGCCTGCCGTCACGTCACTTCGCTCCACATCACGTCGCTGCGGGCGACCGGACCCCCGGGGCGAGCGACGGCAGCCTCTCTCCTCGTTCTAGTCCCACCGCCCCCCCCCCCCCCCCCACCACCCATCCCCACCACCACCACCTCCCTCCCACCCCCCAGGAGGGTTTCTTTTTAAGCTGCCGGGATGTTTTATTCTTTTTTTTTTTTTTTTGTTTGGTGGTCGGATAAACCTGCGCTCATTGTCGCGCCCGAGGCTGCTTTTAGTGGGTTCAGGCCCCGGATAAACACGGCGAGACGCAGCCACTCCAGCCCGACGAGCGCCGAGCCGAGCTGAAAGCAACTCCGCGGGAGCAGCTCCAGGCGGGGCAGAGTTCAAATCTTAAACAATCCTTTTTTTGGAGTCGGGAATTAAATCATTTTTTGCCGTCCTTTTTTTTTTGTTGTTGTTTGTTTCGAGCCATAATTCACTGTTTGATCCGCTCCAGAAGTTCTACACGTTATGAAATAAAAAGGCACAGGGTGACGGGGTCAACAGAGGTCGCCGCCTCGTACGCCCCGAGCCGTCGGTTTTGTTTCCCCTTTGCGCGTGCGGCGCGGTTTCTACGCCGCGTCGAGCGCGAAGACTCGACAAAGGCGCGACGTGTTCCCTCCCCGAGACGTGACAGCGGTGATCAGAGGCCAGAAATAATAACACGACTGTCATCGCTGAGCGTCGTGCGGGGAGTTCAACGCACTCTCCGCTATTCCCAGAGTAGACCTGTCAAAATGTGACAAATACAACAACAACAAAAAAAAAAGAAGGAGAAGAAGAAGCCACATTTCAGACCGCTGGAAGCTCTCTCTCTCTGTCTCTGTCTCTCTCTCTCTCTCTCTCTCTCTCTCTCTCTATATCTCTCTCTCTCTCTCCCTCCCCCCAGCCCCTCAGGCGGGAATCCGTTCCTGCTTCTTCATCTCACTTCACTCACCGTTGCAGTCGTCCAGATGAGTCCAATTATCAATAATGAGTCACTTCACCGCTGCTAGAAAATAAAAAAAATCAGGCTTCAGTCGACATAACCCGATAAACGCCGCGTTTAGAAAACGTGGATCTGTTTGTCAACTCAGAATGCCTCCCTGAGTAGCCTGTTAAAATGTTTTTGTGGGTTTTTCTTTTGTTTTTTTAGTTTTTTCCTTCCTCGCATCGAATTACTTCTGAATGAGTTGGGAGTTTAAACAAGGAGAGACGGGACAGGGCAACCACAACTTCCAAAGCCGTTGGCAGAGAGAGAGAGGGAGAGAGAGAGAGAGAGTCTCTCTCTCACCACTCCACAGCTACAATGGGCAATTATTTCCTCCGACCGCAACACAAAACCGGATGAACAGAACTTTAAAGGGGAAAGCTCCGATCACAGGAGTTGTTTATTCCACGTGTTTCATTCGGTATCTATCTGTGGCCTCCGTCCTCCTAGATGAGGAACTTGAACTGGATCCAGCCGCGTCGTGACCGATAATGAACATCGCAAATTCGCCGTCAGCTGGGAAGTCGACAGCGTTGCTGCGTTGCCCGCTGCTCGCGCGGCCTCGCGTCTTGTTTCTCACAAAATGTGGCACCAAAAATAAATCCCCCTTAAAGAAACGAATCGGGGGCAATCGCTTGAGATCGCCCGAGCGCTGACTTGTGTTCTCCTCGAAAGAGGATTCAGAACAGATTTACTTCGCTAACGTTCCTTGCTTTTGATCTTTAAAGAGCGAATATGAGATTGGGATAAAGTGCTCTATCGCCCTCGGAGGAAAAGAGTGAAAGACAGAATGTGTGTGGACGGCGGGTGGGAAACCCGCGTTGGCATTTACGCTTCCGCTGGTGATAATGCTGAGAAAGATCTGCAACGCCGTTCATTCCATTGGAGACACCAGATTTGATATCTTGCATATACTTGCATATATATATGCAACGCACCCGGAGATTACGCACAATAGTTACTAAACCGAACATAATAGGTAACTTAATTCCTACCTAGCTAACTAACTGAAACTAACTGATTCCTAAAACATAACGCAGTGAGTGAACAGAATAATATGAATAAAATAAAATAAAACAACACTCAAAAAGAAAATACATGAATCTTGAATCACGCCAGAACCCACTGGGAAACAAACGTCTGATTTGAACGCAACACGCTGTTTCGAAGTGTGTGTGCCTTTTGGGAATGCCTCTCTCTCGCGAGGCCGTTCAGGATCCTACATTTTCCGCTCTGCGCGTTCCTTTGATCCCCGACCTCACATTACTTTGCCTCCCTTCTCCGACCACATTCAATTTCAAAGCACAATGCTTCATGCCGCCGCCCCCCAACCCCACCTCCGCCTCCACCCCCACCCCGTGAACGTTTGAAAAGAATAAAAAAGAAAAGATGAGAGACTCAACTCGAAAGCAGGTGAGAAAAAGACCGATCCGCACAATGATGTCAATACATTACATTTCCAAAGGACAAAAAAAAACAACAAAAAAATGTAATCACAAAGGGGTTATTGAAAGAATATATTACTTTCCCATCGTAGCTGTAGAATGAATAGCTAAAGAAAAATAGGAATATATTATTGAAAAGGTTAAATAAAAAAAAGAATTGGAGGTGTGTGTGTGTGTGTGTGTGTGTGTGTGTGTGTGTGTGTGTGTGTGTGTGTGTGTGTGTGTTTGCATAATTGCATAATGGACGGAGGACGAAAGTGTAATAAAGCAGAAGTTGCTTTCACAGCTGTAATCACGTGTGAACACAGTCATTAAAAACAGTCATTAAAAACACAGTCATTAAAAACATTCAACAGCTCCAGACCTACTGTCAAGAGTACTTATCAGCAGCATTTAGCACATTTATCTATCACATATACCCCATTTCCAGACCCTGGTCAGAGGTGTACGGTGCAAGGGTGGTTCTTCATAGGATAGCGGCTTCGGAAACCCTCCCGAGGTGTCAAAGTGTACAAACAGGGTGTTTACAGAACTACACCCTACACTACACCCGGCGTGTCCAGTATGGTGAAAATGATGGACTGCTCTGGGAATGAAACCTACGTACCTACGTTTTAGACGGATATATATGTATAGTATATATGGCTATAAAACAGGAGCTACAGTGGAGATACATTGGAGCTACAGATGGAGCAACGAGACACCAAACGCTTGTGGTGGGGGCTGCGGACTACTAACTACAAGAGCAGCCCCGCTGCCCCTAGCCACGAGTGTGGATGCCTCCCTACCCAACGAACTGAACTTATTTTATGTGCGCTTTGAGGCTGGTAACATCACCGCCAGCTCACCGGCTAATTTGAGTTACACCACTGGGGATGAGCCCGCATGACATCACGAGGACTCTTTTGTGCGTGACAGCTGCGGTCCCAGATGGCATATCTGGGTGAGTGCTGAAGATCTGTGTTAACCAGCGAGCCCCGGTGCTCACCAAGATATCCAATGCCTCCCTGGCCAAGCCGGTGGTCCCGTCCTGCTTCAAGAGGTCCACCATCATCCCTGCGCCGAAGAACGCCTCTCCGGCCTACTTGAATGACAATCGTCCGGGGGCTCTCACCTCGGTGGTCATGAAGTGCTTCGAGAGGCTGGATTACATCTGCGCATCCCTCCCCCGCACTATTGACCAGCTGCAGTTTGCATACCGGCCGAACAGATCCACGGACGACGCGGTCTCCCAGGTACTGCGCACCACACTCACCCACCTGGATGGCTGGAAGGGGGGCTATGTGAGATTGTTGTTCATTGACTACAGCATCAACACCATAGTACCCACCAGACTGGCTGTCAAGCTGCTGGAGCTAGGACTGAACACTCCGCTGTGGGCCTCAATCCTGGACTTCCTCACAACCAGGCCCCAGGTGGTTAGGGTGGAGAGGCAAATGTCCAGCTCCCTCACCCTGAACAAGGGACCCCCCCAGGGCTGTGTCCTCCGCCCCCTACTGTACTCCCTGTACACATGACTGTGTGGCCAGGTCCAGCTTCATCACCATCATCAAGTTTGCTGACGACACCGTTGTGGTGGAACCGATCACCGACAACGATGAGAAGGCCTAAGCAAAACTAAGGAACGTCAGCAAAACTAAGGAACTGATTGTGGCCTTTGAAGAGGATTACAACCGAGGACGCACAAGATTAATGAGACTTCTGTCATCAGGGTGAGCAGCTTCAAGTACCTGGGAGTCCACATCATGGAGGATTTATCATGGACTTTAAAAACAGACACTCTGGTGAGAAAGGCGAGGCAGCGTCTTCACCACCTCAGGCAGCTGAAGAAATTCCGGGTCTCGGTGAGGATCCTCAAGTCCTTCTACTCTGGAGCGGTGGAGAGCATCCTGACAGGCAACATCACTGCCTGGTTTGGGAACTGTACTGCTCAGGACAGGCGGGACCTGCAGAGGGTGGTGCGTTCAGCCGAACGTACCACTGGAACTACCCTCCCCTCCCTGCAGGACTTATACACCAGGAGGTGTAGTAGCAGAGCCCGCAGGATCATGAAGGATCCTCACCACCCCAACAACGGACTGTTCCAGCTGCTGCGGTCAGGCAAGCGCCTCCGCAATCACACAGCGAGGACAGAGAGACGGAGACGGAGTTTCTTCCCGGAAGCCATAAGAACTGTCAATGCTGAACTCACCAGGGGCCCCCACTAAGACACACACATAGGCCCCACTGCCTACTGTACTGTTTGTTGCATACTGTACTGCATACTGTATCACTGCACTGGGTTACTGCATACTGTGCTGTATTGCTGTTTGGTGTTACTGCATTGTTGTGTCGTACTGTTGTATACTGTACTGTATATCTCCATACACACTACCTCACTTTATTCACATGCCACTGCCACTGCACATATCTGTATATACATATCTGTATATACAAGTCTATTCCTTTTTATTTCTATTTTGTATTCCTACTGCGTAAATTACCCTTTTTTTACCCTTATATTATTCTATTTACAAATTGAATTGCGTTTTAGGAACCAGTTAGTTTAGTTAGTTAGTTAATTAGTTAGCTATTGTGCCAGTTAGTTATTGACCAGTTAGTACTTATTGTGCATAATCTCTGGATGCGTTGCAATGTCATTTCACTATGTATATGTATGCTCGTATGTTTATGTATGTGACAAATAAACATCTTGAATCTTGAATTTTTAATCTTAAGGGATGAACTGGAAAAAAAATCCTATTAAATAACTATTACTTTCAATAAGTTATGGCTTGCATTTCTATGCGTTTCCTTTAGTTAGCGAATCGACAGCCTGTAATGCATTTAGCTGAATGTCATTATGTCGGGAATGGACTTACCACTTTAAAGTCCTCCGGGCGGCATTCTGAGCCCCGGAAATGGCAGGAGAGCAGCATCTCATTGATGTCATGACCCGTGCGGTCGTAGAATTCGCGCATGTTGAAGGGCCGCGGCTTAAAATTGTGGAAGTCTGCTTTGACTTTCAGGGCTTCCAGAACATTCTCCTCCACAAGGTGCACGTCCCGAATCTCATACCTGGGGAGACAGGGAGAGGGCGTGGGGGTCAGGGATGACAGGATTTCTAATAGGTTGTCTCACATTAATTCAAGTCACATATTAGCATTTGAAGAGGTAGGATGAGGATTGGACCTGCTTGTTAAACTCTTTTTTTCTCACTTTGCCGTGAAAAAAAAGGAATGCGTCAAAACTCTTCTGACCTTTTTACTTTTGCCGTCCTTATGCCCATTGGCTCTTTATGATCGTTGGAGTTGGAAGCTTTTCCAACAGCTCAAGGCCAAAGCTTGACCTTAAACTGAACAAACCGATTGTGGAAATAGGTGTGAACCGTCTTTACACTGATAAACAAAAATGTCCCTCGAAAAAATTGATGTGACCGTAACAATGTCAACCTCAGAATGCATTGATGATTCCTTTCATTCTTACCGTGCTTTCGTGCATACAGTATCTGCATGTGGTCTAGTGAGCGGTTAAAAAAACGGACCCTAATTCAGTGCCAACACACTAAGAATAAATGCCCATGACTCACTGAGCGTCGAGCCACTCATCCCACATAGAATATCTCTAATATCAGTGGCAGTGGGATATTTCCTTTTCATTTAGTTTGGCTCAGTCAACCTGAGCGTGCTGTCTGGTGGAACAGGAGAGGAGGTGGAGCTGCTCACTCTCGGCGATCTCCCACTGTGCTATTATTAACGTGGTCACCATTTTAATAGACTCTTCAAAAAGCAGCTCATGAGATTTTTTTCAGAGAATACTCGCTTACCCATGGGGCTTTTGTGTTTGGAAATTAGAATAAAAAATGAGAATATGGATCGATGAAATGCTAATTTTTTGGAGTGTTTTGGTATTTTCTGTATTATCAGCATAGCAGTCTAACACAACGTGGCCTGTATTTCATATGGGAAAAACACAGTTTTATGTCACTTTTAAAAAAAAAACATTTTATACTAAGATCAGTACAAAATTTCGGCATATTCTCACTTCACAATCGATATCATATTCTGTGCGTCAGAGAAGATCTTTAGATAATAAAATACTACGCTCATAAATGAATCACATCATTAATCTGTAAAGCTTAAAACCTGAGAGGTATATTTTGTATTTGATTAAAACAGGATTTAACTGAGGTGACTCATGCGGCATTTAAGAGATCCCATCAGCTCACAAGTTGGACGAAATAACTCTGGAAAGATAGGAAAATCCAGATTGGATTTCACGCCACATATCCAGCCGTGGATCTTATCACGGCATGATATGTTGGATCTTCTTCCAGATTACTATGGAGTGAAAAGCCAATGTCAGGCTCAGATCATTGCTGACGTCAGCATGTTTATTTTTTAATATCAAAATTGATCTCCGCTCATCATTAGACAAGATCTCAGGACAGTGATTGACTGTTTATGACACATGAAAGAGAACCGGTCAGAGGTGTTGACTCCTCTCTGCCGAGAACCTTTTCCATTCATCTCTTTAAGGCCAGTAGGTCACAGTTCACCCAGACATTTCGGATCCCCCGCTCAGGCACTCCCTGTTACTGTAATAAGAGCCACGGTCTACAGAGAGCAACTCGTGGCGGTCTTAGTGGTTTCATCATTACATTCCTTCTATTGTACAAAGCTTCCTGGGCCGGGATAAAATAAAAAATAGTAACAAATATCCTCCTCAAATATAAATCTCTCCAAAGCTGTTTACCTTCATAATGATTTCCTTTCTTGACACCGACACGTTCAATGTCTCTGCAAGGCTCCAATTGATTTACTGAGTGGCAGAGGGTTTTTTTTGTCCCTCCCTTCAGCTTTTTACAAGCTCCTGAGGCTGATGCCAACTCAATCCGCTAATTTATATTGCCAAAAACCAGGGGAAGCAGCCAGCTCTTTGGTGCACTGAGAGGAATCAGCCTCTCAAGATCGGATCTTGTGAAACACATGTTGCTGTAAGCCCCAGAATCCTCAGCATTCAGCTGCGGAGACCAGAGAGCATTACAGTCCTGATCATGATGCCCCGGCTGATTTGCAGCCGAGAAAACTCACTTAGCGAGCTATGGGCTCAAGAGCAATCAGAAAACTATAAAAAAATAAAATAAAAAAAATCCCATTACCATTTATACCCTTCCCTCCCTACAGGATGAGGGAGGGAAGGGTTGAGTTTTACTGTATGTGCTTTATTGTTTGTTTTTATATGATTGTATTTCTGCTGTCTTAGCCATGGGCTCCCTTCATTGGAATTCATCTTGAATCTCAATGGGATTCTTCACTTGGTTAAAAAAAAAATATATATATATATATATATATATATATATATATATATATATATATATATATATATATATATATATATATATACATATATAAAAACATATATGTATATATATATATATATATACATATATAAAAACATATATGTATATATATATATATATATATATATATATATATACATATATAAAAACATATATGTATATATATATATATATATATATATATATATATATATATATATATATATAACAAATGATCCAGAAACTAGTTCTATTTTAAAACAACTCTATAAAAAAGATTTAATTGCTATTTGGAAAAAAAGTTATTTCATTTCTATATATTGGAAGAAAAAAGTATAGCGATTCATTAAAAAATGGAAATCAGTTTAAATGATTGATTAATGAGCAACTGAATAATGGAAGATGGATACGATGAGTGATGTCGCCATGAAGATGTGATCGTGACAAATTCAAACACGCATTAACCCTGAACAGCTGAGGAACCAAAACAGAAATCAAACCAGATGTTCAATTAGAGCGCAACTGTTGTTTTTTTTTTTGTTGTTGCGGCGTCTTACGCCTGACGCCCTCATCCACCCCCCGCGGCCGCACCTCTGGTTGAGCAGCGCGAGCAGCTCCCCCGCGTGGTACAGGTCGTTCCGCGTCACGCGGCCGAAGCGGAAGGCGTTCAGGTTGCAGAAGGTGACGGAGGGGAACGCCATGGCGGGGGCGGCGACCTCGTCCAGTTTGGTGACGTGCGGGTACTCCAGGTAGCGGTGGACGCGGTCCGCGCACACGCAGAGCAGCAGCCCCAGCGCGCCGAGGAAGGACGCCGCCCACAGGCAGCGCTTCACACACGCGCGCTCGTACGTGAAGATGTGCGAGAGCCCGTGCAGGGTGGAGCGGCGCGCGAAAACCTCCACGGGAGGAGGCTGTGCGCGAACGTCCGCCTCCTCCTCCGATTCCACTCCGAGGTCCATGACCTCCGCCCCCCGCGCCCCCCCCCCCGTTCCCCGTCCCCCCCCCCCCCCCCAAAAAACCCCCCCCAAAAAACAGATTCGAACACACCTTCAGAACATCCCACTTTGTTCACCTGCCCACGCGACGGATCGTTTCTCGCGGTGTAATTACCCTCGGACCACGGGGGGGAGGCGCGGGGACCCTCCGCGGACCGGCTGTGGCTTTTTGGGCATCATACACTAATCACGGACCCTCGTGGGAAAAACATAACCCCGCAGCTCGGCGTGAGTTGGCGAATCCATGCCAAAACCGCGCACACGCACGAACACTTCTATTTTGTTAGGATAAAGAGGAAAGACACGGATCATCCGTGCAGTTTGTTTTCAGCGTGGTCGCATCCTCCATGAAATCCCCCATGGCAAAAAAAAACAACAAAAACAAAACAAAACAAAAAAAAAAAAACAACAACAAAAAAAACTATTTCTAGTTGTTGATCAAGCTGCGTTGCTGCCGCGGGTGAAATCCTCCGGGTCCGGACTCCCACCCCGCCGAACACCTTCCACTCCACAGCGGTTCGGCTGGAAGGAGTTATTCTCGGACCTCTACACGTCGTGGCTCACGAGTAGTGAAGCTTCCACCCAGTGTGCATGTGGGTTTGGCAGAGAGAGAGAGAGAGAGAGGGAGAGGGAGAGAGAGAGAGGGGGGGGGGGGAGAGAGAGAGAGAGCGAGAGAGAGAGAGGGAGAGGGAGAGGGAGAGAGAGGGGGGGGGGGGGAGAGGGAGAGAGAGGGGGGGGGAGAGAGAAAGAGAGAGAGAGAGGGAGAGGGAGAGAGAGGGAGAGGGAGAGAGAGGGGGGGGAGAGAAAGAGAGAGAGAGAGGGAGAGAGAGAGAGGGAGAGAGAGAAAGAGAGAGAGAGGGGGAGAGAGAAAGAGAGAGAGAGAGAGGGGAGAGAGAGAGAGAGAGGGAGAGAGAGATGGAGAGAGAGATAGAGAGAGAGGGGGGGGGAGAGAGAAAGAGAGAGGGAGAGAGAGATGGAGAGAGAGAGGGAGAGAGAGAGAGAGAGAGAGAGAGAGGGAGGGAGAGAGAGAGGGCTGCTCTGGCTTAATGGATGAAGAGACTGCCATTCACTGGTCCAGTTGCTGTAGTCTCACACCCGCACTACACACAGTGTGCATGGTTCTCCAAATTATAATAACAATAAACTACTACATTTATCGGGTTTGTATGCGTGCGTGTGTGTCTGTGCGTGTTCGTGACGAGATAGACAGATATTATTATTATTATTGTTATTGTTATTATTATTGTTATTATTTTTAATTATTGTTGTTATTATATATATTTATATATTTTTTTATATTATTGTTATTATGATTATGATGATTATTATTATTATTGTACTAATACTAATAATAACTTACAGATTTGGCGATAAATAAACCCTCAGACACCAACGGTATGCTGGCGTGTACAACTAATCCGTGCTTTCAAATAACAACAATTATAACGACATATAGCTAATTGCATGACATGAAAGATGCATATCCACGACTAAAATCAAACAGCACCAAAAATGATCAACCTGCCACTATATTAAGAGATTTTGAATGGTTCAAAAACGCAACAGGGCCTTCCTAGACGCCAGTGCTTTGTTTATCGCCAAATATAATTTCCCAGCACGAAAACGATGAGAACAACGCAGCTCTGGCTCAGTTGGAGCGTTTCCTCGGCTCCGGGCGCCGCCACTGTCCGTGGTGCTGATGCGCGGTGCTCCTCCGGGCCGCCAGGCGGCGCCACGGCGCGGCGGACAACAAGCCGCCGCCCCGGGAAAGAAGGCACAGTAAACATGTGAGCAGGAAGAAAGATGGCGGCGCACCTCGGGCTGGCGCGTCTGTGTCGACTGGCGGGGAGAAACCTCTGCCCCCGGCCGGCGGGGCGCGCTCAGGAGGCCTCGCCCGCGGCCGCGAGGTGCTACGCGTCCGGATCCGCCGGGAGCGGTGAGTGACGCCTCTCACGGACGTCGGACGTCTCAGCTGCCGGTAGAGGTCATGCCGGGGGGCGGGGGGCGCTCCTCGGGGCAACATCCCATAATATGTTCCTTGGCGTCTGTCTAGGAAGCGAGTTGAAGGGAAAAGCACGGAATTACCTTTTGGTGACATTAACCCCGTTTAAACTCACTGGAAGTAGTCGGGAAGTTAAGATAAAATACAAAAAAAAAAAACACTCCCAAGTGATGGGAGTTTGTGTTCTCTTCTCAAACACGGCACTTTAACCAAGCCTCTTAGGTTCGAGGTGTCTGCAGGTCCTTCAAGAAATGTGAATGTCAATTGTCGATACAGACGTTTGTTTATTTACATTTTTAGGTGTAGTGCATGCTGCCATTTTTTTCCTCCCTCATTTTTATTCACGTGAATCTTGTTCCTGCTTATTGTTTTCATGCGACTTGTTGGGGCTGTCACCCCACACAGATGAGTGAACCAAACGATACGTATCTCAACTCAGTTTTTTTTTTTTTACAAAGATTAGGCCTTTAAAGTCACTAAAAAGGCTTCAACGGAATTGGAAAATTGAGTCAACATTAATTTCAACATAAACGTTACGTCTGACTTGAACCTAGTACTTACCATCGTACCCTCCTGCGGTGCTAGGTGAACCCAACCCAACCAAAGATAAATTCTGACATTGTGTTGAAATAGGTCTTTAAAATGGCTTTTGAAAAAAGTAACAAATGGAACTCTCTGGTTCCTGCGAACCCCCCAAAGTGGTGTTTGAACTACTGAAGGCTAGGATGGTGCTTCTGCGTCTGCACAGGTGTCGTTTGGAGAGCTTTGCGTGGCCGTTTGCTTTTTATGCTTTTGATTTGGTGTGTGACGTTACAAACCACAATGTCCAACCTCTGGCTGCAAAATCTCCATTTCGAAATCGCTTCCCGACACTAAGGTTGGGCAACTCGGGCAACTCAGCCAATCAGCTCGCCCGGCACAGGACTGCCCCGGTGCCATGAGATTTTGGGAGGCGTGCGCACCGGCTCCTCTGCCACCTAGTAACAACCCTTCGCCACGCAGCCCGGCGGAGACGTCCGCGTGTATCTTCGCGGACGCAAAGACCAGGCCTTGACGCTCTACAAACACATAAACTTGTCGGTTAAAAAATGTGCGGTCACTTAAATGAGCGTCGCTGATATCAATAACACAATAAAGTATGGCTACTTTTGTTTTTTTTTGTTTTTTTCCAACTGCAGCTTTACAGTTTAGGCTGGATGAAAGGACAGCACACAGCAGCCTGGACCTCTTCAAGAAGGACACGGCGGTCATCTACCGCATGCTGGGCCTGGACCCCAGTCGAGTCCAGGACAACCCCGAGCGCTTCCGGGACTGGGCGGTCGTGTTCGGCAACGAGAAGATCACCGGCGGGCGGCACTACTGGGAGGTGACGGTGAGGAAGTCGCAGGAGTTCCGTTTGGGCGTGGCGGAGGCGCTGATGTCGCGGGACGACTGTGTGGGCACCAACGCGTCCTCCTGGGTGTTCAGCTACGGCCAGCGCAGGTGGTCCGCCATGACCAGCAACAAGGTGGTTCCGGTGACGCTGGTGGGCAAGCCGGACCGCGTGGGGATCCTGCTGGACTACGAGGCCGGCCGACTGGCGCTGGTGGACACGGACGATCCGAAGGTCATCCACACCATCAAGGGCCGGTTCAGGGGCCCTCTGTGTCCAGCGTTTGGACTTTGGAGCGGAGAGTTGCTCACACACTCGGGCCTGGAGGAGCCCGAGGGCTTGAAGTGAAGCGTGGAGAGCTGTGGAGGGTGAGGATGAGAGCGGAGCGGGACCCTGGCGCTCGCATGTGTGTGTGAGCCGCTCCTAGATGAGATAAAGCTGCTCGATTCAAGATTTTGTCTGAATCCACGGGTAGAGAGCTTTTCGTCACCTCTATGACACTCAATGCAATTAATTCACAAGTCTCAGGCAAATTCATTGCAAGATATTTTACGTGTGTAGCTCACGTATTATCTTTGACTCGAATAATGTTACGCAAAAAATGTTCTTTCTGTTGTGGAGCATTTTTCACTTTGGGGAAGTTAACTGCCAGTCTGGTGCCTTTTAGCATTATACACAACGTGTTTAAGTCAAAACCTCTAATAAACCTGAATATCTTCATCAGGACTGCTCCATGTTCATCATTATGTGTTAGTGCGTGCTTTACCTTTTTACATTCACAGAGGAAAGCTTTGCCTGAAACTCATTCCCTTGTCAAACACAAACAATTTAAATACATCAAATTAGACAATGATTAAAAAGCCTTTTACTTTTAGTTGATACCAGTGCGTTGTGCGTCGATTACAGTGCTGTGAATTGTTGTACAAACCATGGGTGATGTTCTTTGTAAAAGAATGAATAGAATGTGACACAGTTTCCTCACTTTTCGGAAATGGCGCAGAAAACCGGAATTACCGGAAATAATTGAATCCCAAACTTCACAACACAGACTCCCAGCTTCAGGAATATCAGACACGTACAGTACATTCATCATTTACAAATTTCAATTCACTTTTCCATTTTGACGTAACACCAAAAAATAAAATAAACAAATGAATCAGAGCCGGTAAATTAAATTTCAAATCTTAAGGAATAAATACAACATATTTAGCATCTACATATTTACATCAGTGGAATTTCCAGTTAAATACAAAACCCACATTCAGTGATAAAGAGCGGAAGCGGCCAAGCCTACTGGCATCATATGCTGAGCTTAACCATTCTTTTCCAATGCAATATGCACTCAATTCTGCACTGTACAATCTATTTCAGCTCCTCATTCACACACCGCGCTCACTCAAATCGTCCCAATACAAACGGGTTCCACCTTGTTGAGCTCAAACCACGACTTTCACCGTGTCTAGCGTGGCCTTCTGCTCCTCCGGTTCTGCCTGGGAGTCGCTGTCTGAGTACCCGCGCTGGTACTCCTGCAGCACCGACACCACGGCGTGATGGCCGAACTGCATGGCGTCGTCGAGGGCCGTGTTCCCCCATCTAACGGACGTGAGATCCACCCAGAGTTGAAGAATGCTCCCGTTTGCACAATCTTTCACGTGAATGGCTACGGACGGAAAGGACCTACCTGTCTTTTATGTGAGGATTCACCTTACAAATCTCCGTGAGAAAGACCACCGCTTCCACCCTACCTGCGAAGGGTTACGGAAACCAAAACATCGTCAAGGCCGGTCTGGCGTAAACGCTCAACAATATATTTCCAAACTGGGATTAGACAGCGTCGCGCAAAATATCACATTTCAATTCTCTCGGTTCATATATCAGTCGTGACTAAGTGCCGACCTTCAGAGGCGGCGACGTGGAGGGCGGTGCGGGAGTCGTAGTCTCTCTCCTCCATGTTTACAAGGGAAAGGGCAAACCTTGAGGGACGCGCCGAGGAGGGCGGAGGAACAGAGACAGGAAAGGTTCACTCATATCATCGATTGCCGCCTGACAAAGTATATACCAAATTTCTCTAAAATGACTGAAAAAGCCTTAACAAGATAATTTTGCTTACATAAAGATACAATTTTAGATTTACAAAAAAATAAAATAAAAAGCAGCGGCTGAATTATTAAGATCCTCAGTTCGATGTTGTGGCCGAGCTCTGACCGAACTCACCTCCTCAGAGCAGAGACGTCACCGCTGTACGCCGCAAACATCAAGTTCACCACAGACTTGTTCTAATCGGAGGAAAAGGGAAATACGATGACGGTTTGTTGCTTTTAGGGGAGGTCGCTGTCAGGATGCTGTCTTATCAGCCCCGTGACGAAAGACAGAACGACCAGTGCAGCTGTTGGACACATGCGCACAGACGTGTACGGTGTCTGGTTAATACCGGGTCGTCGTCCGATCGCCTTCTTGGGTCATGCTTCTTGGTGAAGTGCCTCAAGTTGTCATAATTGTGAAAGTTGAAGTGAGACACCAGGTCCTGTCGAATCGAAATGAATCGTGGGAAAAGAAAATGAAACCTAAAACATCACATGGCCATTGATCAGCACGGATTGGAAATTGGGGCCCACACGACGGAAAATTCAACTCCAATTCCTATATAATCTGAGACCAAATAAAGGGTGAGATGCTTACCAACATAAACGACTGTGTGACCGACTGCGTACTGTACCTGACAGAAGTGGATTCCACGGACGCTGTTCCCGAGGCGGTCTAACGAGGGCGACCAGCACATTAAACCCATCACATTGGGGACCACCAGCAGCACCGCACCTGAAACGCCAGATTTAGCCGGCAGGCCCACCTACGCCACGCGGAGGAGGCGGCTCGTTAGCAATGGAAAAGTCATCGGCGACGGATTGCTGCTCGAGTGTCCGGCTGACTCACATGGAAGGCAAACTGCCCGGAGAAGTCGTACATCCCGCACGAGTGCATGAGGCTCAGGGTGTTCCTCACGGCTTCGGTGCTCAGCACGCGCTCCTCTGTGATGGGGCAGATGCCGCCGTTGGCCAGGGTGGCGGCCATGACGCTGCCCGACTCGCAGGTCACCTCGATGGAGCACAGCTGGGGGGGTGGGGTGAACATGAGGGGGATCAGGGCTTCGGAACGGAACCGCACGCACCGCGCGGAGGCGCCTGGTCAAACGGAGACACGCTCACCTGGAAGTAGATGTCCAGCGCGGCTGTCATGTCCGCGTTGTCAGGGAAACACTACGAGAACGACGGCTTAGGGTCAGACACACAAGAACGTACACTGCAGACGTTGAGTGAGGTCACTAACTTGGCATTGGCCCACAATATGAAGAACAACGGAAATTAAACACAAATTCACCCTTTTCTCTTTGAGATAGTAGCCAATTGCGTAATTCCGATCGCCAGTCTCCTTTTCTGACTGAAAACTGTAAGAGTAAGTAGGTATAAAAGTTAGTGTGGCCAAGGGCACTTGTGATATACAGTATATCATTATGTCCTAGATATGTATCGTGGAACATCACTCACGTTGCATTGCTGAAGCCCACATACTCTTTGCCGGCCGCGCGTTTCAGATACTCCATGACCTGCAGTGATAACACAATATATAAGATAGGCTTCAGCTTCCACGGCGTTCAAATTCCCAGAAACCCGGGCGTAAAAAAAAAAAAAGGTAGAGAACGTGTTCACTCACATGGTCGAACCTCTCGGCCTTATTTGAAACCGGCTGTTAGAAAACAACAAGACACAAAAGAGCGGGTCAGGTCTGTTCTGTGTCTACGGTTTCGAAACCGTAGCTCCCCCGGTCGCCGCACAGCAGGTGGCGGTGTTCGGTTGTGTTGCCGTGCGTGGAGACCGTTCCTGCCGCGTCCGTGGTGTCCTTCTGCCTCTCTGCGTCTATGTGGCAATGCCTCCGCTGACGTGCGCTCGGAGCCTGAGGTCAGGTTATTGCGCTGCTTTAAGTTTCAAGGCCCCGCCGAAAAGACCGCTGCCAGGTTGTAAAGCTCCCAAAGCGGCGCGCACGCCGATTCTAATGACCACACGGCGAAAGGTTGAAGATATCAAATATGTCCTGACATTAAAGGGGCTGCTCCTTGGCTAAGTTTGCTGGATGCTTTTTTATCGTGCACGGTAGCCCTTCAGGGTGAACACGCGTGGCTTGGCGAGAATTGTGGTCCCCGGCATTTTGAAAGATGAATAAATAAATCAGTGAATACCTCCTTGGCCGTTACTCATTTCTTTTTTACTCGACACGGCAAATATTTTCACTGTGAAATATCGAAAAACCCAAATTCCATTCACACAGGTTTTGTGTGTGTATGTGTGTGTGTGCGTGTGTGTGTGTGTGTCAATAAACACGCCGGCGGTCATGGTCAAAACACAGCACACAAAGCACACCTTCTGCTTCCCGGGGTCTAATTGGCCGGACGCGCACACACGCCCCTCCGCTGCAATCCCAGGACTGAAAACCCCTCCTCCCTCGCGGAACCAGACCCATAATTTACAAGACGTGTGTCTTTTCCAGTCAGCTGGACAGGACAGGCGTCCAGGAAGGGGCAAACTCAGCAAAACGAAACCTAACTATAAATGGCCTCCATTCACTCGATGACATTGATCGTAGTTTAGACACTAAGTTAACAGTTCATGTAGAAATATCTAATCCTTAATAAAGACATTTAAATCTGACGACTGGAAAAACTTTGAATTCCATTTAATACAAAACGCGTGGGCCCGTAAGTGATAATATTTAAAATTCTATGACAATAGTTCAAGTGAATGCTGCCCGACTTTATTTATTTGGTTTGTTCGTTTATTTATTTATTTATTTATTATTTATTCGTTTTTAATGCTGCCTGACTAGTTGTTACGCCATTTTAAGTCCTACCCTCACAGTGTTTAGATATAATTCAAAAAATAATAATAATACGATAAAATAAAAATTCATCTTCAAAATGCTTGATATTTAACAGAAACATATGAATAAAACTGCTTCTGCGATCGCCACGGGCACGACACTAAAACGTTGTCACCATAAAGTTGAACGTTGCAGAGGAGATGAACGGTCGGAATGTGCGCGAGTCCGCATTGTTCGACGACGTCGCCGAGTGTTTATCATCACAGCAACCTTTCGATCGTGAGATTTACCTTCACTAGAGAACTGATGACTATGGCTCCGGCGTTCACCATGGGGTTGTGCGGTTTATCTGCATGAAGAGAGAGTATGACTCTGTATTACCGGGACGTACTCCCAGCCGCAGAGCCCATAAGACACCTAGAATGAGAGCGGATTCTAGAACGGACCGCTCCCTTAACGGGGTTTTCAAACCCGTCCGTTCAAGGCAACGATGTGAACACAAGTTGGGAAATGTCAGACATGTACTGTATATTCTTTCACTCCCACACTCTCTCTCTCTCTCTCTCTCTCTCTCTCTCTCTCAAAGTCCGACTCCGGAGGAAAACCTAAAGAGAAATGTTATAGCTATCTAACGTCCCGACCCTTTACTACCGTGGCTCTGTTGTAAACATCCATAGTTTGCCATGATGTAACTCCTGGAGCTGGCACCGCCAGCACACTTTTGGAAGCAGTAGATTATTATTCAAATTAGGTTTACACAACCATTACACAACCGTCAACCCAAACCTGAATCAATGACATAGGGTTCTCCAGGCAGCATGGGGGATTCACCACTTGGTTATTGAGTGACAGACAACCTTAGTCGCCTGCGTCGGTTAAATCCACCCAAAACAAATGCGCCGCGCTGAACACACACGGGTCCACAGGTCCTCTTTCAGGTCCCCACAGGACACTTTCCTCCGCTTACCGTCATCGTCAAGTGATAGCTTGTTGAACTTCAGTCCGCTGGGCTCCTTGCCCACGAAGCTGTGCACGTGCTTGCTGCCGAGCTCGTGCACCGCGATGGCGTACTCCAGGGGCTTCACGCACGACTGTAGACAGAACGGGAGCTTGGTGTCGCCCTCCGAGTGTCTGCAAGTATGCGCGCGCGCACACACACACACAGACACACACATACACACACACACACACACACACACACACGGACACACGCACACACACACACATACACACACACACACACACACACACACACACACACACACACACACAGAACCGGACGGTGATGATGGAGAAAAAGGGTTCAGAATGAAGAAAAAATGACCATGTCATTATTGCTGAAGAACCCCCTAACCCCTGAGTTATCAGGTTCTTGTATCACTCTGAAGGGGGATTATTTCGCAATGATTACCGACTGGCTGTATATATAGATATTACATATCATTTACTTATGACAGGGCTAATAATATCAGATAAACGACACCCGCACGCTACCTCTGTCCGTCGATGGTGCACAGAGATACACCCCAAAGATCGGGACTGAATTTAGCCAGTTGGGGAATGTAATCCGCCACCTGCAGAGAGAAACACAGATATCATGTACAAGCACTATATACACACATTATATGAACCAGTGTGTGAGTGTCCTTATGTGTGTATGTGTGTGTATGTGGGTGTGGGTGTGTGTGTGCGTGTGTGTGTGTGTGTGTGGGGGGGTCTTCCATCACTCACCTTCCCCCCGTCCTGTGACTTGGCGCTCTCATACATGACGTTGATGCTCTGGGTGAACTCCTGGAAATCTGGAATGATGAACTTCTTCCTGAAGGCCTGGGTCAGCAAGATGATGTTGTTGCCGGCGCACCTATAAAAAAAGAGGGCAGCACGCGACATTAAGACCATTAGGGGCGTTTACAAGACCACGGCTCGGTGTTAAAATTACGACATCACTCGCGAAGGAAAAGAAACGACACAAAAGCCCGTCCCTGGATTCCGCATCATCATGTGTTTGATTTTAAAGTTTAACTTTGTCATGTTGCACATTATTCTTTTGTCTTCTAGGTGTGCTAAGGTCTATTTAATAAGCACTACGCCAAAAAGGGGGATTCACGTTGTGTTATTATAGCCGAGCTATCCATCTCGCAAGCGTGTGAGGTCTTTTGGACATTGGGGAGAAAAATGGAGAAATATTATATTATTCATGCGGCACGGTTCAAAAAGGAAGGAAATAGTTCTGCATATTTTTAGAAGCCTCTTGCTTGGTGAGCCCGGCGAGCATTCTTCAGGAAAGTCGCCGCGCCGAGTACACGCAACGCGGACCAAGCGAGATGTGATGTGATTAATGGGGTTTTCGAGGAGCCAGAATAACACTGTGATCCGCTGGGTTATCGACTCCCAATTAGGAAGTGGCGCTGTGTGTACAGCAGCCGGGATGAAATAATAATTTGATCCCCTCTTATAATTTGTTGAGCCTGCGAATAGTCATCACACCCTGGGAAGCTGGCGGAAAGCAATCGCCTCTTTTAACTCCCCCTCGAGCCGCTCCGTCTCTCTGAGAGCCTCTCGCGCACCTTCTACATGCACCAGCGTGTGTGTGTGTGCGTGTGTGTGCGTGTGTGTGCTTGTGCGAGTGTGTGTGTGTGTGTGTGTGTGTCATCGCAGCTGTTCACTGTAAAACTTGTGCCTCTGTCAGTCACGCCGGAGTCGAATAACCCCAACACTCACGTTTAGCCTCGTACAACCTAATCAAAGGGCCTTTAACCCTTCACGACCCCCGCAGATGCTCCACGCTGTATAAGAAGGATTTGCATACATTGTATATCCTCGATTTCTTTCGAATATGTGACCTTCAGATTTCAGGATATCGGCCCTAAAAAGACTAAAAAGACCTGAAGGCTACTGTTTCCGGTGGGAAACCACAGCGGGAAAACACAAATACAGCGCAAATAAGTGAGACTTCTTTTTTCCCGCACTTCCTGAAGAGCTTCTGGTCCATCATGACTGGTCCGACGGAGTCGCGCGAGGCTTGACGGATCTGAGCGATGCAGTCGCGCAGCCGGGGGTCGGACGTCAGCAAGCCCGTCTTTCTCAAGGCCTGGGGAAAGGACGAAAGCACAAAGGGCAGTGTTTACAAGAAAACGTATTTATAGACGCCGTGGACAAAAAAAAAGAGATTGAGAGGGAGATACGATCATGAATTGGATTGCGGTGGCTCAAAATCAGGGTCAATCAGTACGGGGTTCAAACATCCGCGTGTCTGCAAATACAGTAGATTGATTAATAACCTGTCAATCGACAGGTTATTAGAACTATGCGGGGGCGCCGCTTCAGGACCGCGACAGGAGTCCAAGCTCAGAGCCAAGCACATGCTGCCGTGCTGACTCCAGTATGAAACATGTGCTGCTATTTGGAGGAACATCATGTGCCAGAGCCTCCGGACTGGACACAAGGAAGATGCCAGGTTATTTTAATACCCGTCAGTCCGATAACAGATTCGGGCAGGATTCAACACATGTCCATATGTTGTTGGTGGTGGCGGAGAGCCAGACCGTTGCACCACACTGGTGCGCTGCCTTTGTTATTGTGTGCCAGTGGGACACAAGGGTCAGTGACTCAGCGGCTGAGGATTGGACAAATTGATATCTCCTCATCTCCGCTTAAATCCCATTTTACATTAAACTCAAAAAATGACCCCTTCCCTTCATTACCGGAAAAAAAAACAGCACTAAAGTGAACTCGAGCACCCATTTTGAAAGGGATAAACAGAGAGAAGTGTGATGCTTGAGCCTGACCAGCACCTACTATGCTATATTAATTATTTATAAAATAAATGTTATCTTTAGATTTGTTTTTTTAAGGTTTGCGGTAGGGTTAGCGGACTCATCAAGTATGTTATAAATAGTGGAAAAACAATCCTTTAAAGCGCGTATTTTATTTTATTTTTATTTTTTTATACATGACCGCCACCAATCCCCCTCGTTGGAGAACGATCTTACCCCGTTTTGATCTATAAACAACTGATCATCATTACTTCTCTAAGAGGGAGGGAGGATTGCCACGGGTGAGACAGAGAAACATAGAGACAAACAGCAACATGTACTTGGAAAAACATAAACATGGAAACATCCGATGACATGTATTTGACAAAACATGATTAATCAAGTCAACGTAAATTGGAACCGCAATTACGGCGCGTGGCCCCTGCCTGTGGTAGCTATGGCAGTAAAGGAGAGAAAAGGAGGAGGATGTAATCAGGAGGGTGTTGTGGGTGTATTGCATATTGCAATGTCAACCGATCTTCAAATCACCTGAAGACTCGACGCAATCACTAACATAGCAACATATTTATATCTAATGTTAAAAAAAGTTTGGAAAAAAAAGAAAATAAAAAAAAAAAAATATATATATATATATATATATATAATGTTAAATAAAACAATTAAAATAGACCTCATATAATAAAATAAATGGTTCTTGAATATGTTTTGCAGAGTGGGATAAAACAACCATGACTATGAATACCTAACCTCTTATCCACCACTCCATCTACATTGACTCGCTTGGCAAAAATTAACTTTTGACTATTTTAATTAAAAAAAGTGGACGCTTCAGTCTCTGAGATGTCAACTTCGAGGTCTCTGTTCTTCTGCTGCTCTCCTCTACAAACACATCCAGTCATCCGCGGTGTAATCCAAAGCCACCTGTGTTTGCACACTGCACTTTTGCTGGACGTGCGCTCCTCTCAAAATGGCTGAGTTACCATAGATGCCCATGTTGCACGTCTTCCATTTGAGAAAATTGAGAAATCAGGGTGTGGACGTGTGGACTAAAAGCTTTATAGTCTGTGTAATATCACGGCATGGATGCACAATATCCAGTGTTTTCATTTCTCTTGCTCCATTCATTGAGTTGTGGCGCAGTTGTCGAGAGCGGAGATAAACTCTCAGTACGCGTTCTGTTATACTTTATTCCTACATATGCAGAATCAAAATGTACTGAAAATCAAGTTCTAAGTCTCCAAATACCAACTCGCTCCCACAGTCATCGTGTTGTATCTATGGATGTTTACATCGGTGTAACACCTGCTATACTTAGCACCTCTTACATAGGAAATGTCCAAAACACTGGTTAAACCTGACCCTGTTTTCATCCTGGAAAACACTGTGATAAATTCCTGTTTCAGCTCCTATTTCAGGTCACTGTAAGGCAGTACAGTAAGCCACGGTCACGCTGGGGGAACATGCAGCCAGGGCACGGTGGAGGGTGGGCGAATGTGTTGTCCACTCACAGAGATGAACTGTGAGAGAGGGATCTTCTCTTTGCCATCAGTGATGGTGTAGAACAGGAGGTCCTCCAGCCCGTCTATCAACCTGTTTCTGTGCCGTGAGAGGGAAGATAATGTGTCAATTAGTTAGGTAGCTGGGTATCAAAGCCCTCCTGCTGTGGGCTTTGATACCCAGCTACCTAACTAAATAACTAAATAACTAACTAACTAACTCACTAACTCACTAAATACATAGGCACACACATACACAAATACATACACACATAGATACATACATACACACATACATACCTCCATACATACATACATACATACATACATACATACATACATACATACATACAGACATACATACCTACACACACACATATATATACATACATACATACATACATACATACATAAAGACATACATAAACACATACATACACACACATATACATACATACATACATACATACATACATACATAAATACATACAGACATACATACAAACACATATACATACATACATAGACACATACATACATACATACATACATACATACATACATACATACATACATACATACATACATACAGACACACACACATACATACATACAGACACACATACATACACACACAGACACACACACACACATACATACATACATTTATACACACACACACACATACACACATACATACATATATATATACATACATACATACATACATACATACATACATACATACATACATACACACATACACACATACACGAATAAATGACTTTTGAGAGAACTTCTCCTGTGTATAACCAAAGTTACATATACCTATGTATATCTGGCTAGACCGCGGGAACCTACTTGGAGCGTGCTTTGGCCCCTGCCGGGTCTCTCTGGTGATGGGAGAAGCGCTGGCTCCAGCAGAGGAGCTGAGCAGGCAGGAGGCTCCGGGACCACAGCGCGCTCTCACCTCCCACCCTGCTGGGGTCGGCTGCGTTCTTCAGGAGCTGCAGGATCCCGGTGTTGGTGGCCCGCAGACCCCTCAGACAGTGCATTGCGACACGTGTGGTCTTACCAACGAGACACGGGAAGTCAAAAGAAAGGCCGGCGGTGATGCGCGCACTGGCCCCCGGGCAGGGAATGAAGCCGCCCCGGGGCCACCGCGGGGTGAGGAGGACAGCTGCCCGGGGGGCGGGGCTCTGGGGGACACATGGCCGTGAGAGCACGCTGCCAGGCAGCGGCCAATAGCAAGTCAGTCTGAAGAAAGGGATTGGGCCGCTCTTTCTATCTAACTTTAAAAAAAAAAATCACTTTATTTGATTTGAAATTCAACTGGTTGCATGTTATATTTGTTGATATAAACAATATAAAGTGTTCAAGTTGGCAGTGAGAAAAATGAAAGGGGCTGATATAATCAATGACAATAGAACTAATAATAATAATAATAATAATAATAATAATAATAATAATAATAATAATAATAATAATAGTACAAATAATAATAATAAAACTAATAATAATAATAATAACAATAAGGATAATAATAATAATAATAATAATAATAATAATAATAATAATATAAAGTTGATACAACTACTAATAGAAAATAGTACTTTATTTTGTACTTTAAGTACTGCCTATCTATACTATCTTACTACGACTAAAAATGATTATAAATTATTTTTTATATATATATATATATATATATATATATATATATATATGATATAATAATAATGAGACCACCATATTTTGGACTAACAGCAGATCAAACGACTGATCATGAAACATACAGCATCGTGAAAGCTATTCGTCGGATAAGTCTGAATTGTGGCACCGTCTGCTGTCGTTTTTCTGGTTTGAAACTATGTTGAAATGAGGTTTGTTGAGCGTTGTATGTGCACATAATAGCGCACGATTGCCATGACAAGCGCTATTGCGACACACCGTGGTAGAGCAGTAGCGCACTGGCAGCGACATGCCATTCTCCTCACCGCCTCCAGGTGGCACACGTGCCCAGGAACAGCCAAGATAAGGGCAGGGGTTTGGGACCGATAGTTTCCCATTGGTACAGCCTTGCAATTTAGATCTTGCTTCAAAAAAGCTGTTTCCATTCTTCATCTTAAGTGGAATTTGAAAAGTGCTCACGGCGGTGGGGGAATGAGATGATCGAGTTGGGCAAACTCACTGACACCGTGACATCGTACATCGGCCAACGACCCTGCGTCACTGTGGGGAATCAGGAACTCACCAACTACGGAAAACCATCTCCTAAAAACTGTAGGGAACCTTCAACTGGCCGACGACCTGAATGGGTTTCACTGCGGGTTTGAAAAGCCCACCTTGCTCTCTGCTCTCCCGGCCTGCCCCCTCACCCCTCCCCACTGACGCCCCCACCTACACTCAGGATCCGTGAAGAGGATGTGAGTCTGCTGTTCTACAGATAGAAGATGGGAAGGCTCCAGGCCCAGATGGCGCGTCTCCCTCCGGCCTGAAACTCTGTGACGACCACCTGGCCCACATTTTCTACCCAGATCTTCAACAGATCTGGGTAGAATATGAGCTGTGTGAAGTCCCCTCGCGCTTCAGACGCCTCACAATCGTCCCGGTCCCCAAGAAACGGTCCCCAGACGGTCCCTGGATTAAATGACGACAGGCCCGTCGCCCTGACGTCTGTGGTCATGAAAGCCTTTGAGATACTGGTGTTGGCCCACCTCAAGGACATCACAGGCCCCCTGCTGGGCCCCCTGCTGGGTCCCCCGCTGGGTAGGCAAACTTGGAACACTTCGACAGCACTACATCCTGCAACACCTCGACTCCCCAGGGACATACGCAAGGGTCCCGTTTCTGGATTTCAGCTCGGCATTCAACGCCCCCCAGGGTTGTGCCCTCTCGTCCCTCTGCTCTTCTCCCTCTACACCAATGACTGCACCTCAGGAGACCCCGTCTGCTAGACTCCTGAATTTAGCAGACGACACAACGGTCATCGGCCTCATCCGGGACGGTGACGAGTCTGCATACGGACGGGAGGTTGAATGGCCGGCCCTGCGGTGCGGTCAGAACAACCTGGAGCGGAACAAGCTCATAACTGTGGAGATGACAGTGGACTTCAAGAGCAGCCAACCTGCCTCAGGGGCGGCTGATCCAGTTCATCCAGTTTGTCCTCTGCACCTCCAAACCAGTGTCTGGTTTGGTTCGGCCGCCGATCAGGACAGGAACAGACTATAACGGACCGCCGGGACTGCGGAGAAAATCACTGGAGCAAACCTGCCCTCCATGCAGGACTTGTGCATATCCAGAGTCGGGAAATGTGTGGGAAACATCACTGCAGACCCACCACACCCTGGATACAACCTGTTCCAACTCCTCCCCTCTGGTAGGCGCCACAGAATACCGGTGCGCCAAAACAACCAGACACAAGAACAGCTTCTTGCCACAGGCTGTCACTCTGATACACACTTGAACCAGGCACACAGTGTCAGAGACAATCCCTGTGCAGTAAAGCTGGAACACTGAACACTCACTGTACATACAAATTCTAAATGACGTATTTGGGAGGCTCAACAGCTTTTAACATAATGTCATTGTCAATACAAATCTAAAGACATTGTGTATATACTGTACATTGTGTACATGCATATAATGTCATATCCACCTACCTCATGTATATAAAGTAACCTGTTAACTATTCCATATTTATTCCAGCATCTTTGAGATCTGCACCATTGCACTATTGCCTTCCTGCTACAATTTGATTGCTGTTGTTTTTATGTGTGTGTGTGTGTGTATATATATATATATATATATATATATATATATATGTATATACCTTAATATACATCTACATCTGTATTTAGTAGTCAAATGTATATGTTTAGCTCGTTGTCCTTGTATCAGCTGTATGTCAAGTCCATGTAGAGTATGTACATGAGAGTATTGAAAAAAACAGTCAAATCCCTTGTATGTATGGGAACATACATGGCGAATAAAGCTGATCCTGATTCTGATTCTGATTGAAGTGAAGCAAGGTCCTTACAAAATGATATGTTGGAACTTTTGTCTCCTGACCACTTAGGAACGGTGTGTGGGTGCTAAATGGCATTTTCAAGTGCATCCAGAATGATATTTTTTAAATCAATGAATTGTCACCCTGTCTACCAGCCTGGTCGTGCTGCCATGTGCCCATAGCTGCAAACATGATTATCGTGTGGTGCTTTACTTTTCTCAGATGTCCAGCCCGTTCCTATCGTGGCAATTTACTTTTCTTCCAGGAGAGTAAAGCCAGTGAAATGGGTTATGGTGGCCCCGCCCCATCCAAATTCCTCTCACAGAACCTACATAACCATTCAAGCTTCACAGGACACCTGCTCGGTCTACATCAACTCCCCCCCGGGGGTTTAAGAGGTGACATCATTAGCCTCCATCTACAAATGAATGCGGCCTCATGAAGTTTTTTGGTGGCCCCATCCCACCTCGCCCGGCGTGGCACCTCTCCGAAAGGGTGAACGCTGCCCCATGGCCTCCCTACGCTACCTGCGCCGCTCGCAGCTGCTCTGTTTTAAAGGGGTGAAATGTGTTCCATTCCTCAGCCGATGAATGCCAGCTTTGTCCCCTCAGCGTCCATCTTGTGTGAGAAAGCCCCCCCTCGCTGCATGCCCCGAGCTTGGACAAACTTAACCCCCCCCCCCACCCCCCCATCCCCCAGCCCCCTCGCCGGCTCACACAGGAAAAGAAACATACTTGGTCTGGTGCTTTGGTTCAGGCTCGGTATTCTGGGGATCGGCGATAAAGCCCTGCCTTATGGACCAGTTTGGATTGACAGTGTCCGAGACTTTAGGGGGAAAAGGTGTTGCTGCTGCTGATGATTGAGGCGTTTGTATGTATGTATGTATGTATGTATGTATGTATATATGGTGGTTGATTGGTACATTCAATACCTTTCCTGAAATACATTTTGTTTCACTGCATTGGGTTCAACATTTGACTCCACGTCGATTGTCCTGGCGTCTATCTATTCGACTCGCTCCCAGAGCACTTCTCCTCGTTCTCAGCCCGTCTCTGTCTCCCTTTCTCCTCTTCTACCGTGCGTCCTCTGAGGGGTTTACATGTTTGTCTTCCTGGCTTAGTCTCAGCTCTCGCGGCCCTGAAATGTATGCTCTCCTTGAGAGGCAAGAGTCTCACACTGGGATCATTTCATCATCAGATATAAAATGCCCCTAAACACCTCGATCGAACAAAGATCAGTTCTGATTTTTCTGTAAAACCAGCAGCCCATCGTAAACCAATATCACCTGCATGGTAGGAATTATTTTTTCACTCTGTTGAGCAGAGAAATGCAGTTCCTTATTTTATTTCACTTTTAAATTGAAAGATTCTCCTAATTTAGTAGATTTGGAGTGTCTTCTATTCCCCTTTCCCTCAAATTCCAACGCAGACATACAGACGTGGCAACCGATACAGATGTAGAGAGAATGCATGCGCAAGTGAAAGGGAGACGGGGAGGAAGCAATGTTAACATAAGGATGTGTATTAAGAGGAAATGACTTCCATTCCGAACAAACTGCAATTTTTTTTCTGGTTTCACAAAAACAAACCTCTCTTTCAAAACAAACACAGCACCGTAGAGTGAAGCAAAGAATAATCTTGAACATTTTGCACATATAAATTGGAACAGGTTTAAGATGCTTCATTGCTAAAGATGATGATGCCGATACATTTCCAAGTAAAAAGAAATCCAACTGCATCGGAATGCCATATGGTAATTACACACTCACTGCTGACAGTTCCGCAGCTTTTCCACTAGAGGGAGTATTTTCACACTTACATCTAAGCGTTTGGAATGAAACCGTAGTTCTCAAGAAATATCCCCGTCACCGTCTTATTTCACATAAAAACCCTCTGAAACTAGTTTTGAGTCTCAGGTATTTTCTCACAAAGCCTTGACAATCTTTTTCAGCACAACAGCCGTTGCCAGTGTAGCAGCCGGTGATCCCATTTCTAACACACTACATTTACGGTAATTAGTAATTACGACCTAGTTCCTCAACGGATAATCCTAAAGCGGCAGTTTATGAATTCTAATCGGCTCCCGGTGAGATTCAGGACGTCGGTAGTTTTTGGTGCCGTTCCACACGCCGCTCCCCTCCAGGTGGGTGCAGACGACTCTCCGCCAATAATGTCCACAAACACCCCTCTGCAGTCACCGCCGGGGCCCAAACCTAGACACCCTCTAGACCCCTGGAGCCTCTGTGCACTCTTACAGCCCTGAAAGATCTGCCCCCCACCCCCCCCCTCCCCCTCCTCTTCCTCCCATCGCCACCACCCCCCCTGCCCCGTCTTCATCCTCCCACCCTTCCACACCCTTCCTTAGTGGCCCCCCTCCCCGGGCTTGCCGTGCGGCTATCCCCACTGCCCTGCCATCTCACAGCATTCCGTGGGCCCGTGCACACAGAGGCCTATTGTGTGGCCCCGAGGGCCGGAGAGGGAGAAGGCGAGCAGAGCGCCGGGAAGTGTGGAGCTGGACAGGACAGAGTTTAAATTTGCCTCTCATTGGTACCACAGACAGAGATTTTTTATTTTTTTTTTGCACTGAATTGAATTGAATTGACCCTCGCCGCAACTTTGCCTTAAATACTTGGGTGCGGACAGGCTAGACACTTTGGAAAGCGACGCGAAATGAACGGTCATTTCACAGATTCACTATTTTTTCTTATCCGCTAGTTGTACATTTTTAGGGGTAAACCTTGAGGTGCTTTGAAATTTGCCAAGATTTTTAGTTCCCCGGAGCGTTTCTCTGGCAGACATGCCGCTGTTGATGGACCGACTGTCTTTATAGTCTTCTTCATGTTTATCTCCCCTCTATCCATTTAGGATCTATCGGTACTCAGGTCGATGTGCGAAAAAAAAGCACACTCTCTTCATTTATGGACAAGAGACAAACAACCATGCCTGAATATTACTGTCAAGTCCTACTGAAGTGCACTATGTCGATGAGCAGTTTTTTGGCATTCATATCTGAGAGGGTCATTTATCTCATACCTGAAACCCACAAATCCATGCCTGTCCCACCATGGCTTCTCCTCCATCATTGAGGAGCATGATGAACCAGTGCATGGCAGGATGACACTGCACGCACCTCCGTTGTGCAAAGGGCGCAGGTTATTGATTCCGCCGGACCCCCGGCTGCTTAACTTCTTTCAGCCACTTTTTCGTCACTACGTCTAAATCGAGTGAGAGCGCTGTCCCACGTTAGGTTTCGCTAAGCGGCGTCCAAAAAACAAACATCCGCGCTTGCAACACTTATCAGCCGACCCCCAGCACCGATGAACACACATCACGGCTCTTTACCGTCCCTTCCAGGGCGGCTGTTCTCTTTGCTCCGTCCCGCCGAGCAGCGTTTGGGACGTGGGCCTTCGGAGTCGAGGCAGAGCGTCCCATTCTCTCTTTCCTGTGTGTGGAATGAGGCAGCTTTGGAGAAGGTCGTGACCCTGAAATTACTGCGCCTCGCTGTAAGACAGAGACCCATTCTCCAGCCCTCTCACCTGGTCCTTTCTACCAAAGAGGAATTTGATAAGCATCAGATGGATGTTTCATATCTTTGCTATTTTTTGAAGTCCGGCTTCATTATGTCGCGGGGACACCTGAGATACCACTTCACACGTGACGCCGTGGTAATGTGCCGCTTTCTTTGTGGCTCCTATCACCCAGCCGGGTCAGGACGGTGCTTCTCGCCGATCTCACAGCCTCCCGTCAACTGGTCCCTGTCCAAACACAATGTCCCCCTCTCTCTGAAAAACAGGGACCGCAATGTGAACGGGACATCTCTCATGGAATTGTAGCCAAGTTTCTATGATAATCTGGTCATTATTCACATAAACCTATTAATCATTTAATTTGCTGTCCTGTCCTGTGATAAACAGCCAAGTGAAATTTGATTATGAAATCAGATTGCTCCCTTCTAATGCTATCAATGTGTTATTATAACATTTCTATTCATTTCTCAGTGACATTACTCCAACTTTAAGTGGCCAAACAAGGAGCTGTAGGATGTTGCTTGTTTTTGTCCATTATCCCGTGTGCCCGTGAGTACTGAGAAGGGTTTTCAACTTGAAGATGGAAATTGTCGATTGTTGTGTTAAGTTTTGCTGTTGGGTTAATTTCCTTTTGTTCCTTCCTTTACACGCTGTATTTGACGAGGCCTGGCTGAAGCGTCGTCATGACTGTTCCACATCATCACTGTTTCGTGAGGTTGGCGGTTTCAGATGATTTTAAAGAGTGGCCTCGATAAAGATTTCCAGATATTTATGGATATCATTGTAAGGCGTTTTATATAAAAAAAAAGATGAGTGTTTGGTGCCACACCACATTTTATTTTCTTTTGGAGCAAAGTGAGCTTCTGGGTCACCAGAGTGAGGAGGTCCTGGGAGAAAGGGTCCAGGGGAGGAAAGAAGCCGATGGGAAGAGGGGAGGGCGACAAGGCTCAGGTTTCAGCTCGACTGGGGGTCTGGGGGAAGGACTGGCATTTTGGAATATACGAAGAACCGCCGAAGGCACCGTGGACATAAAACCACGGTTCTTGGCCTGACGGTGGGTGCTGAGTGCCGTCTGGGGCCCCGTGTTGGATTCTCTCCGTACGTCTGGAAGGTCGACTGCATGGTTCAGCGTCTCTGGGAACACACACCTACACACCACTGACCCCGAGAGCCGCCGCCGCTCCATCTCAATTCTTCTCACCCGAGCTCCTGCATGTCTAACATTTAGACATGTTCAGCTTTGTGGATTCAAGGACTGTCCTGCTACTCGTGGCATCCCAAGTCGTTTTACTTTCCGTTGTCAGGTGCCAGCGAGACGATGACCGTAAGTTATACCTATTTCAGTATTTATTTACCTTTTTTTTACTTGAAAGTGGATCCTCACACTGATGACAATGTCAACTCTGTGCATTTTGTATGATATTCCAATGAGAGTCAAACTCCAGTGTCACCCATCTCAGAGGGTGGGGAGCAAAGGGTGGGGGCACTGATTTGCAGATTTACAAGTCAAGTTAGAGAAGCTGTCGACAGCCAGGTCAGCCAGAAAAATACCTTTAGCCTTTGATACCTGAACTTTGAGTGGTTAACTGTGTAGGTAACGGTTTAGAACGTAGAAACTACAAAAAAAAAAGAGCATCTCTCATGTTGTCATGTGAGTGGTCCGTGCAGTGAGACAGTGCATTCCTTCATGGAGCGTCTAGGTGAGGCTGTCAAGGCACATCTGTGTGGGATGGAGCTCCAGGTGAACAAGCATCTGATTGTTCCTCTCCCGGGTCCTATGGGGGCCCGCATCCTCTGGCTCCAATTGGTTGCACAGAGAGACCATTAACAAGCCGTCACCGGTGCTCATTTTTTATTATCAGTGATCAACACCCCGAGGGATCTGCATAATGAAACTTCCAGCGCGCCGAATGACAAATCACTGTAACTTTTGTAGTAGGATTTCATGAATTGCGTCGGGAGCGAGACGCGGATTTACCGCAGAGGACTTGGAGGTCTGCACTGGCGGATCCGAATGGAGGGGACGCGGGGGGCTGTTAACGGTGGGTGACAGGGTCAGACAGGGCTTGACCCCAGACTAGCAGGCTCAAAGGGGAGCAGGAAGGGAGTGGCAGCGCAGGGTGCAGAGCAGATACAGACTCTGCTTGTCCCATGCCGCTCTGTGCACACGGCGGTGAACCTCCTTGTGCTCTCTGCATGTTCATTGAGCTCAGTTTTATGCATTTTTAATAACTTGTTATTTTTTCACTATTCACCAGCTTTTAGCGACGCACCGCATCACAGATCACAACGGTGGTCGCCTATTAAACACAAGGCAACTAGTCGCTGGTGATTAAAAGCGACTATGCAACGCGAGAGTCAACGCAGTTCTCTGACGGCCGTGCGCTAAGGATCATTTTCACATAAATACACAATGAACAAACAAGCGCCCTTTAAAGCCGCACACATTAAACAAGCCAGCCATTCTTGATACCCCCCCACCCCCACCCCCCACAAATTTGTTTAACCTGGCACTTGACACAGCGATGTGATCCAGATGGAGAAAATGTAGAAGGAAGCCCTATTTACTTAGGGCAGTACCTTGTCAATCGGGCCCAGTGTGGCTGTGAGAGCTTCATTCATCCAGAGAGCGAGGAGGCCTGCGGGTCACAGTCACTCTCCCTGCCATGTCAAATACCCAGATAGAGGGTGAGGACACTCACTGTTTAATATACTGGCACTTTTGTTGGTATGTTAGCATTTAATGACGTTTGCACATAAGTAATGCACCGCATTAAATGTAATAAAAGTATTTTAGTAAAAGTATTCCCTCTGTAGTAAAAGTATTCCATCTTAGAATATTATTATGAAAAGGAAGTCGCAGCATTGACACTCGAGCTCTAAAGAATCGTCACAGTCGCAGAGGTTTTTTTTTCCGGACCCTGAAACCAAACAAGACCTTTCTATTGGTGTTTCGGGTTTTCGACAAAAGTCATCAGAATCGGAATCGGAATCGGAATCAGTTTAAGAATACGTCTGGGTGAGGTTTGGTGCGCTTCACTTCAGACGATTAAGCATTACAAAAGAAAAAAGGGGAATAAAATTATAATAGCATAAAACTGAATAAAATTTGAAAATAAAAATAGCCAAATATATACGAATAGCCGAAAAATACACAAGACAGAAAGCATCAGAAAGATATATGAAAATCGTGACCAACATGGCCTTTCATTTAAATTGGGTGAGGAAGACTAATCTTGGGATCAAGTGATAAAAGATAATATCAAGGTGTTCTTTTCTGTCGTGTCAAACGGCTTAAAAAAAAGAGAGAGAGAGAGAACAGAAGAACAGGCGCTCATCCGTCGTGCGCTGCAGCTTTTATTTATTAACGTGACCTTTGCACTAATTCGGAGATGCTTCGTTTGATGAAAGATGACCTGTATCTTTCTTCCTCTCGCTTCCACATCCCTTCACTCACCCTTACCCTTGGCCACCCCCCCACACACACACACACACACACACACACACACACACACACACACTTGTTTAACCCCCTCCCGCCCACCTCCTCACCATTCACCCCTCCGTCCCTGTCATTTATCTATCTAACCTAAAAAAATAATAATTGCTTTCCATCTTCTATCCACTCACCTAACCCCTCCCACGCACTAACCCCTCCCCCAACTCTCTGCTCCCGCTGCCCCCTGCTGGACTCCTCCCCTCCTCCCCCTCCTCCCCACAGAGGAGGCGGGGGCCTGCATCCAGGATGGCGGCAGTTATAATGATAAGGATGTGTGGAAGCCGGAGCCGTGTCGCATCTGCGTGTGCGACAGCGGAGCGGTTCTGTGCGACGAGATCATCTGCGAGGAGCTCAGAGAGTGCGCCAACCCCGCCATCCCAGCCGGAGAGTGCTGCCCCCTCTGCCCCGCCGACGCCACTGCCCCCACGGGTTGGAATTTATTTATTCCCGCCGCCATAAATAAATTACCCGTCTCACCGTCTTACCTCCCCGCCACGCTTTGAATAAGGAACCATCTGCGGATCATGATCCCCCTCAGCTTGCGTCATAATAATTCGTAATTAAAAAAACAACAACAACATAAAAACAATTGAGTTCCAAATAAAGTCAGGGGTTAGGGCTCGGGGTCAGATGTTCCTTATTCTAAAGTCACTCACAATTTAATTTGATTTCATTTAATTTCATTTAATTTTTGCATGGAGATTTACTGTTTAGAATCACCAGGAACCGCTCCCAAGTGGATTCAGGTGGATTGTTTTTTCTTAGATGAATTGGCCCCCAAAAAAATATGCTTCTGCAAAACAAACAAACAAACAAACAAATAAATAAATAACTTGTAAATGATGAGGTGAATGGAATTGGGTTAACAGGAGATTAAGCCAATGGTGCCCGAGTTCAAAATCAGCGAGGAACCCGGGGTCCTTCACCGCAGCAAAGCGTCCATGCGTGAAATCCCTCCACGGCTGATCAGTCTAAACTCCACCCAACATGATCCCTACTCGACGGCCAGAGCTTTCACGGGTGTCAGCACTTCATTTCTGTCATGTTCCCAAAAATATTTGACATGACATGATGTGGTTTATCATTTGTTATGAGATCAGAATATGAATATGAACATCAATATCAATATAAGTCAACAGACAGACTGCTGTTGGTACAGAATGCCACTTTTAAGTTAATTTTTGCATCATTTATTCAACACATTGTCCTCATGAATACCAATGTGGTGTAGATTATTTTATAAATCTCATACTACTTTGTCTTGCTTTAGATAATTAACGGCCATTAGACATGAATTACCTCCGTAACATTTTTCTATTCCTGTTGCCTGCTTCCATGCTTGCTTGCTCGTAATTAATGACTTTATCTATTTATCGATTTACTGATACTGCAGCAATTTGACCCAGACAAATGATTGACTTTTATCATCACCTTGTCATTAACGCAATTATTTATTTTCAATCATTATGTTTTTTTGTCTTCAATCGCTCGCCCGCGTCCTTGGACGACAATCCAATCTGGATGGTTTCTCCGGGCTTGGCCCTCGGTGAATGGTCTCGGTAACTGATGGTTAAAAACGCGGTGCTCTGGCCTCCAAACCGGGAGCCAGGTCAAACGCACCTGACGGGAATACGCTGTTTGTAACCCTGTTTGTCTGTTTGTTCTCCCCGTTCCCTCATTGCTCCTCCTGCGACGTCAGACTCGATTGGCGCTCAGGTGAGACCTCCACCGTTGAAACACCACGTTTCTCAGTGACGTAGTGGGTGGGAACGTCTTCTAAATGTTTTTTTTTTTTCATTTGTTTCATGACCCAGGGCCAGAAAGGCGAACCAGGAGAGATTGCAGACGTAAGTTTGGGTTCTCCGTGTCACTATCAAAGATGGGAAAACTACCATACATCTCCATGTCATTTTATTTATCACAATGGTTGTCGCGGTATTTTGCGTGGATGCTGATACCTAGAGACACGCAACGATCCTAGTCATTATTAAACTATCAGTGGTTCTCTCTTTTCCACCTAAAAGATATGGTTCTTTTCAAATGGCAAAGCCTCCTCGCTGATGACGCCGTGGTATTTTTTATATTTTTTATTGTATTTTTTTCGGGGGGGTTTCAGCGACATCAGGGAAGAAAATGCAAAACATTCCTGGGACACACTGAACCCAAGCAAATCCTCTTACATCCTCCCGGCGTTCCCTTCCAGTGTCACATGACGAGCGAACAAAGTATGCCAAAGTGCGGGTTCAGAGCTCCCGATGTTTTTTTGGGCAAAACTGTCAAATTCAATCCACGTCGTGGATTTTCTTTTCCAGGAGGGCTTAAAGCCCGCTGGTAACAATGGTCTGAAACCGGAATGTTCCGGCCCCCTAGTCTCGCAGCGGTTGTACAATCAGCCCGGACAGGCTGAAGGACCCGGGTTGAAATGAAGAAATGTCGAAACCAAACAAGCAGATCAGTGACGTTTCTTCTCCTCCCTTGTGCAGGTTGTAGGACCAAGAGGACCGGCAGGCCCCATGGTAAAGAATAAAAAAAAACCATCATCAGAGTAAAAGTCGATTCATGCAAATGTATTCAGAGGCCGTAGTGAATTGTTGCCTTTTTTAGAAGCATCTCATTCAAAGATATAGCTTTTAATAATGCCGTCTTCATGACTCCACTGGTGTCTTGTGTATTATCCAGGGCCCCCCAGGTGAACAGGGACTGCGTGGACCGAGCGGCGCTAAAGGAGATAAGGTAATGAACCTAAAAAGCCGACTCCATAGAGAGTCATTAAGGACTGTGCTTCAGTGGGATCAACAAACAGCAACAACAGTGATGGAGGGCTGCGGTGGACGCTGGTGAAGACAGCTCCCACAAAAAAAAACAACAACTAAAAGAAGAAAAGTAACACGTAGAAAAACATCTTTGCCACAAAGGAATCATACACCTTCAAGTCGCGGTCCATCATCACGTTCATACTTTTTATAATTCAATCAAATATTTCTACAGAACAATAAACGTGAACACGGCATAGCATACACACGGAGGTCTCAATAATGAGCATTTACAGGGAAAGTGGGAACGGCAGATTAGATAAAAGCTGAATGGACAGTCTGGCCCTCAGTCCACCGCATCCCCCTGAGGTCCAGAACTTTGGCCCTGAACCCGAAATACACTTCCGTCAAAGCCGATCAAAACTTCCAAGATGTCTAATGTGTGTTCATCCCAATCTTTTTTCCCCAGGGAAATACCGGCCCCTCAGGCAGAGATGGTGAGCCTGGCACCCCCGGGAACCCTGGCCCCCATGGACCACCAGGGCCACCCGGGCCCAGCGGACTTGGAGGAGTAAGTCTCGGGGTGCTGCTTAACACAAAGCATGTTATTATTATTATTTTTGAATTCCCTGTAAGTAGAGAGTTTGTATTTCCATTTGAAATAAAAAAAATAAATGACGGCTTGTGAGGCAGTAAAACATGATGTCCGGTTGATAAGTACTTTGGACTATTTATCAAAGTAATTCCAATTTTTCAGATTGACGAGAGACCTTTTATTTGCCGTGTTTATTTGTGCATTCTGAATTCTCTCCATACATATTGGTATTTCTGGTGCTGCCGTCCTCACTTAAATTTAGCCCCCAAAATATTTTTAAATACAAGACAGACAACGGAAATGACGAGCACACCAGAGTTATTCACTGACAGGGACACTCTTTTAAACATGTTCCCAAATTGCTCTTCAGCGATGTTGATTTTTATTTTATTTTTATATTTTTTTTAATAGGTCGAATAATAAATGCTCCTTATGTTTTTTGGGGGATTTTACAGAACTTTGCTGCTCAGATGGCTGGTGGATTTGATGAGAAAGCTGGAGGTGCTCAGATGGGAGTGATGCAGGGACCCATGGTATGTCAAGTTTTGCACAATGAGAGATAAGAATGAAGTTTATTACACAGGTTGTTAAATGTTACAGAGGAGAATGCGACACCGCCCACTAGTGGTCAAATGGGGGTTTTCCCTAACGTCATATGAAGTCCACCTAAAAGTAACCATCACTGAATAAAAACGAAATAACATTAAAATTTGTGATGTACGATTATCATCCTCCTGTTACGTATATATTGGTCAGTGGAACTGAATTAAGGCATCTTTGTTGATCCATTTATTTTGTGGTAAATGTGGTAAAATCACAAATTCTGTTTCTTTCACAGGGCCCAATGGGACCTCGCGGCCCACCTGGGCCCTCTGGAGCTCCCGTGAGTATATCTAACTATTTATATGTATCTTCACATAATTTTTATTATTATTATTATAATTTGAATAGGCACACAGTGCGAAAAATGTTTTTTGAGAGGCCTATGCACAAATAACAAAGTCCTTTGCATTTATTATAGTTAGTACTGAGTAGTTCACAGTATCCATGCAAAGACAACTGTGACCTTTTAATTCACTCCCTTAGCTCATAAATAGACTGTGTTCTGTTAGTCATTATAAGTATTGACAGGAATCTCTATCTTTAGGGCCCACAAGGTTTCCAAGGTAACCCCGGAGAGACTGGAGAGCCCGGTGCAGCTGTAAGTATTTGCAGTGTTCTCTTGACACAAAGTCCCTGTCATTTATTTTTTATATAACTTAATGTTACATCAATCATTAAAGTCACCGAAGCCAATATCTATGTGAAATTAGGTTTTATTAAATGCAATTTGATGGTGATTCTATAGTTGATCCAGTTCTCGATCAGTTCCAGATGATATTGTTGTCCAATGTTATTGTCTGTAACATGATGAGCGCAAAACCATGAACGGATGATTGTATTTAATGGTCTAATAGAATGGTTTGTCGTTTATAACAGGGTGCTCTGGGACCTCGCGGCCCCCCTGGACCTTCTGGAAAACCAGGAAGCGATGTAAGTTTGGGGGCTTCATTAATAAACGGGTGGGTGTATCAGGCAAGTACATCTTGAATGTACTGCCCCAGATACATATAGCTGCTGACACAGGTTTCTATTTATTAAGTCCCCAGACTCCACCACAGAATCAGGGGTAAAAGGTCAAATGTCAAAGTTCCAGAGGACGGTTGAGTGACCTTCCAGTAATTTAGTCTGTGCTCATGTTGACACAAGTAACACACGTCGACCAGAAGGGGGCACTGTTCATCTTACAACAAAAGAAAAAGACTCGTTTTGTACACAGCCTCAAGGGGACTTTTTAGGCACATTGAAATAGTAGTTTGATGGCATCCCCTAGAAAAGAAAACTTAAACAAAGAGGGAAGAAAGAAGAAACCTTGCAAAGGGGCGTGGCCAGGCGAGCAACCATACCAAGAAGACAGACATGCCGCAAGGATATAAAATCAAAAAATGGCCAAATATCCATCATAGGGATGTGGTAGTTATAAGGTGACAATAGCAGAGGGCAAAATGACACAGTGGCATCTCAGGTCACGGGAGTCAACATGGCATCCAGCCTTAAAATACGGTGTTGTCCTCCAACAACAAAATGAAGACGATTAGTCTACTAAAACTACAAGATTTCTGTTTTTTCCTGACTAATCCCTTTTCCTCTTCATTCCCAGGGCGAGGCTGGCAAACACGGAAAGGCTGGAGAGCGTGGACCTGCCGGGCCTCAGGTAGGCAAACTCACGAATCACTTACCGACAATTTTTCAACAGTGCATAGCAACGCAATGAGTTTTTACCGATGCTACTTTGGTTAATGACCTCCCGAATCGTGTACTTCCAGGGAGCTCGTGGATTCCCCGGAACTCCTGGTCTCCCTGGAATCAAAGGACACAGAGTAAGCGTGAAGCAAAATACAATAGATGTCCACACGCTGCACGTCCAAACTGTACCTTAGTACTGACTGCTGGGTCCAATGTTCCCTCTCTCGCTCTCTCGTCTCTCTCTCTCTCTCTCTCTCTCTCTCTCTCTATTTCTCTCTCTCTCTAGGGACACCCTGGTTTGGATGGCGCCAAGGGAGAGAACGGTGCCGCAGGAGCCAAAGTAAGACTCTGACGTCAGCCGCTCAGTCCGCCTCACCAAGCGCTGAGCTCTACTGGCACTGCAAACCACCATATTGAACGCAGTTCGCTGCGACCTGACCCAACAAATACGAACACAAAAACGAAACTAACTGTGATCCCCTCCCTCTCTTCAGGGAGAGTCGGGCTCCTCCGGAGAGAACGGTGCCCCCGGACCTATGGTGGGTTCTGCTTTCATACCTCTCACGCCGACAGTCGCGTTGACGTTTAGTTTGACGAGCGTTCCGTGCGAGCGCCACGTTCGACCTCCCTGCTCATCTCTCCCCCCGTCTCTCCGTCTCCCGTGTTACAGGGCCCACGCGGTCTGCCCGGCGAGAGAGGACGTCCCGGTGCCGCCGGTTCTGCTGTGAGTGACGTATTTTCACGGCGGTGTTTGGTGTCTCCTCAACCCAACGTTTGGTTCACTCTAGCAGTCGCCGTCTGGCGGGAAACTCTGCTCTTCATTTCTTCCGACTGGTAACCCGTCTGTGTTCTTTTTCAGGGTGCCCGTGGAAATGATGGCCTGCCCGGCCCCGCTGGTCCTCCTGTACGTACAAAATATTGTTTGTTAATTGTTGTTCCGCAATCGAAAATTTGATGAGCATACAAACTGAATTCATCCTTACAAAAGAGGGAACATGGAGCCTAACTTTGGAACGCTTCATTTCTACAGGGACCCGTTGGCCCCGCCGGAGCGCCTGGTTTCCCAGGATCCCCAGGAGCTAAGGTTTGAACCATTTAGCATTTGAGCTGTTTTGATTTTTTGTTTTTCCCCAGCACACTGACTATGCCTCCACTTCAGAAACTCAAACTAGGAGAATGTCATTATCCCTTAAACGGGTATGACAACTGCCTTGCATTTACTGACTTGACAGGAAAGTGAAGATCCTTCTGGTTTACCGCTCTATCATCTGAACTCATCATTATTTCTAGAACAGTTTGTGCCGATTGTTTTCTAATGTCGTAAATTAAAAATAATATATGTCGCATTTTGAAGTAGTTCTTTAGTTCTATTTCTTACAGTGATATAGATTTGCTGTGGATTTTGATTATAACAACACTCAAATAGAGATATATATTATATATATATATTGTTATATTCAGGTTCTCCAGCAATCCAATTTGGACTTGTTGAGTTTTCCCATGAGCGGTTTCTAAATCCATTCGGAGCAGATACTGCGTGACATTGGATGCCATGCACACCACCTGCCCACTTAGCCACTCATCTATCGAAATCCCATACTTTCAACCGGTTGATGGGTAAACGGACAAATCTGTTTTTCCATCTGTTTCACATGAACTACTTATGTCATCCAGGGAGAAGCTGGCCCCACTGGTGCCCGTGGTTCTGAGGGCGCACAGGGACCCAGAGGAGAGGGTGGAACCCCAGGATCCCCTGGACCCGCTGGAGCTTCTGTACGTGACATGAGCCAGCAAAAAAAAAAAAAAAAAAAAGCCTATTTATGAGTCTTATATGTCGTTTTGCTTCTGTGATGGGATTGAAATGCGTCTTTTAAAAGTCACATTTGATTGTCCCCTCAGGGCAACCCCGGTACCGATGGCATTCCTGGAGCCAAAGGATCTGCCGTGAGTACAAGATTTACACTCTCATCTTTAATCTCTTATCGGTTGGTATGATCGCGCACGGCCATGCTGGGGTGGTTCTCACCTCCATCTGTTTGTGTCCTCCTCAAAGGGCGGTCCTGGTATTGCTGGCGCTCCTGGATTCCCAGGCCCCCGTGGACCACCCGGACCCCAGGGAGCAACAGGACCTCTTGGGCCTAAGGGACAGTCTGTAAGTCACCCTGAAACCACCTATAGATATTTATAGTCACATTCCGTGGGCTATTGTAGGTGTTAAGGTAATCAAGAATGCTCAAGTATCAGGTAATGACTACTTCCTCTCACAACCATCATCTTTACTCACCTTTCTAGGGAGACCCTGGTATTCCTGGATTCAAGGGTGAGGCCGGTCCCAAGGGAGAGCTGGTAAGTTCTCAGCTGCTACTTGTATTTTGACATTTACAAAATAATCTATTGAACTCTGCAAAAAATGTTCTCAATATACCCATGCTTGAGGGGAATTTAACATGTAGACCTTCTCTGTCCTAGGGCCCTGTTGGTCCCCAAGGTGCCCCCGGCCCTTCGGGCGAGGAGGGAAAGAGAGGAGCCAGAGGAGAGCCCGGTTCTGCTGGCCCACTTGGACCTCCTGGAGAGAGAGTAAGTCATCAAACAAGTCATAAAGCTCGTGAAATAAAGTTGCTGGAAGTTATGAGCACGGTCATTTTCATAAAAACGATTTATAACGCTTTCTGTGATTGTTTCAGGGTGCTCCCGGTAACCGAGGTTTCCCTGGTCAAGATGGTCTTGCTGGTGCTAAGGTGGGTCCTGCGTCAAAATGGCTGTGCCTTCAAATATCAAAGGTTGTGTTCAGGGCACTGCTGCTATTTCGACTGGGCTCCATTCCTACCGACCATGACGATAATTAGTTATACACACACGAAAAGCTGTGCCAAATGATATTTACCAGTAGCCTCCTCAACCTTCTGCAGGGAGCCCCTGGTGACCGTGGTGTTCCTGGCGCTGCTGGCCCTAAGGGAGCCACTGGAGACCCCGGCCGCACGGGAGAGTCTGGTCTTCCCGGAGCCAGAGTGAGTTACCACCGAGACATTACCACCGCAGTCGCTAAAAAAGAAGGAATTAATCCTTTGAGTTTTTCAGTCCTCAGGAAGATATGTCTACTGTTATGGCAACGGGTTTAGTAACGACCAATACACCGAAAAGTCTCTCCCACTTCTCTCTTCTATTTTTTTACTACTTCTCTACTACATCTCAACTGCCTTTCTCTACTACCTCTTTCCATGATCAGTCTCTTCTACCTCTCTACCACTCTACGACCAATCTCTACTATCACTTTACTACACCTGTGCTACTTCTCTCAACTGCCTCTCTCTCAGCAAGTGTGACTTGTATATTTCCAGTTAAAATGTGAACATTCTCGAATAAGGATTTTACCAAGCCAAGCGAATATTTGTATTTATCAAAAGATTCAACACTAAACTGACTGTGGATTGATATGAAAATAAAAAGTATGATCATTGTCTCACCCCTCAACCCTCTTCTAGGGTCTCACTGGGCGTCCTGGAGATGCTGGTCCCCAAGGCAAAGTCGGAGCCTCTGTAAGTAAATGTTTTTAGTTTTTTTCCCACAGTGCAATGCTGTTAACATTTATATAATAGAAATCACTGTGGTTCTTAGTTCCCAAGTTATCAATATTTGAGGACATTAATGCACAGTATAATGAAAAGAAACTGGGCAGATGATCAGTTTGGCTCGACAAATGAACACCGTGCTCACATATTATATCAATTAATAATAAATTACAATGGATCACCAGGGTGATTCTTGTCATTCCGATGAGACATATATATATGTTCCTCTCCAATCCAATAACTCCAGCAGTTTAGATCCTTTCCTTGCCTGCCTCAGTCATATAAAATGTTCTATACCCCCCCCCAAAAAACAAAGAAAAACACGTAATTATGATAAATCTGAGCTCATAGTCAAACACATTCCACCAGCCTGCTTCACAGTAAGCTTGGTTCACTGACCCAAAATATTAAGCAGGCTTCCAGAAATCTTGGTGTCATTTTTGATGCAGAGCTCCCTTTTGAGGGTCATGTTAAGAATGTTGTCCAGCCTTGCTCCTTTCGGCTAAAGACTATTTCCAAAAATCAGATCTTCGTTATCTCCCTCTAATTTGTGCAAAATTATTCATGCTTTTATGCCGCTATCACTCAGCGCTCCCTTCGCCGACTCCAACCAGCGCAATGCTGCTGCCCCGAATTTTAACAGGCACCGAGCAATATGAACACATTACCCCTGTCCTAGACAACTTACACTGGCTGCCAGTTTTATACCCCATTTGATTTATTTCATTTTATTGATCACTTTTAAAGAATAAAATGGCCGAGCTCCAATTGATACGAAGGATTTATTGACTCCCTGTGTGCCTGGACTTCTCTGAGACCGGGGGATGCAGCTCTGCTGGTTATTCCTGGATCCTAGGGCCTTTGCTGTCAGAGCCCCCAGACTGCGGAACACTCTGCCTATTGACATTAGACAGACCACACCAGCGTCTTTCAAATCCCTGCTTAAAACCCTCTTCTCGAGGAAAGCGTATACTAATTCTTAAAGACAAGCTACTGGGTTTTATCATTTGACTCCAACCTTTTTCTATTCTTTAACTTTATTTTATCCCCCGATGTTTTATGATCCTTGTGTTATCTAGAGTACCAAATACACGTTTAAAGCATTTTCCTATGAAGGCAGAAGTCTTGTTTCCTCTCATCTGACTGGGGGTTTCTCCATGTTGCAGGGTGCTTCTGGTGAGGACGGTCGCCCCGGACCCCCTGGGCCCCAGGGAGCCCGTGGACAGCCTGGAGTGATGGGATTCCCCGGACCAAAGGGAGCCAATGTAAGGGCCGCAGGGTGCTGACGTGGGAGGAAACGTATACAAACTCAGAAAGTTAGCGTGTGTCCACGCCATTGCACCATTCGCAACATAAATATGCATTGTAAAAGTTCATTAGTAATACAAAAACAAAATCGGTTGGTAAGCATCATTATCAGGACTCCGCAGTTACCCAAACCACAAGAATATTTTTGGAAGTTGATGTGTGATATTGTTCTTCAACAGGGTGAGCCCGGCAAGGGAGGAGAGAAGGGCCTTGTGGGTCGTCCTGGTCTGAGAGTAAGCATACTTTATCCATGAACATTGTTCTATAATCCTGACAGTATTAACCTTAATTGTTGTTGAATCAGAAATTGCCATTAAAAGACAACCGCTGCCCTCTCTTCCCAGGGCCTGCCTGGTAAAGATGGTGAGACTGGAGCTGGTGGACCTTCTGGCCCTGCGGTGAGCGTCCCAGTCAGGATTTTTAAATCCTGTAGCAGCTCAGTCAAATGATTACCATCGTGTTTATCCAGAGACAATGGGTAATGAACATTTATCAGGATCTTGATGCTCCCTCCCTGCTTAATTTCCTGTTAATGTGTCTAATTTAGGGACCTGCTGGAGAGAGAGGAGAGCAAGGGCAGCCTGGGCCTTCCGGTTTCCAGGTGAGATTACTATACATTTAAATTCAAGGTATAATTTTGCAATTACTACTACCAGTAGGTACTACGAGGAACCCCTATTTCTATCATTGAACATGAGTGATAATTATCTGTATTTCTGTTGAGCAGGGTCTGCCTGGACCTTCTGGACCCCCCGGAGAGTCAGGAAAGCCTGGTGATCAGGTGAGTGTGTTTTCCCACAGATTTAGATATTTAACCAGATACTATATATATATATATATACACAGTATATGGCTGATTTGTAATGTTATTTCAGACTAATTTCATATCTGAATCCTAAAGAATGACATATCTTTATACAGCTGATGGTAACATTTCTGCTTCTGTAGGGTGTTCCTGGAGAGGGTGGAGCTCCTGGTGCTTCTGGACCCAGAGTAAGTTTCAACCTTTTGGATTCTTCTCTTTATGCGGCCGTGCAATTACTCTGAAGGCAAATTAACCACAAATTACCACCCACTCAGAAATCGATCACATTCCATCTAATGAGCTAAAGACACAATGGCTAAGATTTGCATCATTTGTTCTGTGCATTTTGCACATCCATTGATCATTCTAGCAGCATGTAACGAGACACGGTTTCCTCTGCCTCTCAAACTGTACTAGCCTGTGGGACTTTAGAGCAATTTCCTCTGGTCTTCTAGGGTGAGCGTGGTTTCCCTGGTGAGAGGGGTGGTGCCGGATCGCAGGGTCTCCAGGGACCTCGTGGACTTCCCGGAACCCCCGGAACTGATGGACCCAAGGTTGGGGAAGACACAAAACTTTGATAGACCCATCCTGCTTTTGAATCAAGTCAATTCAAATGTAGTGTGTAGAGTGTCTTCTATATATATATGTAGTCTAACAGCTAATCCAGGCTCTTCTCCTCTCCCAGGGAGCCATTGGACCGGCTGGTTCTGCTGGAGCCCAGGGTCCCCCCGGCCTGCAGGGTATGCCCGGAGAGAGAGGAACCGGCGGCATCCCTGGACCCAAGGGAGACAGAGTGAGTAGCAGATGACTCCCATCGCTCTTCTTTGTAGTTGTCAAAAAGGGATTCACCCTCCAATTCAGGTTTATGTTTTGGATATGACCCTTGCACTGACCTCCACCTCCACTGTCTTACAGGGTGACAATGGAGAGAAGGGACCTGAGGGAGCTTCTGGAAAGGACGGTTCAAGGGTGAGTTCTACGTTCACCTAATTTGCTCTCAGTTTGTTATTATGACATTTACTCCCAGCGTGGTGATTTTTATTCATTTAGTAAGCAAATCCCCAATGTCTGATCACTGTGAACCTCTTTTAACAGTGTTAATGTTACCTCTTTAACCTCTTCTGTCTCAGGGTTTGACTGGTCCAATTGGTCCTCCTGGCCCATCTGGCCCCAACGGCGCAAAGGTTAGCAAATATTTGTTCAATTACTTTTTCTTCAATTGCAAAAAGCTTTTGTAAAGTGTAGAAATTGTATTGACAACTTAAGACTGACTGTCGTGTACATATATTGTACGCAAGTAGTTTGATTCAACTGACGGTTTCTTTGCCTCCTATAGGGTGAGACCGGACCTTCTGGCCCTACTGGTGCTGCTGGTTCTCGCGGTGCTCCTGTAAGTCCATCTCTGTGTCTGTCTGGTTCATTTCAGGATTTTGAAAAGACCTTGCTGATTGAGAAGCTAGAGCTCTAGAGCTCGTCAATCAGCAGCTGTTGTGTAGTAAGTGGAAAACTGGAGGGTTTCGTGTCCCTATTAGCATTCTCCACAAAATGCACCAAATTTACCTGGACCTGTGCACCCTTGTCCACTCCATGAAATCACAGTAGAATCTGTTCTGGATCAACTGTTGCCATCAAACTATGACTCGACTCAATATGTGAGTTGACTGCTAAAAAGCGAGGTGATGAATAAAATATATTTAGAAAGAAACTAGTGCTGTATGATTACACAGGGGTTACAATTCAATGCATCACAATATCTTGGGTTACTATGATGGTAAAGCAATCCTACTGCTACAACTCATACCAACTTTTCTCATAAAAAATGTATGATTCATGAAGCAGTTTTGAGTATTGACCTAGTATTGGCAAATGTAAGACAACAATTCTCCAATGTATCAATATATTACTACATCCATAATTTAAACCCCAGCCGCGTTATATCTGGAGAAATATTCTAATCATGCAATTTGTTGCCATCCGTTGCTCCAAACCAGTTAATCTGACACTTGGCACTTTTAGTTAATAGAATATTTCTTATCTCCATCCCCAGATGAATTCATCCTCAGGTGTCAAACAGAATGGTTTTTTTTATAAATAGTCATGACTATATTAGGAGTATATATGGCTACATAACAAATCCAAGCCAGTACAGAACTGACTGTTTTTCTCTCTGCCACCTGCAGGGTGACCGTGGTGAGATCGGACCCCCTGGACCTGCTGGCTTTGCTGGACCTCCTGTAAGTAAAACCACCTCCATAGCTTTGGTTTGAATAAGGAAGCTGTACAGTGCGATGTGTATTATGTCATTGAACCTTCATTGACCTTGGTGCCATCATCCATCCTTTCTCCACTGATCCAGGGTGCAGATGGTCAGCCCGGTGCCAAGGGAGAGCTGGGCGAGAGTGGACAAAAGGGTGAAGCTGGTTCCTCCGGACCCCAGGGACCCTCTGGTGCTCCTGGACCTGTGGTGGGTGCACAACCTAACACTAAATCCAGTTTTGATAAAGTTTTTAATCCAATTGAAACAGCTCAAAATCTCCTGTCAGCATGAAGGTGATTGAATGTTATTTGATGTCTCTCTCCATCAGGGACCTACTGGTGTTTCTGGACCTAAAGGAGCCCGTGGTGCTCAGGGCGCTCCCGTAAGTATCTTCTAATTACATTTCCTGCATGCATAAACCAGCACAGTTTACTGTAATTGAACACAGATCCACTGTGGATAATGACTTTGTATTAATTCATATGGGAACATGAGAGGAAAACACCATGCTGTCTCTGGTTTGCACTCAATTAGGTCATTTTTAATCACCTCACATCCCTGAGTTACCTAAGAATATTTAGACACTATGCTAACTTGGTACATTTAGAATACTCTATCTAAATACTATGCTTTAAGCTGAGGTCTGAGGTCTGAACACAGTAAGCTGTGTTACTTATCTTACTAATTTGGACATTTTTTATATCGCATAAGATGGTGATCACTAATTCACTCATTCTCTCACTTTTAGGGTGCTACTGGTTTCCCTGGCGCTGCTGGAAGAGTTGGATCCCCTGGCCCCAACGTTAGTATCCATTTAATGACGATAGTTCTTCATTCCAAACAGGTATTTACATCACGTATCTTAACTCTTTAACTTCCCTCTTTCCACCTCAGGGAAATCCTGGCTCAGTCGGTCCCTCTGGTCCCGCTGGTAAAGATGGTCCCAAGGGCACCCGTGGTGACTCTGGTCCCTCAGGAAGACAGGGAGATGCTGGGCCCCGTGGCGCTGGCGGTGCTCCAGGAGAGAAGGGAGAGCCCGGAGAGGACGGTCCCCCTGTAAGTGTGACGGTTATTCATGGGATCATGTTGATTTTGATATGGATTTTTCCACCCTAACATTACGCTATCCATTTCATGATGATCTCTTCTCTGTCTTCATGGCGTAGGGTGCTGATGGGCCTTCAGGTCCCCAGGGTTTGGGTGGATCTCGTGGTATTGTTGGTCTGCCTGGTCAGCGTGGAGAGAGAGGTTTCCCTGGCCTCCCTGGGCCCTCCGTAAGTCTATTTTGGCAAAAACAGGCTTATTTGGCATCTAGAGTACCTTGGGGCCTGGCGACATAACACAGAGACAAATCTTCACGGTTTCATCTGACATCTGATTGTGTCACAATTTATTCCAACTTGTCCATCTCAGAGCTAAGATCTTATAATGTAGCTTATGAAGATGTGACGAGTTATGATATAACTACCAATGTAGATTCAATTACAAGCTCTCTTCAAACCTCTAAGCCATTCGATGTTTCAATGAAAATTTCCATCCATTGGGATTTGACAAGATCCCAGTATTCTGTTACTGTGGCACCAAGCATCACTGAAAATTGGTTTAAAAGCAATGAGGGTTCTATATCAGGTGCTTATATAAAGAGAGAGATGAAGTGATGATGATGACGAGATGGAGTACATGACGGGGATCCCTATGTGGATCGAAATTGTCCTTCGTCATTATGTCACGAAATAATAATGCCAAATAATGCCAAAAATAATTCTAAGATTTTCTCCATTCTAATTAATTTCACAAAGTTAATAGTGCAGCAATCCACAACGCTTTCAAACACGTTGACCAACACAAAAATTGCAATAATTGCTACAAACCCAATTGATCAAAAAGCCATGGAACTAATTTGTTAGCCTTCCAAAATATTATTTTACATTTAGCAGACGCTTTTATCCAAAGCGACTGACAATTGTTCAAACACCAACGGACGCAGCCATCAGGAGCAATTAGGGGTTAAGTGTCTTGCTCAAGGATACTACAGCATGCTAGCAGGAGGAGCCTGGGATCGAACCAGCAACTTTTAGATTACTAGACCACCAGCTCTACCGCCTGAGCTACCATCCCCCATTTTACTCTAGACAGCAGGAATAAGAAAATATGCCTCATGATAGGAAAATAATCAATGGCTCACTGAATTGCTTTGCTTTGGTAAAGTGGAACCACTTTATATGCCTGCCGTCCACTCAAAATAGACCTGCGATCCAGTTTCGGATCGCGACCCACCAGTTGACACCCACTGATGTAGAGCATGTTCAATGTGCAGGCCTATCACTTTAGATGCAAAAAAACTGTTGTGTTGTTTTTTTTAACTAGTCTGTATAAACAAACACCAACTACACACCAAGACACACATGCACCTCTTCTACACTCAGTGTGTTTGTCGAGTTCACGTCTGATGTCTCATGTGTGTTTCAGGGAGAGCCCGGTAAGCAGGGATCTCCTGGCTCTGGCGGCGACCGTGGACCCCCTGGACCCGTGGGACCCCCTGGGCTGACTGGACCTTCTGGAGAGTCCGGTAGAGAGGTCAGAAATAAGCTTATGACCATAAGTATGTAAACCATATTGACCAGAGAACCGTAATAACACGTACAGTAAAAAGTGCCTGCCAGCAACAGTAGAAATAGGTTAGTTGGACTAGGTTTCTTTAAAACTGGGTTTTAAATGTGCAATTAACAAAAGCAATTCAGTAAAAAGTCATCTCTGCATTACAGGGCAACCCTGGATCTGATGGACCCCCTGGCAGGGACGGAGCTCTGGGAGTCAAGGTGAGAAACACCAGCTTCAAAGAATGTTTCTAATTCAACCAATGACCACTGTTCAAGAAGAGGTCAAGAGGCATTTTACATATAACATTTGATAACAACCATGTCACTAACCATGTGCACATGGTGATGAAATTACCTGAAATGTTGAAGTTATGACCTCGTGCTGTCCAACAGGGAGAGCGTGGTAACACTGGACCTGCTGGAGCCCCTGGAGCTCCTGGTGCAACTGGTGGTCCCGGACCCGTTGGTCCCCTCGGCAAACAGGGAGACCGAGGAGAGGCTGTGAGTATCAGAACTCACAAAATGTGACCAGATAAGATATTTATACCCTTCAACTCATTGACATGATAAGGTGACAAACTGGTGGACAACAAAACTTTTGTATTTCAGGGTGCTCAAGGACCCGCTGGACCCGCAGGACCCGCTGGTGCGAGAGGAATGGCTGTGAGTATCACCTGATAATTTACTAATGCTAATGCGGCTAATTTACGAGTGTTTCAAATACTGGAGTTGTGGCAGTTGAAATAGCATCAAACCGTACAGCTACGCTACTTAGCACTTTGTGAATCCGTCATAAAATTGATCTGGACCACTATTTCAGGGACCCCAAGGACCACGTGGAGACAAGGGAGAGGCTGGAGAGGCAGGAGAGAGGGGACAGAAGGGACACCGTGGCTTCACCGGTCTGCAGGGTCTTCCCGGACCTCCCGTAAGTCATCAGCTCATGTGAGGCTGCTTAATATTCACGTTTCCTGTGATTTAATTCATCTCACGTGCTGCTGTCTCTGCCCCAACAGGGTACCGCTGGTGATTCTGGAGCTGGAGGACCCGCCGGGCCGAGCGGCGCCAAGGTGAGTTCAGAAGGGTGTTTAAAAAATGGAGAGTGGTGGAAAAAACAAAGTGCCATTGTAATAATACCATCGGGCGATAAAATGAGTGTTAATGAAGGGCGCAGGTTGGTCTTTTTGTAATCTTAATGTTTACAAAGTATAAAAGTGGGTGTCGGAAGAGGCAATGTGCTTTAATTATCTGCCGCTGTGATAAGATGGAAAGCTGAGGGTTTTTTGTAATTACTTTCTGCGATGATAGAGCAAGAGTGACAGGAGAAACTCCCGCTGAGATACAGAGTGGACTATTCTATCAATTTTTTATGAGATTAGCTAAGCACTGTGCGCAATCAATGAGTGTCGCAGTCTGACTAATCTTGTGCATATTAAGGTAAAATTGCCTGAGGGTGATAGGAGATTGCTGACATTTTGCAGTGCCTGCGATGCTTTCAGACCCATTTGACATGCAGCACCAACAAACTGTTCAATACTGCTGTTGCACAACTTCAGCCATAATTTTGAGAGGAACAAATGGGGTTTGGAACAGTGGTTGCTGGCTTTTTTTTCTGCATTGGAAAGGGTTAGGGTTGGATTTAACCCTTCATTCATTTTGATTCTCACGCTTTTTGTAGGGACCCCCAGGACCACTTGGACCTGCAGGCAAAGACGGATCTAACGGTCAACCAGGTCCCATTGGTCCTCCTGGACCACGTGGACGTTCTGGAGAGGCTGGACCAGCTGTGAGTGAAACATACCATAAATTGGCTGATTTACAGCACAAATGCATTGTAATAGCCAATAAAAAGTGGTATGTAAGAGAAATTGCCCCTCTAGCCAGGATGACTAGACAAGTCTTCTTTGTCAAGTGGGCAAATTAGACAAAAAAAACAACCAAAATACAAATTATCCATTTGAATGAAGTAGTAATAAGGTGAGGTTAGCGTCAACAATTGGAGCTCAGTGATATGCAAAGGTCATGCAAAGGTCATGGTCAACAAAATGCAGTCAAATAATGGTGCTATCTCAACCCACACAGCTCATTTACTGTATATTAGTATATAGTAGTAGTAGTAGTTTTTAAATACGGATGGATGGCTACATATACATACAAACAAAATTATTTATCCCCTTCACAACCTACACAACTTCATTCTGTGTTCCTTTCCGCTTTAGGGTCCCCCTGGAAACGCCGGACCCCCTGGCCCACCAGGTCCTCCTGGCCCTGGAATCGACATGTCTGCCTTCGCCGGTCTGTCTCAGACCGAGAAGTCTCCAGATCCTCTCAGGTACATGAGGGCCGACGAGGCCTCCAGCTCCCTGAGGCAGCACGACGTTGAGGTGGACGCCACTCTCAAGTCCATCAACAACCAGATTGAAAACATGCGCAGCCCCGACGGCAGCCAGAAAAACCCCGCCCGCACCTGCAGAGACCTGAAACTGTGCCATCCTAACTGGAAGAGCGGTGAGTATGGGGTGAAGAAAAAAGTTAATAGGAGGGAAAACATTTACATAAGGTTCTCTGAAATGGGTGACGAGGAGTGATTTTGCATTATGGTGACATTTTATCCACGGTATTGGTAATGACTTCGTGGGTGGAGGTTCAGTGAACCACAAGGGAACCTTGTCTTATCAGTAAGTCACATTTCTCATATGAGATAATAAAGTGCTGAACCGAATTGAATGTACACTTCTATGAGTTTGTGAGACCATTTCAACATGAGAGGTTCCACTGGGGATAACCTTGTCCTGTTTACTCTGCAGGGGACTACTGGGTTGATCCCAACATTGGCAGCACCATTGATGCCATGAAGGTCTTCTGTAACATGGAGACAGGGGAGACCTGCGTCTACCCAAGAATTGCCAAGGTACCAAGGAAGAACTGGTGGACCACCAAGAGCAAGGACCGCAAGCACGTCTGGTTTGGAGAGACTATGAATGGAGGCTTCCACGTGAGTCCACTGAAATGATGCAACCGTCTTCTCCCGTCTAAGAGGTCATCCATCAATTGGAACCCATTTTACTCGTTCTATGATTGGTAATGATTGACCCTCTCATCCTGCTGTCCGGCCCCTACAGTTAAGCTATGACCAGGACGGCCCCGCCGCCAATGCTGCCAACGTTCAGCTGACCTTCTTGAGGCTTCTGTCCAACGAAGCATCTCAGAACATCACTTACCACTGCAAGAACAGCGTGGCCTACATGGACCAGGCTACGGGCAACTTGAAGAAGGCTCTGCTCCTGCAGGGCTCCAACGACGTAGAGATCCGTGCCGAGGGAAACAGCCGGTTCACATATGCCGTGTTGGAGGATGGCTGCAAGGTGAGTGCCAGTGACGGCCTAGTGTGTTTAGCTTAAGTATAGTATCATGTAAAAGAATCACGTGTCTAGTTATCAATACGTTGATCGATACGTTTACACATTTCTCTACTCTTATCCAACAGAAACATACAGGCCAGTGGGGCAAGACTGTCTTTGAGTACAAAACACAGAAGACCTCCCGTCTGCCCATTGTGGACCTTGCTCCCATGGACATCGGAGGAGCAGATCAGGAGTTTGGGGTGGAAGTAGGTGCAGTCTGCTTCTTGTAAAGTGGAATATCAAGACGGCCAAAAGAAATTTAAAAACATGAAATAACTCAACCATGAAACATTACACACACTTCCACAATAAAGAAGACAGGAAATTGTAAAGAAAATTGATTCTCTCAAAAAGATGTGCTCTCCAAGTTTTACTTACTGGAAGATAGCACTGAAGGGCACCGGCAATATCTGTAGATCACACCAGCACACCCTGTCGACCCGCTTCCTGAGATCCAGTCATGTTTCCCATGGCCCACCGTTGGCGGGAATGAGTGAGCGCCAGGAGGAAGAGGAACCACGCGAAACAAGTGATGGAGAAACAGAAACATGACTCGATGTCACTTATTTACTGTCTAAATCAAATGGGCAGAGCTGAGGTAGGACTGCGCAGGTTTACTATGCAAGCAAGACAGGCCCCTTCCACTACAGACCAGCGACAACCTCTGTCCCAGTCCTACTTCACCTTCCCTCCCTATCTCCCTCCTGACCCACAAACCAATGTAGACCACAGTGATATTTGCAGTAATTAAGATCCAGTCCCACAGCTCCAGACTTTCCACCTTGATCAGGAGCAAAAAAACAACGTTACTGTGCATTATGAATCCCTGGTTCTATCTTTGTAAAAGTCTGTGTTTATAAGCAACCAGATGGTTATATATATATATATTTCCACGTTATGTGTGTACATGTGTCTATGTGCACACCAACACTTTTTTTGGATTGTGAGGTTTCATTTGGGATGTATGTTTCATTGTCCTTGACTGCCCATTAAAAAGACGGTGTTTAAACCCAGGTATTATCCTAAAACCTAAAACCAAATTGGATGAAAATGTGTTTTGCTTTTACTGTTGTCATCCCGATTGTTTAAAGCTACCTCACGCTGAAAAACAAAGTGAAAATGTCGTCCTTAAATCGGAGCGGACCAAAAAATATTAGGTGGATCTGGGGCTAAACAGCCATCTTTGCTTGGGGTTGCTCTCTCTTCAGAAGGTGCTATGAGTTCTAGAAGTCAGTCTTTACCGTTGTTTTCCTAATGCCCCCTCGATTCCCACTAACCTCACAGCACACATACACACTCTGCCTTGGGAGATACAGTGTAATAACGCACGGTCAGGGGAGATAGGGGCTTCTGAGCGGCCTCCTCTGGAATCCACATCCCCCGATTTGAACCCCCGGATTCCAGCGAAGGCCGCTGAAAACAACCAGGGTGGCTTGTCTCTGTGTGTGTGAGGGTGTGTATATTTTTATTATTAATTTTATTATGACCATGATCTTTTTTTTTTTGTTTTATTTTGTTACACTTTAAATTGATGTAAATTGGAAATAAAAAGAAAAACCAAATAACATAGTTTATTAAGTTTATTTCGAACTGAGCTTTTGAATAAAAACGGAAGTGTCGTGGGCATGTATTTCCTTCTTTTCTCAACAAAACCATTCATGTGTACTTTAATGTTTTTTGTTATAACTGTATTTTCCTGAGGTCAGTTACTCTTGAATGTGAGTGCATGGTATGTGTGTGTGTGTGTATGTGTGCGTGTGTGTGTGTCTGCACATTGGAGACTGTGATGCAAATGTGAATTTTTCATGAAATTCTCATTACAAAAGGAATGAAGTGCTGTATTCATTCTCCGGGTTCAGGGTGGGGGGTGGGGGTGGTTGGCTCCTGTTTGTTTGAACTAATAGGCATAAATAAAGAAAATAATACAGTGACTGAAATTGTATTTTCTACAGGGACAGTTCAACGCTGCATGGAAAGTTTGATTAGTTGACTTATGCCTCTACAAGTTCAAAAAGGATGCTGTAAGAATTTGCCATCTTAATCTTATTATTTTATCTGGTTGAATCCAAAAATTAAACAGGGGGGTGGACAAAATATCATAAAAAATGTTCATCACCACATGAAAAAGGAGTTTGAACGTCAAAACTAAACCACAATGACAAGTGCAACTGCATAGGAGTCAATGGGTCCAATAAATGCTCTGCATGGTTATGTAATGACCAAGGGCTATGAGACCAAGACCAGGTGTAGCCCAGGGCAGGAGGGCTCTCAAACTTGTCAACCAAGATTTGATATTAGGCCAATTTCTCACACTGCCACATGTGAAAAAAACATTCAAGGGAAAACTATAAGAAATATTTGCATTGTACCGTCTCAAAATACAGAATATATAAACAATATATTCAATTAAATTAAGAAGTAACAAAATATCAAACACAAATCAAGTCCAATCAATGTCCTATATAACAGATGAGGTGGTGAGGAAGTGCGCATGGCAGGATTTGTTTGTCTAAAAGGACTATTATTTATGTGTATATTGCGTTAAAAATATATTTCTAAAAATGAAAGGACCTTCAAAGGACTTTTTTAAATAAACAAACAACTTTTGATGGATCCCCGGCTAAGTGCAACGGATGCCTAGGAGTACCCGGACCCCACTTTGAGATTCACTGCCCTAGGGTGCAAATAGTTCCTAAATGATGTTCCCATATTCCAGCTTTATACTTACCAACATACACACTGCCAAACACATTGAAGAGTGGTTTAAACACCGGGACGCTCCACTGCCTACCAAGACCTCCCCAGTCACTTGAACATCAATGAACTTTTATGGGAAGTTCTGAGGCAAAGGATGCCAAGATTTCCACCTCTGTCATCCCTCAAAGAACTGGAGGTTTTTTTTGGTTTTTTTTTATATATTGCCACATGTTTCCACCAATCTACCCATGCCCTGTAGGTAGATGACACAAAACAAACAACTTTGTTTAGGGAAAATTTTATACAAATTTATTGACAATGAGTCTACAGGGGTCTGGGAGGTTGTGGTCAGCAGGTGAGGTCGGTGAAGAGGGTGCTGTCAAGCCTGGCATGGCTCTGTGGCAGTGAGGGGCTGCCACCGAGGCCAAGATGTGGAACTCCCGCACTCAGGAAGTAGAAAGGCACGTGGGTAATTCTACCATTGGACCAACACTGGAAACAGAGGGAGAGAGGCTTGGCTTCAGTGAATGAGAGTAAATAGTGAATGAATAGTCAGAATTCACCATTCTTGAACCAGGACAATAAAACAAGATCCCCGTGGTGGGAGACTTACCACTGTGAGCAGGGCTCCATGTGGGAAATTGGGTTGAAAGTGCATCAGCCTTGGCTCGGTACCGGGCTCTCCCTGGACAAAGCCGCTGTGGGGAAACACAGGACACGCCCACAACTGTAAACAATGTAAATCAGCACCAGGACAGCCGCCAGTCGTGAGCTCTATTAAAAAAGACACAGAACTTTGAATTGGGCAAAAACACAACAAGAATTTACCAAGGCAAGAGCTCAAAGACGGGATTACTCCTGGTTTTAAACACCGCTATCATAGCAGGGCTGTCTGCTGCTTGTCGATCACCTGAGAAGACATTGGACACCTGAGACAATGAGGCTGAGCGACATAAAAAAGAAATAAAAAGACAGCAAGAGTTACTGTAGATACAATAAGTACACAGTATTAGATTAAATATTGGTAAATATCTGACCTTTGAGAAGTGCTGCAAGTCTCTCTCCTCTAGGATCCCAGGCCAATATCTGGACCTCTCCTCCAACACTGGCAGACACACAGACATGGAGATGACAAATAGATTCACCGGGTGGGATGATGGCTCTCTCAAGGCTCAGTCAGAGTACAGAGCTAAATGCCATTTGAACCTCTCTTACATGACCTCTCCATCTGGGGTAGTGAAGGAGGTTTCTGATAGATCGGCCACAACTGATGCTACTTTTGAGCCTCTCAATGTTCCTGCCGGTGCTCCTAATAACAAACCCCCCACCCCAAAAAAAATCATTGATCTTCAACAGAAATGCTTCATGGGTGTCATGACATTTCACTGCGTATATGTATGTCACAAATAATTTCTTGAACTTGAGTGAAGAGAATAGAGATATAAGTGAAGCATCATTATTACAACAGGTTTACTACCATCTTATTCATGACTAATAAGACGTGAAGATGTGTCTGCAGACCTGGTGTGTCGCTGAAGGTCAAGGCATAGATGACACTCTCCCCCTGGACAGTGAAGAGAAGACGCCGGCCGTCTGGACTCCAACAGCCAGACTAACACGCAGAGAATTTATTTAAGAAAAAAACATTTATTTTATTTTATTTTTTTATATTAATTGTACCGAACAGAACAGTGAGTGTCATAAGTAGCAAAATGGACTCACCTGGCAGCGGCCCTTTAAACATGGCCAGCGCTCACAAGTCCACATGCGGGTCTCCCAGACCCTAAAGAAATGGGGGGGATTATTACATTTAAAAACTGCTTCATTCTGTCTACTGATGCGTCGAACACTTCTAAGTATAAATGTAATTTGGACAAATAACTCTGAGACGCTATATATATATATAAATTTGCCTTATTCTCGTACCATAAAGCAGAGCGCCAATCATTTTTTCACACTACTAGTCTTAAAAAAAAAAAAAAAAAAAAAAAAAAAGTCTCTCAAATCTGTTTAAAAGAAGTGCTGCCTCTCACCTGAAGAGAGTAGAGGGTGTAGAAGCCAGAATGTGGCTGCCATCAGGTGACCAGGACAGGAAGGTCACCCCTCCACCTCCCAAACGCTGGAGAGGCAGACCACTCTCTGCTGCCACATCCCACACCTCAAGCACGGGGAGACAATGAGAGCGATCGTTCATGAAGCAGCCGCTCAATCACAGGTTCACCAATGAATTGATTAACTTTTGATGAGGTGAAAGCGTCGGAATGAGAAATAATATTTAGGCTGCGGGTTCGCACAATCATGGCGGAATCCACGGGCGAGGCCGACACCAGGAGAGATCCACTCGGAGACCATGCGATGGAAGTGACGGGAGAGTGCCCGGGATGGGATAATACCTGCGCACAGCCAGAAGAGGGTCTAGAAGAGGGAGGGAAACATTTAAGAGAAAAATAAAATAAAATACAGCCCAGTGTGGTAGCTAGGCATCGTGCAATATGTGAATGCACAACACACACCTGGTTGAAAGTGAGCAGGGGTCCACATGCCAGACTAGGATGCAGTTTTGACACGCGACAGCGAGAGAAGACGCACAGAGCGGCTTCCACTGCAGAGCAGCAACGCTCCTCTGGAGGCGGTGCTTCAGCGTAGGGTTTGTGGTGCTGCAGCACACAACACAGAGGTCATGATACAAAATATGAGAAAAATAGCAAATTACATCAAATTATGACATTATCATCTTTCTTTCTCATTCTATTCCTACCCTTTAGTTTATGATCTTAAATGTAGTTATCAGTGTATTGGAAGAACTCTGACCTTCTTTACAAGGCTATAATGTCATATATTAGCAGAGCAGCTAGGTTGTGGTTACCTCTTGGGGTTGTAAATCTTGATGGAATCATCCAAAAGAGCAACAGCGAACTTGTCTGTATGAGGATGCCAAGCAAACGCCCGCACGGCACAGTCAGACCTGGTTACACAAGAAAGTGAAGTCATGTTTTAGCCCCACTGAAGAATACAGGAACTACGATCACATTTTATGGCCAGATAAACTGAATGCATAAACATTGCATAGAGAAAAACCTTGAACCACTCAATTTTCGTATAGTGTTTGTAGTTGAATTGGACCAATCACTCATACACGTCTTTATCAACATAAATTGACTGCATTGTTGTATACTTCTGCTTAAGATATGACTTTGACTACAAATAAATGTACAGAATATATGTTATAGGCATTGATGTTTGCTGTACACAAGATCGGAAACTTACCAGTTGAGCACTTGGGAAAACTCTGCAATCATGTCGTCGCTACTCAACTAGGAGGAATTGCAAAAAGAATACACCATTAATAATGGCAAAGCAAAGCATACAAACCGAGTAATGCGCACAACTGAAGAGATCTGCTACAACAGACCTGACGTACCGTGAGGTGTGGAAACAGGGAGCTGTGGAAAGAGGAGGCCCAGCGGAGCAACGTCAGGACACAGCCACAGCTCACTGCGAGCCATTTGGGCACTGCAGACACAAGAGCACGGCGGCTACAGGCATGTCACAGGATCAAATACGGATCCAGAATATGTTTTTTTTTTTTTTTAAAGCAAAACGCCAGACGTCACAGCCTCACTTACCCTCTGTACTGGAGTTGACAACTTCATCTAGCAGCCCAATGAGACCTGCATCCCGCCTGGAACCCACAGAGACAATCAGGAAAAAGTGTGTATAACTCTGTGTGTGTGTGTGTGTGTGTGTGTGTGTGTGTGTGTGTGTGTGTGTGTGGGGGGGGGGGGGGGGGGGGGGGGGGTCCTGCACGCTACACACCAGGCAGTTGCGCTTCTCGTCCAGAGTGTCTCACAGTGGTTAAGAAAGGCTGCCTTGCTGCTGTTCTCCGTCCGACTGTGAGGCTTCAGCGACTCCCGTGGGAAGTACAGGCTTGGGGGACCAGATTCCTGAAGGAAACGAACAAAAACTTCTCAATACACAGTTGAATGACATCTTTCCAACCCCCCACCCCACATAGAAACATTAGCAGATACAGCTGCTGACATATCTATATTTCAGTTTGTATTTCATGGACCGTCTTAAAATTTAAATTCAGCCAGAGTGACGATGCCATAACGACTCATTAAAAGACAAGCATAGGACCGTCTCTCACATGTTTTTGGCAGCCATCGGTCCCGGATACCAGCTGGTTGTGCGCCTCACACAGAGTGATCTCTCCCAGGGGTAACGGAGGGGGAAACAACGCCAGGGAGCACATATTTATTTGAGGGGATACAGTTCCCCTCAGAACGGCACCTAGTAAAGACAGCATAGTTTTGGGAAACTGTGGACAAGAAAACCCACACGCACCGGAATGTTTGGGTGTCCAGTCGACAGCGAGAGGTTTCGGCTAACGCTAGCTTCTCGTCGGCTAACTTAAGCATCAATGAAGGCGTTTAAATGTTCGGATGTCGACGGGAGCGGGTGACACTAATCGCAAAGAAACATTGCCGTTGATTGTGAATTAAATGTGCCTGTTACGGTGCACGTTTAGGCGGAAAGCGGAACTTAAAGACTTACTGCAGTTCGGATCCCGCCGAATGGAGCGGCGCAGCTCTACGGTACCCGGTCAAGGACAAACAGAGCGGAGATTTTCACGATCGCGCTGCAACCGACTGGATTAACGTGGTTCAAGATGCAAGAGTCAAGAGGTTGTTTGTCACATACATATACATACGGTCATACATGATCAACAAGGGTTTACATTTACTGAATAACTGTAATCTACGTCAGTATTTGTCGATTTATGTTCATAACATACTCTTTATTATTTTCGTGTATGTCATTTTCATTATCATTTTCTTTACCGTTGTAATCTAATTATTCGCCTATGGCCGTCCATAGAATAAAAATTGTTATGGAATAACTCAGAATATTATCACAATTTGTGTTTTTCAACACTAGCATGATCATCCTTTTTTTTTTTTTTTTAATTGGCGATGAAAGGCTCGGCCTTCCTTTCAGATTCGCTTCTTTACGAGTCAATCGGTGAAACTGAGTCGTTCGATAATTCCGAGTCGCCGCAGCACGCGAGTGGACGGTTCCCGGAGTGGAAACCCGAGGGGCCTCGTTCGCGCCTGTTGAACTTTTTCCTTCGACGAATCCGGTCACTTGTGCCTCAAAACGACTTGTTTTCATTCGTGGGGGGTGATGTTCTACTGATCGCAGCCCTACCTTGTGATTGAAAGGTTGTTTGTGCCTCCAAAAGGGCTTGATTTCACCCTCGGTGGTTATATTTGATCGATGGGCGCCCGTCCATTCCCAAGGTTTTTGTATGACTGAGAATGACCCGGTTTCATTCGTTGAGGGTTAGTATTCGAACGATCACGGCCCACCCCGCGGACGGCGACCACTCTCTAACCACGACTCACGCCGCGAGCGGCCGACAGGGCGCCTCCGCCGCGGACGAGTCGCTCGGGCGACGACAAAACGGCGCCGCCTCGTGGCCACGGGTAGCGCGGAACGCGGCGTGACGTCACTTCAGCACCGCGTGAAGGAGACAGCTCCCCCCCCCCCCCCCAACCACACACACACACACACACACACACACACACACACACACACACACACACGCGCGCACCCGCCCCCCACCCCCCCACCCCCCAACAACCCACCCCGACACCCCCAACGTGCCTCCCGTTCCATGGGTCCCCGGTTACTGATAACACAATTCGCGCGCTGGGAGTCGTTCTGATTGAAACGCGCGCCCGTGGGTGAGGAGGCTCGTGCGCCACGAACGGAAGGAGCCGTCCTGCGCGAGGCGGCGGCGGCGGCGGCGGCGGCGGCGACGGCGGCGGCGGCGGCGGCGGAGGGAGGGAGGAAGGAGGGAAACAACAACAACGATCTGTTCCTTAGCACCGTGGAGTGGAAGCCGCCGGGACCCAGCCCCGCTGCACCGGACGCCGCGGGACCGAGCGGGCAGCAAAGGTACGGGAATGTCGTCCGATCGATTCACGACGATCGATTAAACTGGACGTCCGTGTGTCCGCGCGACGTGCGGGTCTGACGCCGCTACATGCGGCGCATTGGCGCTCACGCTGCACCAATCATCCGTTGTTTCGAATAATAATTATTATTATATTAATAATAATAATAATAATAATAATAATAATAATAGGAATAATAATAATAATAATGATGATAATGACTATAGTCATAACAATAAGAATCGCCGTCGATCACTGCGTGAGGGGTCGTGTTTGTGTGGCGAGATTGCCCACGTTGCTAAATAATGTGTCGATGCCAACGTGCCGCTGCGGCAGTTGGACTTGGCGTGGACTTGAATCCACGCACGTCGGCTGTGATGCCGCTGAGTGTCATCATCACATCCTCGGTTATTTAAAGACTGATCTTCCTGCGTGTGCGTGTGCGGTGTGCCGTGTGCGGGGCTCCTTCCCACGGGCCCAGCTTCTTCCTCCTCTCTCTCTCGCTCTCTCTCTCTCTCTCCCTCTCGCTCTTTTTTATTTTTTTATTTTCCATTTCACGCTTTCACAAACCGTCTTTTTTTTCTCGTGCAGTGGCGCAGTACACGTTATATGGGAGCGTGTGAATTATAGGTACATGTGCTCTCTCTCTCTCTCTCTCTCGCTCTCTCTCGCTCTCTCCTCTACCCCCTCCCCCCTCCCTCTCGCTTAGAGGGGTTATGCAATTTCTCATACCCCTCAGATGCACACAATGCTCTGTACTTGATTCATGGCATGCGGGCCCCGTCGACTTGTCTATTTTGAGGATCCGTGGAGATGAAATACCGAGGATGCTGCTCACACAGGACGATGAACAATAAAGTGGCGGCACCACCTCTTCATTCATAAAAACCCGTATCCCCTCTCAATGTTCTTTTTTTCCAGACTGCTGGTGTTCATCTTAAATATCCATGTGAATCTGACTGCATCATCCACCCCGTCTTACCTCGCGGTATTAACATTTAGTGTTTCACGGATTGCAAGAAATGGTAATACTATGTGTGCTATACAAGTGTATACTAGTATACACTATGTGACTATGTGTTTGCATAAAGCGACCTTGGGTCACTTAAAAGGTGGCATATAAATGAAAGCATTTATTATGATTGTTATCATAAATAATAATAAATTCAGTTTTAACTGAAATACTTGCCTTAATCAAGTGTCTGTGTAAAAAAGTTCCAGGCGATGCTTTGGAACTGTCCAGTGCTGAAGTCAACAGCTGTAGACCTGCTTTGAATGAATGGTGTGTGGAAGTGCTATTCTACCATAGACCATCTGAAGATATTTCTAATGCTTTCAAATCTAATAAATGTCTCCCTGAAGGCTTCGCCATCGTCTGTCGACCCTCCCGTCCACCCTAGGCGGCCCTGTTGGGGGACCCCCTGATGAGTGGGACCTGTATCCATGAGCCCCGCGCCCCCTCCCCCTCCCTCTCAGGCTTCAGCACCCCCATCTCAGAACCTCTCTATCGACGGCTCGATGGGGACACCCCCGCCTGCACCCCCGAAACCGACCTGACCCCCACACAGTGCGTCCTCCGCAATGTGCTGTCCATCGACACGGGCGGACAACAGGGGGGGTCGGGCGGCGGGCCCCACACCTGCGGAAGCAGCCCCACCCCCAGCGACGGACCCTCGGGCCACTTTGACAACAGTGTGTTGAAACTGCACGAACACGAGGCCTGTCAGTGCGGGGGTGGGGCCGAGGCCGGGCTCAGCTCGGAGGCCGGCGCCGTGCGCAGCCAGTCCGGGAACGTCCGACTACAGTCAGGAAGCGGAGGGTTTTTGGAGGGACTGTTTGGTTGCCTGAAACCAGTGTGGACCATGATAGGAAAGGCGTACTCCACTGAACACAAGCATAACCAAGAAGGTAAGGGGGAGAAGTTATATGTGGTGATTAGGAGTCCAACAAACACATACAAGACTACTGTGTTGCATTAGCATGTTGTGTATGACTTGAATGAGCGCTGCGACTATCTTTTCATTCATTTCATTATTTGGTCTGTTCCACTGGTACCTTGCCACACAACTGCTGCACTGGGCAACACCCTGTTTCATTATCTATGAGGATCCACAGCTGGTTGGTTTGGACACATGTGCATCTGCCTCCACTGTAGCAGCTGCCAGGAGATCTTAACACGTCAGAGGACCTCATGAAGAATTGATCAGCTTCTCTTTTATTCTGCCTGGCTCATCTCACTTTGCTTTTAACTTATCTTCTTCCATTTATCCGTGTAGTCCCATGGTGACAAGGACAAAAGATGGAGACATAAGAATCTATTACCGTACAAAGACTGGAATCCTTCTTTTTCAGGCATTTGATCCGTTTTTCGCTGGCGGCAATTGTTGATGCAAATAGGGAAATTACTTTTTTGTCATTCAGAACGTTTTCGATTTCACTGTTTTGTAAACTTGTGGGTTTATATTTAGAATCCTGGGAGGTTCCGTTTGAGGAAATCTCAGAGCTGCAATGGGTGGGCAGCGGGGCACAAGGCGCTGTCTTCCTCGGCAAGTTCCACGGAGAAGATGTAGCTGTGAAGAAAGTGAGGGACATCAAAGAGACCGAGATCAAACACCTCCGAAAACTCAAGCACCCGAACATCATCACTTTCAAGTGAGAAAACTCAAACTAATCTCCAGAGTCGCACATCAACATGCTGGTAGTTAAAGTGTACGAGTTAGACTTTAACATACAATCACCCTGCGCTTGTCCGGCCGCCCTCGCAAGCTGTAACCCTGTGCTGTTTGGTTCCATGCGTAGGGGTGTGTGCACCCAGGCACCATGTTACTGCCTCCTGATGGAGTATTGTGCCCAAGGTCAGCTCTATGAGGTGCTGAGGGCCGGCCGCAAGATCACTCCTTCTCTTCTAGTGGAGTGGTCCATGGGCATTGCCGGCGGCATGAACTACCTCCACCTCCACAAAATCATCCATCGAGACCTCAAGTCGCCTAAGTGAGTGCTGGGCTTAATGCTAGCGCCAATCAAAGCAGCACTAGAGACTATAAATTCCTTAATTGCTCCATTAAATCTCGTACGATGGATCTTATTGGAGTGTAGCACCTTTTCTTCAGATTCTTATCGTTTCTTTTTAGCATGCTGATTACGCACGACGACCTGGTGAAGATCTCTGACTTTGGCACCTCCAAGGAGCTCAGCGACAAAAGCACCAAGATGTCATTTGCCGGCACAGTGGCGTGGATGGCTCCCGAAGTAATCCGAAATGAACCGGTGTCAGAGAAAGTGGACATCTGGTAAGTCTCATATAGACCGAACATTTTACAGTGTGCACTATGTGAACACATGGCTGGTGATTCCATCAGCGCGGCATTTTCTAAAGTGTAACATTGGTAAGTGAAGGGTTTGTGATTTCACAGGTCCTTTGGCGTGGTGTTGTGGGAGATGTTAACTGGAGAGATCCCGTATAAAGATGTGGATTCCTCCGCTATCATCTGGGGCGTCGGAAACAACAGCCTCCAACTTCCCATCCCTGAGAGCTGCCCTGACGGCTTCAAGATCCTCCTTCGACAGTGCTGGTGAGTGAAGGGGAAATGCTGAAGGAAAGGGCCGGGAAAGACCTCAGAAAACCAGCGGCAAGAGAACAGCAGAAGTCAGGGTTAGGGTTAGGGTTAGGGTTAGCACAAATACAGCACGGGAACGATCTTTCATTGTGCATTGTAAGCCTGCAAAATTGCTCCCTTGAAAAGAAATACTTCTGACTTTGCAGGAATTGTAAGCCCCGAAATAGGCCCTCCTTCCGCCAGATCCTCCTCCATCTGGATATAGCATCTGCCGATGTCCTCTCCACGCCACAAGAGACCTACTTCAAGTCTCAGGTGCAGTGTAAATTTTCCATAAAAATTACAAAAAGAAAGCAACACACCTTGCTTTTAATGCTCCCACATATATATTAGAAAATACATACTTTATGACCTAAAAGGTACTATCAGGTATGATCCGATACCTAATGGAGACCTGATGGAAAGCTGATGGAGAGTGTTTCACTAAAACCTGCACTCCACAGGCTGAGTGGCGCGAGGAGGTGAAACAGCACTTTGAAAAGATCAAATCTGAGGGCACTTGTCTCCACCGACTGGACGAGGAATTGATCAACCGACGCCGGGAGGAGCTCAGGTCGGCGTCGCCTCTTCTCCCTCAGATTTCCTTCCCCCGTCTATGCGGTTATAACAGTTGTACTAGGCCAGCCTGTTTATAACGTAGTTTGCCCTGGTGTTGTTTCCAAAAGTTGATTTTATGTATGAGCTGTTATTCCTTTTCGTTAGACATGCTCTGGACATTCGAGAGCACTATGAACGGAAACTGGAGAGGGCCAACAACCTCTACATGGAGCTCAACGCTGTTATGCTCCAGCTGGAGCTCAAAGACAAAGAGCTGCAGAGGTATGAATCACTCGATGCAAGTAAGACATGAATGAATTCGGTTGGCAATATTTGAAACCCGTTCAAATTTCTCCCATCTTCCTAGGAGAGAGCAGTCCCTGGATAAGAAGTATCCTGGTCTGTTCAAGCACCACAGCTCCAGACAAGGCGGCTCCTCCACCTCCATGGACAAACTCATCAAGAAGAGAAATGTCCCCCAGAAATTGCCCTCAGGAAAAAGGTGTGAAACCGACCAGAACTATATGAACGGATCTCTAAGACACTGTAAGTACAGTATCTTCAACTTGAGTTATATTCGTTTTTAACACACCTTATTTTTCAGGCCAGACATCCTGAAGTCCGAGGTGATCATTCCCAAAATGGATTCCTCCGTGATGCAAGTCACTATCCCAGCCTGCCCCAACCGGAGCGCCACCTCGCCCAGCCGCTCCCGGAGAGTAAAAACCCGCCACCGCAAATCTGGCAAAGGCAGCAGTGGGGACCTGGCCGGACTCAAGGCGACCCAGTCCTCCCCCAACGGGAACGTAGCAGCCCAGGACAACGGGCCGGCCGCCGACCCGCCCAAGCAGCTCCTGGAGCCCAGCGCGGCGCTGCGGGGCCTCGGCCACGAGCAGCAGCAGAGGCAGCTGTCCTCCTCTAGCCCCGACCTCATCTGCACCATGCTGGAGGCCGAGGGCCAGGGCAACGGGGAGCCGTCCTTGTGCGGTCTGGAGAAAGGGGGCAGTCTCAGCGCCTCTGCCGGCTTGGGGAGCGGGGAGCCGGGGGCGGGCGCTCTGGAAGACCTGACGGAGACGCCGCCACGCAGCGACACGCCCAGCGAGGACGCCGCGTCCTTCCCGTTCTCCAGCAGCCCAGACTCGCCGTGCGGCAGGGGGGCAGCGGCGGGGCGGGGGTCCCCGGGCTCCCCACGCCTGCCCCATGACGGGGACGACAAGGACGAGGGGGCCGGAGCCCTGAGGCTGCCCCGGGGAGCGTCAGGCGGCATCGGGAGTCAGCACCTCACGCCCTCGGCCATTCTGTACCGGGCGGCCATCACGCGCAAACAGGTGTGACGCAGTGAGAACTATGTGCGCCTTGTGTTCGTCTCCTCTGAATTCATCAGAGGATTTTCACTTGTACTTGTTCTCTGTCTCTGACTACAGAGGCGTGGGGTGTCATCAGAAGAGGAGGAGGGTGAAGTTGACAGTGAGGTTGAGTTGCCACGGAGACGGTAAATTGCTGTCTAGCAATGAGATGCATTCCCTCAAATCTCTAACTTTCTGTTCTTGCTGCTATTTGTGGTCTTTAGACACCAGTAACTATTTATTCAAATAACTCATCATGATGATTTCTTCATGATTCTTTCCGTGTCCTTCCTCCAATCGAATCCTTCTAGACGTCCGACGAGCATCACCAAGTGCCAGTCGGTGTCCACCTTCAGCTCCGAGAACCTCTCTGTGTCGGACGGCGAGGAGGGCCACACCACCGACCACTCCCACAGCGGCACGCCCGACGTGGTCAGCACCAACACGGATGACAGGCTGGACGACCGCAGCGATGACCTCCTGTCCCAGGGATCCGAGATCCCGGCCGACAACACCGACCCGACGCAGGCTTCCGACGGCCTGTCAGAGAGAGAGGGCGCCCTGGCCCAGGCCAAAGTTCAGCTGGACGCCGGGCAGAATCCCAACGAGGTACAGAAAGCGTCCCCCTGTATTTGCCCACATTATCGATTGAGCTAAAGATCCACTGCCTCATTTTCCTTTCTCCGCCTCTGTCCGCCTCTTAGATCCGAGCCCTGTTTGACGATTCCGACTGCGACAGCGCTGAGCTCGACCAGTCCGGCAGTGGAGAGCCCAGTCGCCCGCCCAGCGCCGGCGCCTGGGTACCACTGTCTCAGGCGCTGGCCCAGCACGGATCGCCTCAGCCCCCCCAAACAGGGCCTCCATAGGTCCCCGGACAGTTAGTTTTAGGCTATAGCTACCTTACCGTGAAACGGCTCTCACAAGCGTACACCAATCTGTTGTCATAAGGGGTCGCACACTACACTCAGATCGTTTGGCAACTTGTGACACCAGATAAACGTAATTTTTAGTTAAATAAGGTTATGACAGTTAGGGCCGATAGTGACCCGGGTACCTTTCGCCAATTATCCTCCCACAGATACGGGCACTCACAAAGTAACACTCCTTGTCCTTTTCAACACACTAACCCTCACTGTGGGGAGAGCTTAATCCATACACTAATGTGTCATATACTATCGAACAATAATGTAAATATTAGGTTACGTTGAAATATCGAAATTTATTTTATGTGTAAAATAGAAATTAAGATTAAATGGTATGCAGCCCTATGAACAATGCATGACTACACGTCTATAATTTATGGTCTGGATGTGTCCGTTTTATATTATGTGAGAAGGTTTACACTTTTTTAATCCTCAACATATAACTTCAGCTTTTCTCTGTTACATAAATATTGTTTTTTTGGCACTCAAAAGAAGTGATGTCAAAATGGAATGAAAATCTTAACAGGGTTTGGAACAGGGGTTCCATTCGATTTTTTTTTTCGACCAAGTTTCATCGACACATTGTTTTAATCAATCAAATTTAAACTAGACTTTTGAGTCATTTCAGTAAATCTAATGGGAGTTCTGTCAGTGTTTTTCTTCAATCAAGTTTTATAAAGCAGCAGTTGATAGCATTCGGTATTTTGATTGTATTTTAGCATCGCGAGGGTGAGCAGAAGGCTTTTTGCGAGGTGCTGCATGTGTTTTCTCAGAACAAAGACGTTAAACTCAATTGACATGACCTGGAAATGCGAGCAAATGGCAACAACTGCAATTGACTTCACCGAAACACCGCGGCAGGTTTTGATTGTCTGAGGACTTGCAGTTGTTGATGAATCAGGTAGGCCTGAAAAGCTGAATTATCCCTTTACACTTCACAATTACAGCAGACGTAGCCGGTACAAAACATTCTCCACTACTGCTCTCTGATGGTACTAGTAAAAAAAATTAAAAAAAAGTATCCGTTGGATTTGAATAGAGCTTTTGTTTTTATACAGCATTGCACATTGTATCTGTAACATAGGAATTATATGAAAATCAAAATAATATGAGCAACAATAAATTATGTATTGGTTAAAAAAAGTGGTTGTTTTCAATTAACTATTGCATGTTGCATGTTTCGGCATCAGTCCTAGAACTAATTACTTCATTTCAACCATAGCAGCAGAGTGCTTGTACATTTTGGATTTTTGAGAAGTCAACTTGATATTGCCTAAATCCAAAAAAGGGAATGTTGCCCGTTTATGGATAGGGTAATTACCGATGTGTTCAATCAATCGATGACCAGTGACAGCATTTCACATCATTTTTAATTCTGTATTTAAGCTCTTCAACAATTCATTTGCACCCAAATCTACAATAATTTGAAAACGTGCACAAAAACGTGAGTTTCTTCATCCTGCAAAGAATAAAAAATAAAATCTGACCCAGGCAAAAAGGATAGCAAGAAACTAGTGTTAATTCTATGATTCTCCTTCTAGTTTATCTTAATTTAATACCTCAGCATGATATATTTATGTCAAGACCAATACGTCTTTTAGTTTTTCCCCCCTCTCAGCATTCCCCAGCCCTGCAGTTAAAAAAAATATTTTCTCTATTTAAAACAAACATTTAAATGTTATCATTATTATCTTAGTAGTTTCAGAAAAAGAAAATATTTTCCCCTCAGTCAGGCGACCAAGGCCAACCTGCCACACCAGAATCCAATACACAACAATGCTTAAAAGTCCTGATCGAGATAAAACCGATGGAAACACAGGAATGACACAAAATAATATACAGCAAATTATAGGTGACACATTATGCAGCTTTAAACACTCCATTACACTCCCACATTACACCCCCCCCCAGATCTTCAAGTGTACATCACTCACATCAAATTATTACCCACACTGCCTCGTTCAGGAAGAATAGCTTTAGGTAGAGGATGGCAAATAGCAATGAATTCAAGGAGTGGTGGTTTAAATAAAAATAAATAGATCTTTAAATCAAGGGAAAGAACAGTCCATCTATGTTTAGATTTTTTTTTCTTTATTTTGACATTTTCTAAGAAAAATCTGACATAAAAAAAAACAAAAAAAACAAAAAAAAAAAACACTACGTCTTTTCAGATTTTTCCAAAACTTTTCAGCTAAGGTGTTACAGAAATACAGTGAAATTAGTGGAAAGAAAAGGGATGTTTTTCTTTAAAAACTATATGCAAAGGGAATTTAAAAACATAATAAATAAATAAAATATCATTACATTGATGATATAATTACAGCTGAGTAGGTGTTTATCCAAAGGAAAAGGAGGAAACTGAGTTCAGAGTACTTCGTTTTTGCATTAAATTGAGAAAAGGACCTCTTGGTAAAAAGTAGAGGGAAGGGGTAACATTAGGTGTTGATGAAGTTCCTCCTCGTCAGTTCGCTGCCAATCCTGTAGCTTCAGAAGACAGCCTGAGAACCCACAAAAAGCACAATTAGTTAATATGTAAACAAATACATAAATTAAGATGGAATAGAAATGTGTAAAAGTAATCACCTAATAAAGACCTTAATTTGAATCGTCTTTGTCCAAATTCTCAGCCATTGTGAAATTCAGGATTTGTGTTCAAATGGGCGACTTACGAACATGGTGCAGTCTTATTTCTCAAAAACACCTTGAAATTAACACTATTAATACAGCCTTCATGGATGCTGTTTTGGATAGCAGAGTCAAAGCAGAAGTGTGTTTCCGAGCACAGAGATTAGCTTAAGTTTTAATGACGTCCCAGGACGCTGCAGTGGCTTACCGAGCATTGATCAGGTACTCGGCCAGACTGATACTGGCAGGGGAACCGGTGATGGTGACCTGTCTGTCAGTGGATCCCTCCACCGGGTTGGCTATCTTGATCTGAGCCCCTGACATCTGACGGATCTCATTGATCTTAGAGCCCTGACGGCCAATGATGCATCCGATCAGCTAGAGGCCGAGAGGAGAAAGTGAGTCACATCAAAAGCCATCAGGAATTAACAGACAAATTAGCAGTCAAAAAGTGAAAGTAAAAATCAATGCGTTAGTGGTTTAAAAAATAAAGAAATAAAATAAATAAAACTTACATCATTTGGAATGGTCAGCTCATGGGAGCCAGTTTGTGCAGATGCATCCATCCCACCTACAGAAGCAGAAACACACAGTGAGAACTCTGGCTGAGATGGCAAATAAAGAGCAACCAAAGTCCTGGTTTCCGTTTCGCCACCTACCCTGGAAGCCCTGGTTGCTAGGGGCAATGGGAAAGGGGCTCTGCTGCATGGCCAGCTGGTGAAGTTTGGTGAGCTGTTGAGGGAAAAGCAAGGAAGTGGGTGGATGTGGAGAGAGAGAGAGAGAGAGAAAGAGCTCTATCTAGATTTCCCAGCAAGGTCTCATTTACTGCTGGACCCCCAAAGGAATGCCTACTGCCACAGCAACACAAAATGGCAGGCCGACCAGCAGGATCAGTTCAACAGTAAATGTATTATTCTATCTACACACAAGTATTTTCTAAAACACAAACGTCCAATTTGAAAATAACAATACATTGGACTGATTGCTTGCTCCCACAAGCTCAATCATATATCAGCTCATATCATAGCAGGGTTGCCGCGGTTATCGGTGTTAGGGCATACATGGATTACATTACTTGCCCACACTATCGTTTTTTTGTTTTTTTTTTGTTAATAGAAATAAGACCCATTTAGTTAATTTTCGCATATCAGTGTCGACGTTAATCCAATAAAAAATAAAAAAAAACCTCTTAATGGTAAAATACTAAGAGTGTTATCAGTACTTAGTCAGATGCTACGAAGGTGAAAGTGGCTACGTTGTGCACGCAGCACAGTCTGCGGAGTCAGATTTCACTTATCACAGGAGGAGAGGAGAGAAAGAAGGCTACAGAAGACCTTAGATCAAGTCTAGATCGGGACCCGTCTCCCTCTTCATGCGTAATTTGCCCCTGTGCTTAACAGGGACACCCCCCCCCCCCCCCCCCATTGTAAAATGTCCAGTGTTACTGGTAACACCAGTGCTGTCATGAGTTTAACCTGTGGGGAAAAAATCCTCACTGTGGCATCCCTATATCACAACAATATTATCAACGACAAAGAAGTGAAATTGATGACATTTCCCAGAATATTATTTCCCAGTGTTATCAAATGTACCTATTTATGTTTAAATGTAATCTTTATAGTTCGCTGTAAGAAATGATTAAGCAGCCTTTTGACCCATTGTTAACCAAAAGATTTAGACAGGGAACAGCAGGTTAAGCATATTAACAACAAACTTGAATGATATTCATCTGAGGACAGTGTGGTTCACAACAACGGGAGAAAAATGGAATGAATGATGGGACGTGTGTGGCCTGAAAGATTAATAAGATAAGCTTTCTAAACAAAACCATATTTTAGATCATCATGCGGAATGTGAAGGCGAGGGAGGGTGGAGGACAGTAGAGGTCACAGGGATGGAATTCAGAGATGATGTCATTTCTAACCAGGATCAAAGTTGTAAAATAATGGGATCACTTACAGAGGGACCTTCACTTACATCAGGCTGTGGAATGGCATGCTGCCCTTGGACAGCATAAGCCTGCAAGAGATAAGCACCGTTCAGAAGAGATGCAAGTCCATGGATAGTCAATCACAGTTCAAAATAATGTCCAACGGGTCTAAATTCAGTTAGCACAACAGTGTCTATGCTGAAGACTGCACACAAAAAGACAAGTGAACAAGGTAATACCAATATTAAAATTAACTCTTATATACCCACATTTAGTCATTTAGCAGACTAAATGTGCCAAAGTTAACATGGCAATGCGCAATAATATTGATGTTGAAGATTTCTATATTTGTATCGGCAAGTATCCAAGAGTGAGTACTTCATATATATTGAAAAAAAAGAAATGCTGCTTACCTGACCACCTGCAAAGATGACGGGAGAGCCTGAGGGTTTGGGCCTATAAGGAATAGTCACTCCCTTCGGTGGGGACTAAAGGCAGAAAAATGTTCACCATCAAATATAGGCACTGGAAAATTCACAATAACATCAAAGGATAATGGTAAGAAAAAATGTACAGAAAAGCATAAATGACCTTATCTACCTCAAGCATGACCACGCAGATCTGCTTGACACACTCGATGATAGACTGTGGGGTCCCTGCAATGGTGATGGCACGCTCTGTTGAGTTGGGCAGCATGTCCCCTGCTACCTGTACCTGAGCTCCTGTTGACTAACAACACAAACACACACACTGTTAACACACGGCCCCGGAAAGCCTGCATCCCATAGCAACATGTCTGTCGGACCTCTAGAGGGCACAGTAAGGAATTAAAATAAGTGAATAATTTGACAAATTTAAATCGATTTCAGGAGTCAACATTTTCCAGTTGTATTATATAATTACATATCTGATTGTGTTTCTGCAGTGCCACTTCTTTTCAAAAGCTTGAATATTTAATAACAACCAAAGTCATTTAGAATGTGAAAAGAGACGAACCTCTCTAATTTCTTTGATCTTGCAGCCACCCTTGCCAATAAGCGAGCCACACTGGCTGGCAGGCACAACGATGCGCAGAGTGACGGGTGGCTTGCTGGTGGCTGTACTGTTTGTCATTGAGCTGCTGATGTCCTGGAGAAGAAGGAAGAAGATACAGGACTGAGACGGTGGGGGAAAACAAACGACCCGTCATTTATTGCCGCAACATCCCATATTGTAGAGATAAACTGAACAGTTCAAACCTCCTCCAGCTTCTCAATTATCATAGAGAAGGCTTTAAAGATGGCTGTAGTGGGTCCTGCCAGGGTAATGATCCTCTCTGGACAATTCCCCTCAGAGATATTAATTCGCGCACCGCTCTACAGAGGAGTCATAGGAAACATGTAAAAAAAAAAAGAAAAAAAAAAAGGCCGGCTCTCAAATTCTTCCTGAGGCAAAGGTGAATGAACACGAATGAATGAACTCACCTCCTCTCTCATCTTCTTGACAGACTCTCCCTTCTGTAGAAAAAGCACAAGAGAGAGAATTTACCAAACAAATCAGAGACCAAGCTAAGAGATTATCTTAGAGATTACACAAAACACTCACCTTGCCAATGATACTCCCCACCTCCTGCAAAGAATGGCAAGAGGCATTTCATGAATTAGATGTTAAACGTGTTAGCTTTGTAAATTCATACATATTACACAGCGGAAACCTGCAATATTGCACATGCTCACTTTCCCATGCATGAGTAGCCGAATTGTTAAGGTGACATTAAGTCCTCCCTCAACAACTCCAGTGTCCATTGCTGCGTCAAAATCCAGGGTTCACGCCGGCCAAGAAATGTAATCTGCTCACTGGTTTACAATCTGTAAAAGAAGCAATACAATAAGACGTGATATAATTAATTGTAATAATTAATTGTATAAACAAATACAGGGAACTTGAAGCGATTCAAAAATATCCTGAATGACCATGGAACTGAATAATTCACGAACCTGTACAATGACAAAATGTTTTACTGTGCTAGCATGAGATCTAGATAGTAGATAGATGGCACGCAATAAAGCTAAAGAAAATTACAAGAAATAAATATACACTCAAACTAGAAGAAATAATAATTACAAAAAAAGATTTGGCAATATAGCAGGTATACAGTCCACCAACTATTATGGATAGCTTCGGAAACCAGATCCAGTATTCATGCAAAAGTGGTGACATATCATTGCTTACTTCTATAAATCTAAATCTGTTTTGGGTGGTGCAGTAAGCTTACAGGAGCCATTCACTACATAGACGCTAACACAGCAGCACCAGCAGTCGGTTATTCTGGCTACTTAGCTTTAGCTCAATGGATATAACTCACAATTTCCTTGAATAATAATCTCTCGATTGCAGGCGTGGGGGTATTTGATTAAAACAGTCTATTCCACAAATGAAGGACGGGTCTTGCAAAACGTGTCGTGAGCAGAGCGGCGCTGACTAGTTTGCAACACATTAGCTTCCAGCATTAGCATCGGACCCAGGAAATAGACGGACCCTTCCACACTGCGGCCTAAGAAATCATGTGAAGCGTAGCGCTGGGGAAAGCCGTATTTGGGGGAATTCTTACCCGAATGGACCGTGGAAGCGCGTTCGGGGGGGAGGGTAGGGAGGCAAGGGTGGAAGGGGAGAGGTACGGGAGGGAATTTTAAGAGGACTCGGGGAAGAGGGAAGAGACGCTGCTGCTCGGTCGGACTCCACTCTCTCGCTACTCGGCACAAAAGATGAATGGTTCAACTTTCACCTCTCACCCCGTCCTTCCGCACGAGGTTAGCCACGCCCACCTGTCGCCGTTTCAGCCAATCGGCGTGTCTGTTTTATTTCATTTTATTTTATTTTATTTTATTTTATTTTTGATTATATTTGATTTTACTAAAAAAAAAAAAAAAAAAAAAAAAAATCCAATGTCCCCCTTTGATTTTATTTGCTTTCGGAAAACAATTCGATATTTTACGTCAGGTACATTTTCAAATACAAGGGATTTGTCTTGGCAAGATCGTTGCAGTGCAGACAGACAAGTGCCATTTAAAATAATGCTTTACAGTCTAAAACGAAATGACAAAAAAAATACAAAAATGAGCAAAGTATACAAAATGTGCTCTGTCCACCAGATACGGATACATGAATAAAGATAATGATTTTATAATGTTCTCCTGAAATTATGGTATTTTTTTTTTATAATTGAATTTTTTATTATTATTAGTATTTAATTATAACTATTTATTATCACCACAAGGGATTTAACATACAATATACGCAAGGAATGATAAATTAGGGAATTCCCAAATGTAGAACATATTAAGGCTGTTACTTTTCTGTTGTAGGTTTTCAGTTGATCTGAGCCTTCACTATCTGATCTGTGGCACGGGCCAGTGGAGGTAAATTCAAGATGTATGTTCATTCTTTTGCGAATATGATACAATATTACTTGTGGAAAGGAACAGTTTTCAAACTCAAATGTCACTTAATGCATAAATAAAATGCAGGAAACTCTGAGAGATAACACATGAACATGTTTTATTTCTCGCTTCATGTTCATGTAACTTGCCAAATATGAATCCATCCATCCATCCTTCCATTTTCCTCTTCTTGCACATGTATTGTTTTATAAACAAATATTTTTAATATATGACAGTACTGTTTAGTGGTTTTCTAATTCATTAAAATGTGTGTTACATTCTTAGAGATCAAAACGGCTATAACTAAGGTCCACGTATCAGAGATCACGTTCTGCAAAATCACTGTTTCCCCAGATACTGAGGTGCAGTTGAATTTAAATCCAATAGATGGCACAAAAACCAAGTGAGTTGCTTTCGTACTAAATGCGTTAGTGCTCAGCATTCACACACCACTCAGTCACAGATATGCTGTTCTCTGCTGACCTTGACTCTGGAACGAACCAAACCTGTGATCTACTGAACATTGCAGCGTCCAACCTAATCCCAGTCTGCGCCATAAAGTAATTACACATTGGTCTCCACAGCAGGCCTACTAATTAGATATTGATCTGTATGTCCTGGATATCCAAACAGCATCGATCCTGATTACAGGTATAAAATACATATCGAGGGGACAAACGTCTCATTCGCACAAACGAGGCTGCATCTTCTCAGATTTCACAGGCTATTTGAACAAGCAGATGGCAACTTTCCGATGTGGGCTTCACCTGGCAAGGTTAGCTCTCCGACGGCACGTTTTGAAAATCATAATTGTGCCATCAAATCCCAGATGTTTCACACTTTACCGTCACCCCGCAGATTACACACGGAGCCGGCCGACTGATGAAGAATGATCTCTTCAGAATCTCTTCATCGTTGCCCAATGAAGGTAATTAAGATACAAACAGAAAGAAGAAAGAAGATAATAATCTCTGGAAAAAAACGCACGCGCACACACACACACATGCACACACGCACAGGCACGCGCACACACACACGCACGCACACACACACACACACACACACACACACACACACACACACACATAAACAAACAGACCATATACACTCGATCTTGTCTTCCTTAAACAGATGCTGTGCTTCAGAATTGGGTCTGGAACTGAGAACAGCTCCAGCCTGCGTGAGGCAAGCAAATGATGGGCCTCTCTGGAGGATTGCCTCGTCTGAAATTGGTGCTATCAAACTCAAATCTTCAGCCGGTTCCGTTGGCGTCCCTCTCCTCCGAGGAAGCGGGATCCATTTTCTTCAGACCGAAATAAAAAAAAACCACATAACCAGAAATTGCATGAAAGCAGAAAAAAAAACAAACAATAAAAAAAACGGTGTGCCGTGATTTTTTTTCCCTTCTTCCGGTGGCGATTAATACAGTCACATGGAAATCGACAGAAATACGACCCTGCCAGCACTTTGAATGGTGATGTTGACCGGATTGTCCTAAATCTTAATCCACGTCAAAACTGACATGCGTTGACCTGGAGGTACCAAACCGAAAAGCGTGGATGTGACCCGACGTTTCAGCTGACGGTGCCTTCATTAAAAGTAGAACTGCTGATCCGACCAGTTTCACGCTGGCTTCAAAGGCCAAACATATTGACTACACTTACCGAAGAAATAATGCACTTTTTATTCTGCGGGTCGTTCAAATGGTGATTGATGACTTTCCCATAAAACACGGATCGCTTGCTTACTGCTTAGCTTTTTTTGAGAAGCTGTTGTCCCCCCCCCCCCCATGATTTATGTGAGAAATTGAAGACAAGGAGATTATAATCGGAAATGCATGGAAAGCCATTTCCGAACTACAACAACAAGGATACTCTGGTTTTCCGCGGCGGTTGTTCTGTGCGAGTGGATGTTTTATTAAAGCGGAGAGAAACACGATAGCCCCAGTAATAACCACATGCTCGTGGTCCGCCTGATGGAACACATGGCTTGCCCTTCTCAGCACATGTTCATTAGTCTGGTGCAAATCTAAGCCTCCACAATACAATTAGTCAATGGCCAGAAAAACAAAAAAAAAAACAACATTTCACAATTTCAATTCCCCTGAGACGAGTTCTCCGTTAATCTTCTGTAATGAGTGACTGTGAAGCCGCCCCGACGTTGTGAGGCGGAGCTGCGGAGCAAACGAAAGGCTCCTTCCCTGTACAAATATGCGAATCCAGGTGTTTGAAAAAACCCAAAACGCCGCTTTTGAGGGGTTCCCTACGTGGGTGTGGTCGCGAGGGCTCTGCCGTTCCCGTTCCGCGCTGCGTCCTGCTCGTCTCAACATTAATCTCCTGAGTTGATCTTGGAGCTCGCTTCACAAAAGCCATCTGCGGCGCCGCCCGAGCGGTGCCAGGACGATAAAGCTGATGCCATTTGAGCAAATGGATTCCTTGACGACCAGCCTTGACCCAAAGCAGGAACAACCCCTGTCTTTAGAGGCACGGACAGACTTTGAGCGCCTTCCGGTGAAGTGAGAGGTGAGGACGGCGAGCGGGAAGGCTTTTGTGCTAAGTGGAGAGGGTGACGTTTTTGTTTTTTTTGTATTTTTTTTAAATCCACAAAAGAGTATTTAATTAATGTCTGATTAGAGTACAACAGCTGAACGAGGTCAAACGTGTCCTTTTTCTTTGATCTGAAGAGCCATTACCGAGTTCCAGATTAAAGAGGGGAGAGCGGCGTCGGCTCTCCAGATGGCACGTGGCTTTCTTCGTCTTCCTCCTCCCGTTGACCGCTCGCTTACATAATCGTCTGCTTACGTCAATCTCCGTCCGCTTCTCGCCGCCGCCCGGGCTGAGTGTACAAGGTTACCCCACTCCCGTGTGATACACCCCCTGCGGCATCCCCTGCGTCTCCTTTTCTCTCCTTTTATCCGACGAGCCAACACTCGCTCTCTTGTCCCGTTCTCCTACGCCGGCGAGCGGTCATTGATTTCCAAACACGGATTGTGTGATGAAATGTCACTCGCCCACCAGCCTCTTGTCAGCTGCCCGTGGCGTCCGGCTGCCTCTACCCATTGTGATGTATCCCCGGCCAGCCTGTTTACTGTTCGGGGACGCCACGTATTCTGGTCGTGCAGATCTAGAGTTTCGTCTTCAAATGCTTTGGTTGTATCCGAACAGAGGACGGTGGCCCTGTCAAGTTCAATTCGATGAATGGCATCACCTTTGCTGCTCGTCTTAATGAATTTGGAATTGTGCGTGGTAATAAAAATGTAATTATCGTTGATTCATCGGCAATAGCATTATCAAATTTGATGCATATGTGAGGGTAAATCACTTACCATTCATGATCGGAAAAAGGGCATAGATACTGTATGGGTATATGCATTTGTGTTGTGTGTGTGTGTGTGTGTGTGTGTGTGTGTGTGTGTGTGTGTGTGTGTGTGTGTGTGTGTGTGTGTGTGTGTGTGTGTGTGTGTGTGCGTGTGTGCCTCTGACTGTCCGGAATAGCGATGAAGCACCATACACAGTGTGACACAGTCCGCTCTACAGGACGGCGAATGGAGCTAAAAGATAGCGGCTGCACGGCGGCTGCGACGTCACTGCCCTTTCCACGGCGATAGTTGGACGGCCCCGCAGGGTCACAGCACGAGGCGACGCGCTGCTACATCAACTGTCCACTCAGGAGCCGGAGAGGACGTGGAAAGGCTCTGACTGGCTGCACTTATTTAAGACGATCCTCCACAAATAGGTTGCTCCCACAGAGACAAATAATTGGCGTGACTTCTTGCGGGCACGAGCATAAGGAGCAGTCTGCATTTTAATGCCAATCCTCCACGGGACCTTTTCCCCGGACGCTGTGTTTTGATGGTAACACATCCTTTAGCACACAGCTTAGAAAGGCCATCGTATCTCCGTGCGGTCCCTTTACGCGTGCGCTCCAGTGACTGTGCGGCAATGTTATCATTTTGAAGTGGAATGCCTGTGGCACTGCCTCATTTATGGCGGGACAATTGATGGCGGCAAGGGTTTTCACAATATGAGCATATTATGTGACAAAACATAGATTTACTACACAAGTCTGTAAATTGAAAAGATCATAGGTTTTTCGGTTCTTGGAGTTGAGTCGTTTCCTGTTTGTATAATGAAAACCCGCATCCAATTTTATTCCAAAACACTAGCCTGCCACAAGATGTCTTAAATGACCTAACATCCAGGTCAGGCATTCTTTTAATATTTTCCCTATGATAAAAATGGAAAAGCCTACTGCTGCAATTTCAGGAAATCCCCACAGAGATGTTGTTTGCACTAATGCAGACATGGGCCATCAATTGATTGCTCATTTAAATGGAAATTGTAGTGGATTGTAAAATAAGTGTTTTGGAGAATTGCAAAATTTGCATGATAGACAAAAACGCAGCTCCTGTGTTTCAAAGGCACTACCCCTATTCTCCCTAACTGCATTTGTCTCATGTCTTAACCTGTCATTTTTCATTTATGGTTAAAACTATACATGCACATTTAAAATGACTATCTTTTCCACTTGCCAGATAAATAGGTTGGATAAATAAGAAGGTGCAAGACAGTGTAGTACTTTCGAGGTAAACAGAAGGACTTAATTAACCGGGAGCCAGTGCAAAGAGGCCAGTACAGGAGTTTTATGGTCAAACTTTCTAGTTTTAGTTCGAATTTACGGTGACAATCTACAGTTTACTGCAGTTAGTTTTCACAGCATTTATAGTTGGGTGTCATCAACATAATAATGAAAGCTAATGCTATATTGCCAGGAATTATATTTCCTAGTGGTATCATATAAATATTAAATAACAGACCCCGTTGGGACCCCACAGTTAACATTACGATACTCAGAGGTCGGATTGTAGTGATTTGCGCAGCACGTCCTCTCTGATGATTAAGACCTAAATCAGGAATGTGCCAACTTTAGAGAAATATCTTTTGAATTCATTACAGTTCAAACCGTCATATTGATGCATTTTAATCCCATAATTCAAGCACAGAACTCGCACTGTAAATAAGATCCCAAAAAGGGCCGCAATGTGGGGCAGCAGTAGCCTACACTGTATGGAAAATGCCAACGCCGAGAATTGTTCTTAAAATATCGGGTCTTGTATTCATGAAAGTGATCACTCGACACAGGTCCTGTCTAATTTTACAAATACTTACCTGAGCGTGGTGGGATCCGAATCCATCTTTACTCGCGCCCGCTGTTGTCTTCACTAATCAGGCACAGTCGGCTCTCATCGTATACAGATTGCTGAAATATTTACTGCAGATGCATTTTCAAACTGAAACATTTACAGCGCTTTTACGGCTCCGTCACTTACTGGATTCTGTCTCCAATCAGAACTTGTTCTTCTTCCAAGTGTAATGATGAGATTGTCAAACAACTTTGTGACTATTTCAACAGCGACTCAGTAAAGCGGTATTATTTTAATTGGATAATGCACACTTGACAGTTTAATCAATCACAAGAAAAAAAAAAAAACATGTGTGTGAAAAAAAAATTCAAATTGCTACTCATTTAATAATTGAAAAAAAAAAACAGAAACCTGATTATGTGAATGAATTATCATTGAGAGTTGATGTGAGTCATCAAGTCTACATCATTTATCAATGACTTTTCAGTAGGTCTGAGATGCTCAGTGGGCTTACGTGTTCTGTCTTTTGTCTTCACAAGGTCGTTCATTGACTACCTCATGTTCATGCAGCCAAATGATCAGTGCGCCAATTTAATTGCTCCCTCCTACACATAACCATAAGACATTCTCCCCCCCGTGCCTTTTGCTGGGTTTGCAGCGCTTTGTACTGCATACGTCTTGTATATATTTCGACTGCATGGCAGATGATAAATAAAAGCCAGTCAACCGCAAAGGAGGGGGAATCTCAGAGGCAAATGTAGCTCCAGCCCTTCGCTGTACAGTAGATGGATAGCTGAGCTCACAGCTAAGGCTCATAGGCTACTTGAAATGTTTTTGTGGCTGTTTTTGTCTAAGGTAGGTGTTTGTCAGAGTCAGTCGTTCCAGAAACTCAAGAGTTGATCTGCAACTCCCGTGTGCTTAGCAATGTTGAAATTCGACGTCGATCAGAGCTCCAGAGAGAGCCACCACACTGCATTAGTTCTTACTTACATTTTAGGAAGCAATGAACTGTGTATGATGGTTCTCCTGTTTCTGTTGAAAGGACAGATTTTCCTGTGTTGTCAGGCCGACTGGGAATGTGAAGATCAATGTTCACACTGCTTGTCTGTCAGGACGTGCTCCCTGGTGCCATGCCATTGTTCTGACAGCCCATTATTCCGAAACCCCAATAGTCTGAAATATTTCCCATTAGACATGGACGACACCCTAACCCAAACCCTGAACTTAACCATCTCTAACCCAAACCCTGAACTTAACCATCTCTAACCCAACATTTTTCTTACTATTGGGGTTTCAGAATAATGGGGTGGTCCCACATCTGACCGACATCATACACTCCCATTCAGCTACAGATCACTTTAAAGTGTGAATCCATGAGGAACATAGCACATACATGACCGTTTTACATTAAATGGCTGTTTCTTTAAAAAGTGGCAGCTAAATAAAGTGTTGAATGCGTTTTTTTTAGTTTTTTTTTTTTTAACAAAATAATCATACGGATTTTCCACTTTAACTTTGGTGCATGTTGTGTAAACCAAATCTATCCATGACTCAACAAAAAGCACTGCTCTCCCAGAAACAAGTTAGGGGGGTGGGGCGGTAAAAATTGATGGTGATGACGCACCACCCACAGCATCATGACCATTTAAGATAAATGGCGTTGTGTGCGTGTTTTATCTCTCCCAGGCTACCGGATGACTTAACTATTATTCCCCACGTCGGAGGCGCTTCACCTGCCAACCAGGCTGGACGCTGTGTCCCTCCCCCCCACCCCACCTCCTCCCTCCCCTCCCCTCCCCTCCCTCCCCCATACCAAGTCTTCGTGGACCAAACGCGCCGCTGCGGCGTCACCGGCAGCCTCCGAAACTGCGCGCCGGCGAGCCGCGTCCACGGCTAGACGGACGGTCCGCGGGAATAACACGCGAGGACCCGCGCACGGCGATCGCGGAGAGGCGCCCGGATCCGAGCGGAGCCGATCGCGTCTTCCATTCCCCAGCTCCGTTTGTTTATTTGTTATTATTTTTTATTGAATTTTAGGACCGCGTTGTTTACCCTCCGGTGAGGGTGATGCGGTGCTGATGATGTGAATATGTGAGAGCTGGATAAGTGTTCCCCGGGCGACCTCCACCCATCCGACCGTCCACCAGTGGGAAATGGGAAAAAGGTAAGGTTGTTTTTGTTTACCTGTGTGTTATTAAAGGGGTTAAAAAAAATAAATCATGCGGAGGCTACGTCGCTTGACTTAAAATAAATGTTCTCGTCAGCAAATAGCCTCCACAGGGTGCTCATAGTTAGAAGCGATGTGTCATGTCAACAGCCTGTTCAAATCATTACTCCAAGTGAAACCCTTATTTCTGGTGCCTGGACTACTACAGCCCAGTGGCAAATAGTTGATATTTCGGAATTTCAAGTTATGAAATCCTTGGATCAATTATTTAGGAACCATGCAAACATCATTAATTGTGCATGGTAGGATAAATATTCAAGGTACACGCATTAAAACTTAGGCAGATGGATTAATTCAGTTTGTGCCAGTGGTAAGACTGGGAGCATGGATGCATAAATATTTTGGAAAAAAAAAAAAAAGGTGTACATTGTTATTTTATTATAGCTGATCTGTTTGTAAAGCATGAATATAATATCAATTCCATCTATCTTGGCTATTATGTTGTTGAAATTTTCTGCTGTGGATCTTTGTACTTTAATCAAATGAGATAAGATAACACTTTATTATATACTGTATATACATTTTTCTTTACTCACACAGATTACGTCAGATAACATAAACAAACATATTGTTTGTTTGCATTAATAATCCCACATGCCCAACTTTTCAACTTTATGAATAGTTATTATACACTATATACTGTAGATCTCATTTTAACATGTTGAGGCAAAATGCTGCGTCCATTGTGCATCACTACAGAGGTGAAAGCACAGCCAGAGAAAACCTCATTGAGGGATATTTTAGGTCGTACGTCAAGCTGATGAATTCATCTCTAGATATAATAGAATACAGCAGCCTTCAGAGGCCGAGAGCTCGTCAGGAGGTGGATCGATCTGCCAGTTTTCATTAAAGCCCGGCCGCCACGGTTGATATTGTCAAACAAGACTCCCTACAATTAGGAGCCCATTTTGTTTAGGGGAACGCTGATTAATAATTCATCCCTCCGCTCAATGGGGCCACAAATCTGCAGCTGACACACCGAACGACGCCCGCGTCACGGCCTACATCGACTCCGTCCCATGCAGAGAAACGCCGACGTGGCAAATCAAAATATGTACGGTTGCTTGAAGCCCTTCCGAGTGTTTCACCAGCTCGAATGCCGAAGCCTTGTGTAACCGCTATCCACCGAAACAAGAGGAAGGAGGAGGCTTACCGTCACATGTGCTCCACACAGGGCGCTAGAGCCACCGTCGAGCCATTAAAGAACCACGCTCAGGCCGAGAGCAGCCTCCGCGACTTCCCAGACGTTTAGGATGCTAATTAAAACTTCCCGCTTAACTGTAAACTCACGCTACTCTGCCTGGGCGCTGGGGCGTGCAGCTCATGGAAAAAACCATGATGATGCAGGTAAGTTCAGGGGGGAAGAAGGAACGAGTCTGGACCCTCACGGAAGGAGGCTGAGTCAGGCCCTACTGCGAGGAAACGCGACACATGGAACCGCTCTGGAGCGCTGGAGCTTGACGCCGCTTCGCACCGACAGTGATCGTGGGCAGAAAAGCTAGAAATGAGAAAAATCCAACACCTCAGTCATCACCCCGTAGAATGTGTGTTGCTCATAGAGCCAGGCCGGATGCATCAAGTTGACATTTATTAAATATCTGCGTGAGCGGTTTCCCTCAGTGTGAAAAGGTTGCGATTTGTTGGGTTCTCAATACGGTCGGCTTTTCCCATCGCTCTGATTTGATATGCATATGCATGTGTGTCTCAATGGGGAAGGCGAAAAGCCTAATAAAACCCTGGTTGTGTCTCGGTGGCTTCCAGATTACTGCGATAATAACGCAAGTGTTAAACGTGTGTGTGTGTCTGTCGCGCTGTGTTATAGCCTTCTGGTGTTCTGGTGATATGACTGCTCACGCCGTGGTGAATTAGCTGTGTACCACAGGAATAAGTGCAACGATGTCACAAGGTATCGGCCTAATTGGCACTTTAGGACACGGGCAATGTACTCTCCTCTCCTCTCCTCTCCCGATCTTTCCTCTCCCATTGTCCGGACCCGTCCATTTGACATTATTTCGCCGGCGCCGTAGCATCCCACCTCCCGCCTCCAGCCGCAGGTAGAGGATGCAGAGCGCGTCTTTCACGAGGAGGGATTACGTCTTATTTTTTGTGTTCCGAGCAGAGCAGCGGGGCGCCACGGGCCTGGCACGTCAGCGGTCACCCGGCGCGATACGTGACGTGAGATGGAGCCGGAGAGGAGTGTCGGACTGTCAAATCGCTTGTTCCCTGACGCGCGGCGAGGTGTGAGGCTGTCCTTAGATGTTTGGTCGTCGCTCCGGCGGGGCGCGGCTCAAAGGTTGTGACCGCCTGGGCATCCAGTACCACAAGGACTCAGAGACGGGGTGTTTTTCTCCACATTTAATCGGGAACTTTTATTGAATCCAAACCGTATTTTTTGAGATCATTGGGAGGCCGCCCAACGATCGCCCGTGGAGCTATTCTTCCGACACCGCAATCACTTTTTTTTTCAAGATTCCGATGCCAGTCACTGGGGTTGACTCCCAGTGATGGACGAATAAGGCTCGGGGGCTCAAAGAAAGTGGAGCGTTTTCCTTCAATATACAACCATGGGAAACGACAAGTGGCTGTCGTACGCACGGCGTCCGGCGCCGCGCGAGGAAACAAGTTTCCAGCGCGGCAGCAGGCAGAAGAGCGGCCGTCTAAAATAAGCCGTGTGTGCGGTTCCGCTTAGCGTTGTTATGAAGTATGTTTCTGCTCCATCTGTTCGGTTATTGTGTCATCATGCGGCTCTCAGAGATGTGGAGAGGAGACGGGAATCGAGGGGGAGGGAAAAAGAAATAGTTTTCGTTCCATCTGCGAGGTGAGAGAACGTCTCGACTCGCACACGAGGGTTCTGGGCTTGTTGGAGCGTCCTGAGTCCATGTCAGAGGAGGAGGAGGAGGAGGAGGAGGCCATCTCCTCTCCTCCACCTCCCTCTCGTCTTCTCTCCGCTCCGCTGCTCTGTTCTTCCGTTCTCACCCGTCTCCTTCTCTCCTCGGCCCGTCTTCTCCTCTCCTCTTCTCGTCTCCTCTCCTCGATTGCCCTCGCCTCCCCTCTCCGCCTCTCCTCCACCCTTCTCTTCTCCGCTCACCTCCTCTCTCCTCCATCCACTCCTCTCCTATACTCTTCGCTCCTCTCCCTCCTCCCCTCCTCTCCTCTTCTCCTCCTCTCCTCTCCTCTCCCCTCCCTTCCTCACCCTCCCTTCTCTCCTCTCCTCTCCTCTCCTCTCCTCTCCTCTCCTCTCCTCTCCTCTCCTCTCCTCTCCTCTCTCTCCTCCTTCTTTCTTCTCCTCTCCTCTCCTCTCCTACCCTCCCTTCTCTCCTCTCTCCTCCTCTCCTCAATTGCCGTCCCCTCCCCTCTCCGCCTCTCCTCCACCCGTCCCTTCTCCGCTCACCTCCTCTCTCCTCCATCCACTCCTATGCGCTTCGCTTGGCTTCACTCCTCTCCCCCAACCCCTCCCTTCTCTCCTCTCCTCTCCTCTCCCCTCCTTCCCTCCTCTCCTCCTCTCCTCCTCTCCTCCCCTCTCCCCTCCTCTCCTCTCCTCTCCCCTCCTCTCCTCCCCTCCTCTCCTCCTCTCCTCCTCTCCTCTCCTCTCCCCTCCTCTCCTCTCCCCTCCCCTCCTCTCCTCCTCTCCTCTCTCCTCCTCTCTTCCTCTCCTCTCCTCTCCCCTCCACTCCTCTCCCCTCCTCTCCTCTCCTTTCCCCTCCTCACCCCTCCCTTCTCTCCTCTCCTCTCCTCCCTCTCCCCTCCTCACCCCTCCCTCCTCTCCTCTCCTCTCCTCTCCTCTCCTCTCTTCTCCTCTCCTCTCCTCTTTCCTCCTCTCTTCTCCTCTCTTCTCCTCTACCCTCCTCTCCCCGCCTCTCCTCTGTTAAGCCAATCTGCACTGCACTGCAAGGGCAAAGAGGGAGAAATGAAATGATTAACACTCTGTACAACTGCTGGAATTACATCACATCATCAGAAAGAATCCTCTCCTCTCTTCATGTCATGCTTCTCTCTATTCACTGAATACTAATTGTGATATGTCTCGCTTTCCACTACCGGCGTAAAAAAGGCTCAAATTAGAAATAACCATTTTTTCTTTAACGGCGTCGTCCGATGACAAGCGTCTTGTTATCTTCTCCGCACGTTGTCGCTCGACAATAAATCCCCGGCCGGCCCGTGTCGTTGACGGGATCCTCTGACACAAATTTGCATGTTAAGCCACACGCCACTCACCAGGGACTATTAATCAGCGCACAGCCATTAATGAGTGTGTGTCCCTCGGTGATTAATTATGTCTCATGCGTCCGACACAGAGGAGATCTTGGAAACAGCTGTTTGTTACTGTCCGTTTTATTTACGCAACATGGGAAGAAAAGACTCATTGCTTTAGCAATTAAGAAATGAAACTGCCCTAAATATGTGATTTTGAGGTGGAATCTCGATGGCTTTTACGACGTGTGTAACGGTGCAGTCGCCGTTTTGCTTAGCACTGGAAAATAATGGGTCGTGTAAGCATTAAATCCCTCTGTGCGAAATGACAGAAATGGGTGGCTCGTTGGAAAAATAATTGTCTCAAGATCAGCACAGGAAGTGCAATACTGCCAAACATTTAGAGGTGGAGCGTTCAAGATCACCATCGGAATGTCCTCTACCCTTCTTAGAATATCAGGTTTGTGTCCTTTTTACTGGGAAATGGCTTTCGTATTTTTTATTGAATGTTACAAATCGTTCAATCAAATGAAGGCTTCACAAGGCTTTCAATAAAATGCAAGAAATAATGTAAACCATTAAGTTGAGGTTTGGATGGCTCTAAGCTCAAAATCTCATATACCGGAGAAAAACAAGAATGCAAGAGATGGAGCAGGAGCCATTTTTATGGGTGTCACCTTAAAGAAAGGAGTAGTCAATTGTTGTTGACAATTACTCTTCCTAATTGAATACACCATAATAATCTCATCTGCTGTTTTGGAGGCGCTTTGGCAGTGGCGGGGCTGAGCATATTGTGGCTGTTCCCTGGTGTCTCATCCCTCCATGAAGGGTTTAACAGTGACAGTGGGCTAGATAGAGCAGACATCGAGCCAATCCAAGCCTTCTGAAGATTAACATCCTGGGTCGCCCGCCTTCTGGCTCCTGCCGCTTCTTACGTTCACCCCGAGCCAGCGCTGACCCCCAGTGCGGCTCCGTCACGGCTCCGCTCTACGGCGCCACGCTGGGCTGGATGTCGCATGTCTCACGAAGCGGTCCTATCAGCGCCGCTCAGCTACTATAGGAGTGCGTGCGCGGGGGAACCTTTATGTGTCGCATAGATACATGTTTATGCCCATTTCTTATCAGGGGGCGACGTAGCTCAAGGACGGGACTTTGGGTCTTTGTAGTTTCCCTGAGCAATTCCATCTGAGGGACTTAACATTTTTACGAAAAACCATTTCACCCAAGGTGGGAAATGCACATACAAGTATTATTTACGAAAGGGGTTTTTAATAAGTTTGTAACTTTCACTTTCACTTTTACATTTCTGACGATATAAGAGACAATTTCTTTCAACTGTGATACTTGAGTAAATATATTATTTTATAGTATTTCTATTTTTATTATTACTTTGGCTAGTTTGCAAACATTATCAATGTCAGTCTGGGAAAAAGGGGTAAGCAAAGACTGGAGTCATTTTGTAACACTCCAATAGTTGAATTCCAAAGTGAAATATAAACTGTTTAAATAAGTGCACCACCCACTCACTCGCTCAAAAAATAAAATCAATACTCCCCTGAGCGTCTTATGTAAAGTTGTTTCATTCACAGATGGATGGATAGATGCATGGATGAATGGATAGATGGATAGATGGATAGATGGATAGATGGATGGACGGATAGATGGATGGATAGATGGATGGATGGATGGATGGATGGATGGATACATGGATACATGGATAGATGGATAGATGGATAGATGGATAGAGAGATGGACGGATGGATGGATGGATGGATGGATGGATACATGGATAGATGGATAGAGGGATGGACGGATGGATGGATGGATGGATGGTCTCACAGCAGAAGTGCCCGTGTGCCCGTGAGAACTGAGCTGTGATAGCACCGTGGTCGGGCAGGAGGCAGGGCGGGGTCGCTGGGTGGAAAGGGAGTGGAAAGCCCGGGCCCCTTCTCGCAGCTTCAGACACCTTTCTGCCGTTTCGTAGGCATCACATGTTGATCGTCACGTTATTGTTATTATGATAATGCTTGAGGTAATATTAAGGACAGCTGTTGCATATTATGGTTAATGTGTTAACTGAACATGCAAAAGGAGGTTCCTACGTTAGAAGACAAAGATGGGAGGCCAGGTGACATATTTATGTGAGGCAGTTATTTACTGCAAGGTTGTCACATGCAGTACGACATTTCTATAGCACACACACACACACACACGCACACACACGCGCGCAAACACACACACACACACACACACATACACACAAACACACGCACACACACCCAAAAATCAAACATACATGAATTTACATTCTCTAGAGGATTTCAAAAGGAAATATTTCTCTCCTTTGTCAGCTGCGGTTTATGCTAAGCCTGAGTTGGAAACTGGGAAATCAAACCGCGGCTTCAGTTTGACTTAATCCTGTCGCTGCACTGTCAGTATCTTCCAGAGGAAAGTCAATGCTGTAATTTGAGATAAGAAACGCTGCAAAAAAAAAGCTGCAGGAATGTCATAACTTTTTAATTGCACTGTAGGAAAGCGTGGAAAGAATGGAAAAGCAGGGATTTATGTGTTCTGTTTCTCGGTAATAATTTGCGCGTGAATTCCAACTTTGTTCTGCGACCGCCAGCCGGAAACCACACAGTCCTTTTTTTCCCCTCCTTTCTTCTTTCTTTCTACCGCACAATATAAAAACAACAGTGGGTCAGTGACATTCCCCGCCGTGCGCCGTGGCTGGAGGGAACGATTGTGTTTCTCTGTGTCATTCACAGCGGTCAGGCAATTTGAAGCCTGTTTTCCTTTTCACAGGTAGGCACAACATGTCCCACAGGTCTGGTGAGAAGCACACACCCTGTCAGAAGCACTTCATCCTCCCCGTAACCTTGATTCCGAAACCTCACTCGCGTCAGAACGGGGAGGGCAGCTTTTTCACTTGTAGTTTTTTTTCTTTTCTGTATTTGAATTTCTTTTGGTCTGTTAAACCCTTGCCACACAGGCTGTAATGCATTGGCTTCCGCTAATTTCGGCATCTGTTACTATTTCCCTGTAAAACTTTAGACCATTTATTTCCTCCAACATATACTTCCCAGCTGCCCGGTTGAACCCCCCCCCCCCCCCAAATTAAGCCACTAAATCATCTATTGTCACCCTTTTATTGCATTCATTCATATTCCAACATTTTTTCATGACAATATAGGCCACACCTCCGTGCTCCCAACATTCATCATGGCATTAGCACCTAACTGCTCCAGTACGCCAGTGCACTTCACTATGTTATCATTATTATCATAAGTGCATGTAACACACAATGCGGAAACATGATCTATTTAAATAGAGGCCATGGAATAATGGCAAAATGCCAAGGTTTAGATTTTGATCTATTTGGACTTGGGTTGGTCAGTCTGAATGTTTCCTTACTGGTTCAGAGCTTACATGACGGGGGGGACATTTTTCATTGGCTTTTTGCGTTGAGTAATAAAAAATAATGAACTAGTGTGTGAAAAATACTATTTTAAATACAAGCAACCCATTCCCTGGCAGGGAATTCAGACGCAGCCTATTTGTTTATTGTGCTGTGTTTATTCCCCGATTTATTATTCAGGGATTATTATATTTGTTGCACTTTTCCTATGCCGGGATAAGCAGTTTAGAAGGAGAACCGCGGCTTATTTCCGCCCAGTTCCTAAAGAGAGCGTCATGCGCCTTTTGAGCCTCCTCTCGGACACGACTCGGCCTCGGCCCGTCATCCGTCTGCTGAGGCGGCCGCGCAGCAGCCATCGCCCAACCCTCTCCCCGAGGTTGCTCGTCCTTGGGGCTGCGTTTTTAACACACTCGCTGCACCTTGATTGTAAACACCGCTGTTGCATAACTCACAGCGGGATGAGACAGCTGCCCCCCCCCCCCCCCCCCCCAAAAAAAGAACTGTCAGGGGATTGGGCAGCAGAGATGACCCCGCCTCTCACAGGGAACCTGGAGGGCGAGCGAGGGCGTATTACTCATGTAGTCCGTATCAAATTGGATATTCACGGTCCCCCCACTTCTCTAGGTCAGTGTTATCCTTTGATGTGTCATTGTGAGACAGTGCCTTGGAGCGTCTGTGGAGCCTGATATGTTGCATCTCGGCAGGTGGGGGGACCGCCGGACCACTGCGTGGACTCTTAACGAGAGATGTGACGTCAGCCCATCAGCCTCGCGTCTGTCGACACACTGCGACTCTGCTCTCTATTAATCTGCGGGGGGTTGCAGTGGATTCCATTTGGAGGTTTTCAAGGGCTCCCAAAGGTCACTGACTCATCATTTCTGTAATTAAATTTTTGCACCTCCTTTGCTTTTTCATTTTCATTATATTTCATTACTGCACAACACAAGACCATTTGCATAATTTACCTGCGCGCGGGCACAGACACGGACACACACACACACAGGCACGCACGCACACATGCACACACACGCGCACACACACACACACACACACACACACACACACACACGCACACACACACACACACACACACACGGAATCACTCACTCACACACACTTCCATAGACAAACAAATGAGATGAACCATGTACTGTACATTAAGTAAAACTATCAACTTGTGCATTTTAGCTCCGGGCTGCATGAATAGATTACATCCTCATAACTCTCTCCTCTCTGAATCTATTTCAACTGAAAAATGCACTCTCATGACAACCTTGAATTTGGTTGTGATCCTTCATGGTGAACTTTTTCCCTTGAAAACTTCAAGGCATGGTAGAAAGCTGGATTTCATAATTTGTATTAAGTTATAAACATAGACCCAAAATGAAATAGTTAATTTTATTTGTTTGTTTGTTTTATTTATTTGTAAGGGACCATGTACAATACTAAACCTATTTGCTGCATCTCCACCAGATTTTGCTCCAGCTTTTTTTTCATCTTCATAATGATAAGTAGATGTCAGTTTACAGGGTTTAGCGGTTGCGTTAATGCTTGCATTGTTGGGGAAAAGATTTTAAGCGCGCTCTGAGATTAAATTTTCCCTTTTTCCTCTGTTGTAGATATATTTGAGAGAAGGTGATGGTTGCAATAAAAGGTTATAAAAGTGAGATAAGATGGTAAGAAATTGCTTATTGCAATTTACTAATTGATTATAGCGAGCATTTAGGGGGCCCATGTTTATTGCTCGTGGAGTAATGGTTTGAATGAGTGAATTTCTTGGGGCTGCTGTCCTGTTAAAGGGCTTATGCCACGTTTAGAGTACATAGTGCAGTAAATCTGTTGGAACAATTCAGGGGCACAGAGGATTGACAGAGGAAGCGATAGCTTAAGTGGAGAGCAAACAGCTTTTTGTGAATGGTGGGGAGAGGGGATTCCACGAGGCAATAAGCTTGCTGGGGGCTGTGTGATTGTTTCTGCCCGTTCCTCCTGCAAACTCTCAATCACCGCGCTGCGTATGTTCTCATTAGTATGGATGTGGGCACCTCTCCTTCAGCTGAACCTGCCACGCCACTACTGTAGTGGAGCTGCTGCTGCTGCCGCTGCTGCTGCCGCTGCTGCTGCCGCTGCTGCTGCTGCTGCTGCTGCCGCATTGTCCCTGGATGGCCGCTGCGAGGCTGCCAGCTCCATCTCCTCCCAAGGATGACTGAAATGTGGGCGAGTGTCAGAAGTAGATTCAAGCCAAGCACAGCATGAGTCTGCAAAGGTACATATATCAAGGCTTTGGTTTGGTGTAATGTATCCGGAGTAAGGACAAAAACTCCTCTCCCTTCATTACCTTGTGAAATGCTTGGTTTAAGCTGATCCGAACGGCTGCAACGGGCTCATGCAGAAAACATTTGGATGCAGTTTGTGGTGTGATCAGTCAGAACCCTGTCTGGACATGCATTTTTTTGTATAGAGGAAGATTGGCCATGTGCTCATCTTCATTCCATCTAATAGCATTTATTTCCATCAATATTGTCCTTCTTTAATTTTATATTTTATATTCTTATAATTTTTATTTTTTATATTTATATTTTCTATTTATATTATAGATTGTACCACGTATACCTTTCCTGGTTGACTGTAAAAAGAAGGGCTGGATTCACGCTCAATGATCCCACTTGCGGATTTGAAGCAAGACAGAAGTGTTTATGGAGGTTTTTCCATCTGTATTCGGCTCCATCCTGGTGTAATGGATTCTGGTGTTTTTGTCAGAGGCCAATTTTTGTCTCATACCCTCTACGGTGGATATCGAATTGACCAGGACCTCTCAATCAGATATTTTGGTGCTCGGCTTTGATCAAGCACTTCATTGACCATTTCCTTTCAAATCCACATCCTTTATAGGTTTAAAGCTCTTCCTGCCCAGCCCTTATTTTCTTGTACAGTATATACAGTATATATATATTTTTTTGCTGCATTGATGAGACTCTGTTCCACGCTCGCTTTGAACCATATCATTGCACAATCGCATGGAAAGCTGCTGAGCTGAGAGCTGTTTAGATATTTCAGAGGCCATTGTAAAAGCCTCGTACAATCCGGCGAAATACATTTTCTCTTTCTCTCCTTCTCTCCCGCTCTCTCCGTCTCCCTCGCACCCTCTCTCACTTTAAGACTGATTCAGAGTGAGATTGCATAATTTGGAACACACGGATACTGTGCACTTTGGGCTTGCGCCGTGGTTCTACTGTGTGGGTAGTTCTCCAACCCAGGCTGGCTTCAAGACATCTCATCTTGCTGGTCATGGTTACTTACACTCTCCCCACACATTCCATGCAACACGTTGAACTGGAATTGGTTTTGCTTATACCAGAGGACATTGACACCTGCCAGACTCCTTCTGTGCTCACCGCCGGACATACTGACATGTTGTTTTGTTAAGTGTTTTAGATCTTTGCTTGGTGCCGGAACATGAGAAGCCCATACATCAGGCTCTGACGGGTCCGTCGAGCAGAGACCCCTCTTCATCACTCATATTCTCCGGCTCATTCTCTCATCCTCTCTTCTGTTTACCCTCTTGTTTTCTACTGTCCTATCAGTCAATGTTCTATGCTAAAGGCCTATTATCACTCTCTCTCTTTGCCTTTTCATCGGTCTCACCAACACTGTGTTGTATCGTTGTGTGTTGACAGCTACTCCTGCTCCTCTTCTTTCCACATTGGCGCTTAAATAATTGTAATTTTTTTTAAATCCCATATGCCCTCATCGCTTAAGATCGATTCTTTTCTGGTTGCAGTAGCCAGAAAGGGTTGAGGGCTTGTAAAGCCCGGGTTTAGCAGTTTTTCTGGGCACTTCAGGGTCAGACAGGCTAAGACAGGCTCATCCGTCATCAGCTGCATGCCCAGAGCTCATTGGGCTCCACTCGGCATGATAGGTGAGTGTGAGGCCAAAGAGAAGAGTCTGATAAAGGGATAGTGGTGGTTGTGGTGATAAAAGCAACGGTGATTATGTTAATTTTGATGCTAATTATGCTCCTATGACTGAAGATGATGAGTGTAGTGGCAGCTGTGGTGTTTATAAATAATTAAATCAAGCAAAATAACGAATAATGAAAGATAGATGATAAGAAATATTTTTCCGTTGACCCCGTCATCAATTAATAACATTTTCTTGACTTTGATTTTCATTCGGAGCAACGAAAACTATCAATTATATATGCCAGTATCTTCACCAAGACATGTGGGTAATGGAGAGTCAAAGTCCTATATAACAGTGCCTGTTATGGAGTTTGAGTGGAGGCTGGATGACAGCACGCATATCACTGAGACGATGTCGAGCAGGAATCCTTAGTTGTAGACATTTAAAATGGACAGACATATTCAGGCTCCAGTTCTTGAGCATTACACAGAAGGGCACAGAGATTGGTTTGGACTGTAAAACTGCAATGAATGAAAAACAGGGGAGGATGAACTGGTTGAACTGGTACTTAGGGCTTAATGTTGGTCACAGGATGACGAGATGGGTTCCACTGCTTCTTCTGCAGAACGATGCTATGACACTTGTTTATCTTCCATGTCATCATGGCCCATAGCATGGGCACTGCAGTTCTATACCAGCAATATTGGTTTCCGCTTCATAATTGCAAAGGGTCGAGGGACAACCCACTGCATGGACACTACAATTTCTTCGTGTCAATGCTGGCTTCTCCACCATAGGCTAATTGTAAAGGGTAGAGAGGCCGCGGCTGAGAACAAAATGAGGAAAGGTAAGAGATCAATGCTCTAAAACTCACCGGCATCGTTTCTGCCCCTGAGTTTGATTCATGCGACACATTCCCTATTGATTGCGTCCTCTTCGTTGGAAAGAGCAAGGCCCCCTGAGTACAACATGTGGTCAGGATTTGCATGAAGCATTTCATTATAAAAAAAAAAAGACTAATCAGAGAAGGCTGATCCCAGATTCTGAGTGATGTATCCTTGAAAAAGTAAACTGTAACTTGTGAATTATTTATGTGTTTAGTGTTTGGGATGCTAATAGTGAAATGTCCCTTTCCCCATGACATATGGGCAGAAGCTCCCAGCTGACCAGGACAGAGGAAGAAAGCTAATGTCACTTCCACCTGGAAACAGGCAGACTGGAATTCTACTTATCAGCATGACTTTCCAAAGGGCACTTGTTGAACAGTTACAATTATGTTTCATATGGCATAGCTGGTGTGATCTTTGGGAAGACTTTAACATCAATTCTCGAGGATACTTTGCCTCGCACTGCTGCCTCACAGCAAGAACATCCTGGGTTCAATTCCCCCCTGGGGTGCTGTTGTCTCAGTGCTCAGGTGGGTTATCTCCAGATCAGGGGCCTTTCTGTGTGGAGACTGCCTGTTCCCCCTGTGCTCACGTGGGTGTCCTTCTATGTATATATATATAAAGTCGTATATTATATATATATATATATTATCTCTGATCATATATATATATATATATATATATATATATATATATATATATATATATATATATATATATATATATATATATATATATAAAAGGACCCCAATTAAAAACATACAGAACACCTTCTCTTACCATGACATGGATCCACACCTGGAATTGGTCCCCAAGCACCATTAAAGTGGGGCTGCCTGCTGCCCCTGGATGGCGTGTGTATATGTGTGTGTGTGTGTGTGTGTGTGTGTGTGTGTGTGTGTGTGTGTGTGTGTGTGTGTGTGTGTGTGTGTGTGTGTGTGTGTGTGTAAATGATTCTTCTTCTGCTGGTTAGAGACTGGATAACATGGCCATAGAGGGTGAGTACAATTGAACAGAGTGCCAAACTGGATAAATGAAAGTGATTACATGAATGAGTGGAAGAACTGATTGACCTGGCACTTACAGCTACAGGCTGGTGAGAAGCTGCATAATATGCTAACTTGTATTTGTTCTAGATAAGGTAAAGGTTTTCAATAGACTTTTAGGAAGGCCATCAAAGAGGGCATTGCAGTTGTCCAATTGATTTGGAATAAACACCCAAGTTAAAATCTGAATCTAAAAATCTAAAACAAGTCAAGTCACACTTTATTTATAGAGCACATTTCATACAAGGGCAACACAATGCGCTTTACAAAGAAATACAAAAAAGAAAGAGAGAACGTAGTTGTCAGCCGGTAATTACAAAATAATGCCCCTGAAACAACAGCAACAATAAAAGCAACAACAGACAACAAAAACAACAATAAAAGCGACTCCAACCACAGTGGCAGCAACAGCAACAGAAAACGACAACAACGGCAGCAGCAACATCGACAACAGCAGCAACAACAGCAGCAGCAAAGTACACGCAAAGACGTCACCGGAACCGGAAGTGGTAGCTCTCACCAGAACTGGAAAGGTCACTCAGGTTAGAGATGGTTAAGTCGAGGTTTAAGGCTACGTTAAGTTGAAGTATAAGGTATGCGAGAGTTAAGTTTAGGTACAAGGTTAGCGGCACCAACAACAGCACCAGCAGCAGCAGCAACGACAACACCAGCAGCGTCAACACCAGCAGCAGACAACAGCAGCAACAAAAACAGCAACAGCAACAGCGCACAAACGAAGACATCACCGGAACCGGAAGAGTCACTCAGGTTAGAGATGTTAGAGATGTTGAGTTGAGGTACAAAGTTAGAGATATTTAAATTAGGGTGTAAGGTTAGAGATGGTTAAGTTTAGGTATAAGGTTAGCAGCACCATCAACACCACCAGCAGCAATAACAACACTAGCGGCTACTGTACCAGCAGCAACCATAGCAGCAGCAAAAAAGCAGCAACAGCAGCAGCAACAGCAGCAGCAACAGCACACAAGCGAAGACGTCACCGGAACCGGAAGTGGTAGCTCTCACCGGAACCAGAAATCTCCTCATCTGTATTGAGTCAACAGTGTGTACCATCTCATCTCAACGAAGTTATGCAGAACAAAGACGTCACCGGAACCGGAAGTGGTATCCCCCACCGGAAAAGGAAATTTCAACTGTGAAAATAACACCCTGGCTTGTTTGTTTTGAGTTGATCCAGGGATTCTGGTCCCAAATCTTGTAGATTCCGTTTTGGTTTTGGGGCTGACCAAAAGGATTTCTGTCTTAGTTTCATCCAATCGATGGATGCATTGGATGATTAATATATAGTTGTGCAGCATCGGTGTAACTATGAAAATTTACATTATATTATCTCTGATCATATCACCTTATAGAAACTTGGAAGCTGAGAAAAGAAAGGGCCCAAGATAGTTTCCTTGTGCAACACCAAAAGTGATATAATGTTCCTTTGATACATGATCTGCAATGTAAGATCTGAACCAGAAAGGAAACATTCAGACGGACCAACTAGGGGCCAACCTAACTTGGGCCGATATTCGATAATATTGAATATTGCGTTATTTGTCAGCATGTGATATTTTCACAGTAACTACAGTATGCGCACAGAGAGGATGTACAGTATGTGCACGTATGCAGATGGAGGATTTGGCATCGGGTACGAGTCAAATTTTGACACCTTGACTACCTTCCGGTAGTCTACGCAGACCAAATAGAACCATTGACTCGTTAACCAGCACGATGGGGCTCCACCGTCACTGGTACACTCCTCTATTACCCCCATCTCCAGCATGGCCAATTCCACCTGTGCAACTTTGTGCTTATACTTGGGCAGGTGATATGGTGATACTAACCCAAGATAAAACCGCAGCAGCCAGTCCGAGACCCAAGACAACAACAGAGCTGAAACGGTTCTTGGGGCCAGCCGGTTACAACTGGAGTTTCATCCCAGACTTCTCAGAGCTGACCAGCCCTTTAACCAATTTAACTTGAATGGGTGCGTCAGATCCGGTCCAGTAGATGGAGGAGTGTCAGCGGATGTTTGAGAGTGTGAAAATTGCCCTCTGTGGGTAGCCAGTTTTGCATTATTATCCGACACATCGGACAGAGGGTTGGCAGTGCAGGTCACTGCCACGGACACTTGAACACTCGCTTCCTTTCCCATTTGGAAAACAGTACCATTATTTTTATTTAATATTTTTTATGTTTTGAATAGGCTATTTTAGAAAACAAAAGGCCATTACAAAAAAAACTATTTTCGATTTTACTGTTGACACAGAGACAGTCGGCCGTTCAGTTGGTTCATTTTAACATCCCTAGTTTGTACATGTGTTTAAATAACATAAATGCACTGTAAATACCAATAAAAAAAGGCTGTAGTTTTTTTGTTTTTTTTCGGGGGACAGTGACATTCCCACATTTTCCCAGAAATGTTACTGGGTCTTGTGGTGGGAAATTGCCGGAACAGATCTCCCGGAATATTAATCTCTGCTCCCATTCACACATGACCCCATGCAGAAACTTTACCTGAACATTGCTGGGAAAAGAAGTGAAAATGCAAAGCAGAGAGCAAAGTACCTGCACCGCGTGAAGGTCAGACTTTGACATTTAATGAACATGCTGGTAATGATGTCAATAAAAAATGGGGCATGTCAGCAGAAACCTAACAAAAAGCTTAGCAGCCCTGGTATTACAGAAGGACTGGACTCCACTTGTACTTTTGTGGGGCATTGATCTGCATCAGAGGGTCTCATCCTTTTTTTTAATGTTCATAAAACCCACGCATGTCAAATGAATCATAGTCCATCATAAAAATATATGCAATAATGCAAAACTTTAGGTGGACATAGAGGAAGCTAACTAGTTAATGGTTTCTTAATAATTGCTGATAATAAAACACAGCTAACCATATTAGTCCATTTTAGTATGCAATGCAGTCATTGACATGCCTAACACCACAGAGAGGATTCATGTTTGGAGAGCACATTTTGCAGATGATGAGTTCCTGAACCTAATGCAAAAGTAGATGGGTTTTGCAAATAGATTGGTCCCGAAGCCTCATGTCGTTCCGGAGTCTGATTAGGCAGGTAGAGGTGTAGAGATGATTTTATGCCATTAACTGTAGATTATAAAATATTATTCGGTGGAAAAACTTATTAAACCTTATTGAATTAAACATTCAACATTTTTACCATTTAAAATATGTATAGAAATTGTCTCTAATGTTAAATGTGTTTTATCAGAACCTACTTATCTATTTATGTTCATTTATGTGCCAATCTTTATACTCTTAGGATACTTTATTTAGCAACAAATGTGGCACCAGTTCCAGCCACCAACTGTAGGGAGGGGAGATGACAGACCTTGGAGGCAAGCAAATGTTCCAAAATCAAATTCCACTGGACCCAAAAGTTAATTTCCTTCATAACCTTGTACTTAACACAATTTCTGGATTCTGTAGTTAATAGTGATACACCAACATGAAAATTCTAGGCCAAGGCCAAAGCTGATGTTCAGAATAAAACAGCCCAGTACCACGTACTGAATTTTAATTTATTTGCCAAGTTCCTTTTGTACCATTGGATAAATTAAATGAATGTTGCTTTTCATTTACGTTTCTCAATGAAACTGAGTTACTGTACAAAAGCACAAGGTGATGAAAAAGCCCTTTTATTGCTGGACAGCCAGTCCTTTGTGTGAAATCTGTCCATATCTTAATTTGGAGCTTATCAGGTTCCATGCAGGAGCAATATCTGCTCGATACATTGAGCTCTGCAAGAGAAATCCCAGCAATTAGCATGAGAAGGAGCGTGACACTATTAGGAGCAGAAATTGAATGAATGTCCTGCAACTCGAGAAAAGATGCATGAAGCTAGGACTACAACTCCATGGCTATCGATTGTGCTTACATTGGAAGTGACTGTTACAACCAATGCAAGAGTTGCTCTAAATTAGAGTAGATTAAACTGGACAAGCTTTAGCTCGTCTTTTATTATCACACACACACACCACAACACATGCATTACGTGCAGCTGCGGCCGACACACGCACAGATGGAGGCTGTAAAATGTCTTTTCCGCATTTTTCCCATCGAGGCTTGTCCTTCCTTCAGGGGGCAGGCAGCTTACAGTACAGCGCCTGGGGACCAACTTCAACCGCTGGTCAGATGATGTTTCTGGTGCATGTTTTTAGTCTGGGTTCTTATACTGTATGTTATATGGAGGAGACCCCATGTGAGCACTGGGAGAACATGCAAACTCCACACAGAAAGGCCCCTAATCGGGAGATAACCCTCCGGAGCGCGGGGCCAACAGCGCCCCAGGCGGGAATTGAACCCAGGACCTTCTTGCTGGGAGGCAGCCTGTGTGTCATGAATGAGAAACGGTGTGTCCCCAACCATACATTCACTGATCGTGAATAAATTGTAGGGGGAGCACTATACACCGTTCAGCCACAACACTAAGGCCACTGACAGGTGAAGTGAATAACATTGCTCATCTCGTTCCAATGGCACCTGTCAAGGGGTGGTACAGTATATATTAGGCAGCAAGGGAACAGTCAGTTCTTGTAGTTGATGTGTTGGAAGCAGGAGAAATGGGCAAGCGTAAGGATCTGAGCCACTTTGACAAGGACCAAATTGTGATGGCTAGACAAGTGGGTCAGAGCATCTCCAAAATGTCAGGTCTTGTGGGGAGTTCCCAGTATGCAGTGGTTAGTACCTACCAAAAGTGGCCCAAGGAAGGACAACCGATGAACTGGCGACAGGGTCATGGGCGTCCAAGCCTAATTGATGCACATCGGGAGCGAGGTGTAGCCCGTCTCTCGTCCACATTATCTGACTTTGTATCTTATTGTTTTGGAGAGTTGGAGCACTGCTGACAGCACGGACATTGTGCAGTGCCTGGTATTTTGGGGTTCGGTGGACTGTGGTGGGCAGCTTATAACACAGTAACATTGCGATATTTCAAATTTGAGATAAATTTACATTACATTCTATGCAGTTGAAGGTTCTAGCAAGCTACGTTGTGAGCAACACTGTGTCCGTTGGTAGAGCTGGTCTCTGGTCCTGGCGCAGTCCTTTTATACCTCGAATCAAATGTAGAGACGGGACAATCTTTTTAGAGGAAATAGAGGTTTGCTGCAACATTATCAAAAAGAGGCTTTCTGTCATATTGGGCTTGGGTGCACAAGGATCCTTCAGGTTTGACCATGTCATTGCTTAGAAATGGGCCCATGGTAAAGGATATGGTTTGATTCACCGACCATAGGGGCATGCCTCACCGATAGGATTAGAGTTAAGGTTATATAGAAAGGGATAGAACATTTAAAATGCAGATAATCACCTGTTAGATCTGTTTGTGAACTGTATCCTATACAACGAGCCCTAGCCTGCAGTATTTATAATCACGGCCAAAATGTGTTTATCCTTCGTGAGTGATTATTCAGCGAGTAGAGGCAAAGTCAAGGTTTATTACTGCTCTTTGAAGCCGTATCTCGCCAAGACCAGCGAGCGGTGACGAGTGGGAGGGGAAATGCAGCGTTGTTGAGGCTAGACTATGCATCAATATACAGATTGCAGGATTTCTCCGGTGACGTATGTGAACACCACTGATATAATTGATCTCGGGCTTGACAGTAGCTTTAGGCTTGAAAAGCGGCGCTGGAAGCAGTGTAAGCGAGTGTCATTCCGCTGGCGTACGGGGGAGTGTTGGTGTGTCTGTGTGTGTGTGTTTGTGTGTGTGTGTGTGTGTGTGTGTGTGTGTGTGTGTGTGTGTGTGTGTGTGTGTGTGCGCGTGTGTGTCTGTGTGTGTTTGCAAGCGTGAGGGTATGTGGGAGCGCGAGAGAGAGAGAGAGAGAGTGAGAGAGAGAGAGAGAGCTAAAGAGAGGCGGTTTAGTTTGCCTGACAGCAGTGTGATGGCTGTGTGTGATGGAGTGCTTGCAGCAGACTGAGCAGGGTAATGAGAAGTGCTCTGCTGCAGCTGATACTCTGGGGCCCGGTTCACCTGGAGCCCGGACGCTGCTCCAGCACAAGCGCAACCTCTACCTAATGCAATAAACTCGCAGCATTTTAGAGGACACCCGTACCGCTTCATTCATCAAGCCCTTTTGAACGTTATGAGTATGATTTACGGCCAACGCAGCGGAAGGGTTTAGTGGCGTAAACCCCTTTGTTTGTCGGAGGTATTGACCCGTGTTTCATAAATGTTGCTGTAGAAAATGGACCACTTTAAAAGGTTTTCACACAGAGGACATGAATCGTGCTCCATACTTCTTGTTCACTGCCGTTGTGTTGTCAACATACAATCGGTTAAATGTTGTCTCTGCGGTCGCACAAAAGAAAGAGTGTAGCTGGGTCCATTTGGCTTGATCTCACAGATCAATAAGGTCTTGTTTCCCGGGGACTGTTTGGCAATCATTTGATCAGGGATGTATAAGGGCAGACGAGACGCTTTCTAGCAGCTGGGGGAAGGTTTTTTTTTTTTTTCTTTTATTGTTATCAATCAGTGACGCAGCGAGGCTGGTCCCTCCGTGGTGATGACAACAAGTTGATAGTTGGAAACAACAATCATCCTGGAGGGCGAACTCCATCACAAGGTCAATCCTTGTTAACTGAGATTTGTATCCCATTGCTCGGGGTTATGGTGTGACCTGGCAATCAAACGCTAAAGCTCCTTCTCTCCCTCTCTCTCTCTCTCTCTCTACTAGGGGTGGAGCCGAATCGGAACACGGTATTCGGCAAAGCACAAATAATGTGTTTTTACAAATAGTTATTTTGTGCAAGTTTTAAAAAAAAAATGTTTTTGGGAAGAAAGAAAAAACATGTCAAATAGCTTTGGTCCTTATAAACTGTGAGTGCGGGGGGTATTTGTGCTCCGCCTGCTTGTGCTGATGTGACAGGAAGTCAATAGGAGAGTGGAGGGCGTCTCCACGGCAAGATCGCTCCCCCTCCGTTGCGCAATCCACTGTCCTGATCCAAGGCGGAACGGGATAGTCCCTTCGTGGTGTTTAAAATGTTTGTTTCATACAAGTTGAGACTCACGGAAAAAAAAAACACGGATAGATCTGAAATAAAAACACAGGAAAACCGGCATGGGAACCCACACGACGCATACGGCCGAGTGCTATCTGGAGGAGAAAGATGCGGGGTGGTGGGGGGCTGGCAAGACAGGCACATCGCCTGTCTGTGGCAGCGAGGGCAGAGGAAAGTTACGAGGAGCTTATGGCAAATGCCCTCCCGCTTGCAGGCGTCCTCTCTATCCCTGTACTACCCCGAGTGGCATCTCAGGTGCTCACTACCACTATGGCTCTCTAGGTTATTATGTTCGATTTCATTGCTGGGTTTATGAAAACCATAAACCAACATTACATTAAAACTTTCACAATTATTATAATAGTTTATTGAAGAACACTTATATTAACACTTTAATATCCAAAAATTTGAAGTGGAATAATGACAAAGAAAAAAAAAGGATACCCATTATTTCCATTTTTATTTCAATACAATTACAAAACTCAAACAATTTTGCTACCTCAACAAATACAAATAGAAATACAAATACTGGGGCTCTGTGCACATCCCTGCTCTCTACAAACAATTGACCACCCACTCCGCTCTGCTCTGATGAGAGATAACATTACGCCAAATGGTAATTCTTCCTCCACAGGCCTGGCATGGATAACAGTAGCAAAGCCTGAGGTCTGGCTTCTGCAAAACGCTCGCTCAGCAGATGCACTCAAACTCTCTCACGTGTGGTCTTTCATTTCTTTATTCACAGAGCGCACAATATTTTTTTCACTCAGAATTTTCTATCTTCCTTTTTCTGTATGAATATATTTGCCTGCACACACACACACACACACGCACACACACACACACACACACACACACACACACATACATGACAAACACACACACACACACACACACTACCACAGTGGTTGACGAGATGTTCAATCAGTCAGTTTTGCCTCGGAGAGCTCCGTTGGCTTCCTTGACAACATTGGAAGAAATCGATCACTCTCCGCTCCTCAGGAGCGCCGGGCTCACGCTCACTTCAATCAACTATGACCATACAGCACTAGATTTATCAGTAAATTCAGCCCATTAGAGTTTCCTCGCCAGCAAGCCCCCCCAGAGGGCGCGCCTCCGGCAAATCAGTCAATGACCGGCGCGATTCTGCACCGCCAGGCCGGCCTGGTGATGGGCTGGCGCCGTGTAATCCTGAGAAAACGGCTTCTCCTGCCACTCACCCGGCTGCAGCCGCTCCCCGTGTCTCCTCTTACATTTTCTGGTGTCAAGGAGTTTGCGCTGCTCTCCAGTGTCCACGACGTGAGCCGTCCGCCTGGAGGCCTGAGCGCAGCCTTCATGTTACTGTTATGTCCTGCGGACAGATCGGCTGCTGAAACACACACAGCGGTCGGCTTCTTGCTTTTCGCTAACGGGATGCTTCAGTGTTTGGCGTTGGTCATATTTTTTGATATCTGCATCAATTTTGTGCGAGTCTCTGTCAGTCCCCGAGTTTCCGTCGGCATCTTTTGGTAGCTTCGGCATTCAAAGTTAGTTTGCAAGTGATGATATGATCCCTCAATATCCACCGTTTTCTTCGTTTGGTTCAATGTGTTGTCAGCAAGGCGTCTCTGCACTCTATTTCTGTTTCTGGTTTTCATCCTAAAAAAAGAAGAAAAGTCCGGTCCATGGCTGCCATCGTAGCTCATAATGCCGTTACGACTAAGCATAAAGCTTATTTAGACGCATTTAAAAGGGTTTTGTCAAAATCAGTTTGAAGGGGGCTGTCATGCGGCGAACATGTGACATCGTCTTAACGCGAACGCGCTCGATTAACGCAGTTGAATAAGAATGAACAGAGGGTGGAATTTTTGCATAGTCACAGGCATGTCATATCTCTTTCTCTCTCTCTCTCTCTCTCTCTCTCTCTCTCTCTCTCTCTATCTCACCCTCTCTCTCTCTCACTCACTGTCTCAGAAAAGCTGATTTTCATACCTATTTGTCTACACAGGGGAAAAAACTCTGGAGGACAATGGCTATTAGTGCATGATTGACACCAGTGGGATTTTGTATTACGTAATCCCTGATGGGACAAGGACGTTTTTATTGCTCATTCTCCTTGTCGTCTGAGTTTAGAGGCGCCTGCGAGATTCTCCCCATTTGGTTCGCTCCCAGGGCCAAATGATTCAGATACGCTGTCACGTGACATAAGATAATGAGTCGACTGCACTGCTGCAGCGCGACACCAGCGAGGTCCTCGCAAATACATTGCGGCAAAGCGTATCTGAGACGCCAAGGACAATGCTTTGTCACTTCAAAGACATCTGTTTGTTTGCAGTTTGGAGTTTGTGTGTGTGTGTGTGTGTGTGTGTGTGTGTGTGTGTGTGTGTGTGTGTGTGTGTGTGTGTGTGTGTGTTGGGGGCGGTGTTTGTGTGTGTGAATGTGTGCAAGCTTGCATGCATAAATGGATATTTATGTTTACGAGAATTGAATTTACATGTATATGTACAGTATGTACAGTATGTATGTGAGTTTGTGCGTGACTGTGCGTGTGTGTATTTGTGCATGCTTCCATGCATAAATGGATATTTGTGTTTACAAGAACTTGAATTTACATGTACAATATGTATGTACGTGCGTTTGTGTGTGTGTGTGTGTGTGTGCGTGTGTGTGTGTGTGTGTGTGTGCGTGTGTGCGTGTGTGCGTGTTTGTGTGTGCCTGTGTATGTATGTGTGTGTGTGTGTGTGTGTGTGTCTGTGTTTGTGTCGGTGGGATTTGGAGGTTATTGTTTTGAGGAACTATGCTGCGGCCTTCATACATAAAAAACTTTAATATACTGCCAGGTAGAGTTGTTAAGGCGATGAAGCTTTAACTTGAGGGTGGGTCCACATCCATAGAAACACAGTGTGTGTGTGTGTGTGTGTGTGTGTGTGTGTGTGTGTGTGTGTGTGTGTGTGTGTGTGTGTGTGTTCTGCTTTGTTGGATTAGCACTTAACTGAACTATACTTTGTGGAAGGCAGCGAAGCGGCCATTTGGCACACAAGCACATGCCGCGTTGTATGTTGACTCATTTTTATCTTAGCTGCACGCCTCGATGTAGTATTGAAATTCTGAGCTCAGAACTTCCTCTGACAGAATGCTTTGTGGCATATTTACTCCCTTCCTCTTATTTACCCTGCCTGAGCACTTTCTCTAACAAAGGAAACAAGGGAGGAAATAATGGAACTTCAAATAAACTCCCCTCGTGTCGAATGCGCCCAGATGTCTGCGGTGACTCATGCTTCCATGGAGGAAGTAGATAGGACAAAATATAGAAGATCAGTCAACACCATTGATGCTGGTGATACCATTATTAGGCAGCAGACGGCACATTATGACGACATTAACTTCTAATGACAGGAAATTAAGTTCAATAAGGTTCATTTCGAGGTTCAATTAACCGTCATGTTTATCATCTCTGGTGACTTGTTTGTAAGATTTTTAAAATTCTCAATTTCGCAGGTACAGTCCTATAGCATTATGTAATGGATTTCATTCATTCTAAATGAAGAGAGCTGTGAGAGTTTGATCAGGTGAAGCCTGAGAGGTGTCGGAGCTGTAGCCGAAACAATATCCATCCTTACCAACGTTACATCCTCCCAACAGGGATTTCTGTATTTACAATGTGTGTATGTGTGTGTGTGTGTGTGTGTATGTGTGTGTGTGTGTGTGTGTGTGTGTGTGTGTGTGTGTGCGCGCGCAAACCCCTTGCGCCGCCTTTCTCCAAACTCTCTGTCTCTAACGCTCCACCGAGCCTGGAGTTGGAACGCCAGCCCGTGTTCCCATAAATGTACGTTATGCGTGTGCGTATGTTCGACTTCTTTGTCTTTTTCCTGCACCAGAAAGACCAGGGGAAAGAGCAGCGTGGCCGCTTGAGAGTGCGTTCGGGCAGAAGGAAGCGGCCGGCCGCAGTTTGCAGGGGCGACAGCGGCTTTCCCTCGCGCGCGTTGCCCCGTTTAGAGTCGAGCGCAAGGATTTAACGCGCCCGGCCGCGAGTTGGACAGCGCCTCGTCACCCTGCTCCCTGCAGGTTACTCACACAAAACCAATCAAAAGGGGCACCGCAGTGCAATCACACACACGTTCTGCTGGGCTTACAAATGTGTACACACACACACACACACACACACATACACACTGTTTAAGTCATCCCTCATAAATATGGATGGTAATGAGCTTTCCTTGTGTTTCGGTAGCTTCATGCCGCCGAAAAGCGGCCGTCCCTCATGGCGGCGGAGGCGCTGTCACCAAATGAGGATATGCGGTTCATCTAATATTGAGCAACGCCCTGGCTGGGATCCATAATTCATTATCTAAGTGAAAGACTTGACTCTCGTGAAGTGGATAAGATTTAAAGACCCGCCGGGAGGGAGGGGACAGCGGGCGGCACGGCTCCACCTGACTCCGACGCCCGTCGCTTTGCAGCTCGAGCTGTCCCCGCCGAGAGGTCAGGTTCAAAGCGAGCGACGGCAAAAAAGGTTATCTTTAAAGCAGTTATCTCTAAAGCTTTTCCACAGAGCTGCCGGAACCACTGTCCTTCAGTACTTATGCTAATGAGCCCTGGAAAGATCTTAAAAGCTTTTAATTTGCGCTATTGGGCCATTGTCATTTATCAAGGAATAAGAGAGGGATTTTTTTTCTTTTGGGGTGGTCTTTCATTAGGCTTATGGAAACATGAAAAATCTAGATTTCCCTTCACATTTTTTGATTAAAGGTTTGTACCTTATTTTTGTTTGTGCTGAGTTTGCTGGCATTCACATGGATAGTAATACAGGATAATACAGACCAGAGCTGAAAACACAGTTTATTTCCTTTCTGTTTTTTGGAAGCAGGCCATCTATAAACGCTGACTGATCAATTTTGAATGTCGCTGTTGTGCACAGTGAGTATAATGTAGGCTTCTCTTGTGCCACTAGTCTAACGATCGGTCATGCCCGCAAAGTATTCCATTTGAGAGTTGATTCCCAAAGACCCCACCCACCCACCGCCCGGAAAAAAAGTGAGATTTCACCCGTCATTTCTTTATGCTGCCTGGATGATTAATCGTATAGTGCAATGCTGGAAAAACTTAGTGAAAAGCCTGTTTTGTTGGCGGTGGAGTGGGTGGCGTGCTAACACCACTTACCGCAGCCCTTCTGACTAATACTTAGCGTGTGATTCCCTATGGTTGAATTAAAGGGCGATGGTAAAGATTTGTAATGTTTTGTTAATATACACTGTATTACTTTAGGCTGGGCAACTACAGGAGAACACCCTTAATCTGCATTGATGAAGTCGGTTTTGACGATCGCTGTCATTTGCATAAACTAATTTCATCCCCGCCTTTATAAATCTGTATTTAAAGGGAATGCCGATAATTAATTATGAATTAACATGTTTGCAAGCCAGTGTAGTCGTCCGTCAGCCATACCGTAACTCACAGACTCACAGGCACTTGTCCTGCAACAGCGGCGACATGCAGTTTACCCTCATGAATTATTGAAACGATACACAAGACTACTTTTAATTTAGATATTCAGAGAACCTATGTTCACTGCATCAACTCTCTTGCAGTCAGCACATTTTTCTCCATTTTGCTCTATTCACACAGAGATGTGCTTGAGAGAGAAGGCAAGAGAATGACATGAAAGAGATTTATGAGGCATTAACATAACTGTATATTGGTGTTTGTGTGTGTATTGGCTGTGGAGTTTATTTCGTAAACGCCTCGACCACAGATGCATACGGTGACCCAGAGAGCTCAACGCACCGCAACTTAAGAAAACACATGCAAATAAACAAAACACAAGCAAATTACGAAAACACAACCACATTAACAGAAAACACAACCGCATTAACAGAAAACACAACCGCATCAACAGGAAACACAACTGCATTAACAGAAAACATAACCGCATTAATAGGAAACACAACCGCATTAACAGATAACACAACCGCATCAACAGGAAACACAACTGCATTAACAGAAAACACAACCGCATAAACAGAAAACACAACCGCAAAGCCACATTACGGAAGTGAGACTGGTCTGTGATAGTTGCGACTCCAGGTTGTTTACATTTATACATTTTTATATATGATAACAGACACAAAATTATTTAGTTTAATATATTTTATTGCAGATAAATCAGTGCATCTGGTGTGGCTCACTTCTGTAATGTGGTTTTGCGGTTGTGTTTTCTGTTAATGCGTTTTTTTTTTTTGTTAATGTGGTTGTGTTTTCTGTAATGCGGTTGTGTTTTCTGTTAATGCGTTTTTGTTTTCTGTTAATGCGGTTGTGTTTTTGGTTAATGCGTTTTGGTTTTCTGTTAATACGGCTGTGTTTTCTGTTAATGCGTTTTTGTTTTCTGTTAATGTGGTTGTGTTTTCTGTGAATGTGGTTGTGTTTATTGTAAATGTGGTTGTGTTTTCTGTGAATGCGGTTGTGTTTTCTGTTAATCTGCTTGTGTTTTCTGTTAATGCTGTTGTGTTTTCTATAAATGCGGTTGTGTTTTCTGTTAATGTGATTGTGTTTTTCGTAATTTGCTTGTGTTTGTCTATTTTCCTGTGTTTTCTTAAGTTGCAGTGCATTGAGGGCTTGGGGCTACAGTAGATACATACTCAAAGGCCCAAACAATTTGATAAGGTTAGATGGCATTCAATTGCTCAGGAGAATTTCCCATAGCAGCATTCAGATACATACATATATAAATATATATTAAAAGGGAAGAAGACTTGGAGAGGATTCTGAAGATGATGCCCTTTTCCAAGATTGTCAGTTGTGCAATAGGTGTCATGAAGGTCTGAGCGGTCGCAAAGTAAACAATGATTTGTAGCATATTCATAATAGTAGTAAGGCAGTTGAGAGTCATAAGACATTAACCCCATCGCCAACTCAGTAGTGTATTAGCGACAACCCACAAGAAAGCTCTGTAATGGGAGATTAGGGCTGGATAAGACAGGGTATTTTGGTTTTTCACATTGTCCAAGAGGTTACCGTTGGAAACAACAATCAGGAGGAAGGAGGGAGGAAAACGTGGATGTCTCGGGATAATTGCAGCCAGGTCAGAGCCATAGAAAGTGGCCTCTGCCTGTCCATTTCATATATTCATCTTTTAGTTGAGTTAACTAAATAAGGTCAATCCGGGCAAATGGTAGTAGTTTGATGATTGCATTAATGTTGCGGCAAAAATGACTGTTGAATAGCTTAACATGATAGATAGGTGATTCTGTGTATTCCACACTCATTTCTCTGCGGTTGCCTTGCTTCGTAGGTTTTGCTTAAAAGGCGACGCAGCGTTCTCCTAGCTGACAGTCGTGTTGTGTGTTGTCAGCTCCTCGGGACAGAGGGTCCAAAAAGGATGTGTGACGTGCGAGGGGGGGGGGATAAGAGTAATAAAAGATTGGGCGTTAGGCCCTTGAAAGCTGCTCTAGCAGGAATTTGAAGCAGATGAAAAGGCGAGAACAGGTGGACATGCCAGACCGGGTCAGGAGCGCTCTCTCTGTTTTACTTTACATGCTGGATAGCAGGGGTGGGACACAGTGACCGAAATAACCAAATAATTGTACGTTTTCTTGCCAAAATGATGTCTGATAACACCAAGATGAAGCATACCGTGTATCTACGGCGTGCATAACAACACTTTTCTTTTTCGCAGAGCTTGTGTGAGGCTGGCACTAACTGGAGCCAAATGCAGATATGAGGAGACAGGAAGTCAGGAAACTCAGAATACCTTATTTTCAGAAGAGGGAACAAACAGGGCGGCTCTCTTGAGCTGAGGAACACGGAGAACAGGGAGCAAAGTTAAGAGCGAGTGAGGGCAGGCTGAGCTAGAGCTGTTCCCTCAATACCGGATCAATTGAAAAGGTTCTGCCAATCACTCGGGCTGACTCCCTTTAAATAGTAGGAACACGGGTGAGAACGATCATCAGTCATGAAGAGACCAGGGAAACCAACAGGACTCGTGACACCTTGCAGCTGTCATTATTGGGTGGTTATCAATACTGAAACTCTCCAAAATAGACCTTTGTTTTTGTGTTTGTGTGTTATTGGAAAGATTGCCCTTTGAGTAACTCGAGGAGTGACTTGGGTTTTTCCTTTCCCTACATTTTGGCATCATTGCAGAAATGAAAGACCAACCGATGCGTCCTCAGTATTTTTTCGACACATCGGGGTGTTTTGGATATTCTTGGCTTAATGCAAACTTGAACTTGGAGCACGAAAAATGATAACGAGTTTGCACCAAGAACAGACATTTTACGGATAGACATTTTCATTCGACATACTTGGAAAATATCAATGGAAATATTTGCCCATGAAAGATTTCTTTTTTTTTATGGGTATTGTCTGATTGCTGCAGTGTGGAACGTTTCTGCGGCTTAAGTACATCCTGAAGAAGTTGGAAACAGTAAAACAGGGAGGCCATTTGTTTCCCATGAGCCTTCACATTTCACTGCAGGACGTGCCAGCGTGAACTCACACCTTTAATTATCCAGAAATATACGCAGCTCAGTCAGGAAGGAGTAGGTGGCAGGAGCAGACGTACCAGAGAGAACAGGGTTATTCCTAAGTCAAGTGACACTAACCCACAACCAACCGTCATGTATGTATTTACGTATGTGAAGTACAAGCCTTGTAGGGGGAAAACATTGGTTACCCTAAGTATTATATTGAGAATTCTTTGAAAGAAAGATGAGTCATGGATGAAACATCCTTGCACTTAGTGGAAAAACTTTAATGGTCTGAGGTCTAAGCATGGCGATGTACTTGCACTTGTTTTCCGGCCTTTTAGGATATTCTGGCGTGTCATTATTTTTGGAAATGTAAAGAAAGAGCCTGTTCTGTAAATTATTGATGCCCCACCTGCCGATGACTCCAGGTTTTTCTCGTTTTGTTTGGAAGATGTCAGAAGGTTAAGCTGCTTCAGGTCCAAACGACCTATCGCACCAGTCTTTGCGCGTCTTCATCTGACGGTGGTTTTTTAAGCGGACGGCGTTTATTACATTTTGTGATGGCTAACAGTAATGGTTCTCAGTGAGGATCCTTCATGGCTGACCTGCGAGGCCCGCGCTCCCATGCAGCCTCACACCTAAAGGCCAGAGTGTCAGGACGGGTCTCCATTCACACCCGTGTCCGTGGTGTCGCTGGCCACCTCGTCTTTCCGCCCCACGGTCTGAGAGTTCCCCCTGGACTTGCCGCATACAACAGCTTTTTTTTTCCGACTGGCTTTTGGTGTTGTTGTAACGCTGATGACCGACCTGGTTCGAGCTCACCTTAATGTGTGTTTGCCATGGACACACAAAGCATGAGATTCGATCTGAAGTCATACGGCGACGTCAAGCTGTTTGCTTACGTTCTAAAGCCTGGAGAGGAGTGTGACTTTTTTCTAGCGTCCTTTACCTTTCCTGAAGGCAGAGCGCTTATTTAATACAGAGATGGAATACATTTAGGAAGTGCAGACTCAGCAGAATGGAGAAGAACCTCTGTAGGTCAAAACAATCAATCTCATTACTGTAGAGAAGTAAATCCCAGGGATAACACCAAATGATGGAGGTCAACGTTAAGCCACTTTTCCTCCTGTTCGTACTGAAGTAAGTATAAACAAGTAACACTATGGTAGTCAAGACCATATACAGTAATACTTCTACTCGATATTCTGGTAAATATACAGTCTTAATGTGCAGCTCTTGCCAAGTTAAAGTTCCATGAACTCACACATAGAAGCTATCAGCAGACTGTGTTATTATCAGTTATCAAATAGTGTTTCATGCAATAAGCCTCTTTATTTTTCTCTACTCTTCATATAAACTTCCACAGAAATATTTATGAATAACATCCTCATTTTGCTCCTCCATATCCAATGAGCAGGCTAAATGCTTAAATCCTTTTTGTGTAATATTTTAAGTGGCCCTAAACTTCTGTTTGTCCTTTAAAAAAACAAAACCCAAGGGGCGTTACACCGTCTCGTCCATAATGAGGCAATAAACACCCCAGCCCCAGTTCCTCACCTGGCCTGTGTGCGTAGTAGCACTTGACAAGGCCAAAAAGTAACTTTGAGAAGCAATACGGGCTGCATACTCGGTGGAATTATCGGCTCCCTTTCGGCGGCTCTGATTAACTATTCCTGAAGATAGAGATTGGTGTGCTGCTTCTTTTACATAATTCCTTATCTCCTTCTCCATGAATAATTCATACCAAGTTGGGAAAGTGAGAAGACATTGTGCTTGAGAAGGCCAGAAGGTGAGCGAGCGCTTTGGCACTTGTGTTTGTTCTAAGTTCTTTCTCTGAACTAAATATTCATAAAAGCGGCAGTGGGATAAAACAAACACCAGATGCCGAACCGTCCAATGTCACAGACGCCAATGAAAGCATCGTGTGTTGTTTTAAACCTACATGTTCTTTTTGGAATTGTTACATAGGTTGTCATTGCCTTAACAACCAATTGATGAATACCATCATTGTTGATACACAGGTTTATTGTTTGGGTTTTTTTTTTTGTATGTTTTATGATTCATTTTATATTGCCATTTTTTTTATTTGAATTTATTATTTATTATTTGTGATTAATTTTATTGATAATTTTAGATTAATTTTATTGATAATTTTACAATTAATTTTCTTAATTCTTAGATCTAATGCATATTTGGTGAGGTGCTGCGTCACAGCAAGAAGGTCTTGGGGTCGGTTCCCGCCTGGGGCGCTGTTGGCACCATCCCCGGGCGGGTTATCTTCCAATAAGGGGCCTTTCTGTGTGGAGTTTGCATGTTCTCCCCGTGCTCACGTGGGGTTTCCTCCTTGTAACATCAGTAAGGACACCCACCCAAAACATGCAGAACATCATCGTCTGACCAGCGATGGATACTTGTAAATGGTCCCCGGGCGCGTCTCTGTATGCTGCCCTCTCTGGCTGCCCCCCCAACTTTTCTTCTACTGTGCGTAGAAGGAAAACCATCAGATCAATTTCAACCTTGAATATCTCCAACCCTGTAACCCAATTTGATTCCCAACGCTTATTTTCATTTTATAATATATTCAAGAGAGTTTTGAAAAAAAGCTATTTTTTTTCTCTAAAAGGTATTTCTACGCTGCACATACGCCTTTCTTTGCCTTTTCACTTGTTTTTAATCTATATTTCTCCGTCTCTCCCTCTGACTTTTTTGGCCTGGTTAATTATTCTGTTTAGAATATTACAAGAACATTTTTGTCATGAAATAGTGATTTATTGGCCAAAAAAGACTGTACAGGGTTGATAGCTTGAGAATTTATTTTTGTAGAGTAGAGGTTGCACTATGACACATCATAAATCATCTCCTGTGCTTTAATCACTTTATTTTCGTTAAAAAGTATTTTTATGTACTGAGGGTAAATATACATCGTGTTCCAAGTTAATATGCAAATTGGATTTAAGTGTCAAAACAACATTTAATTAAATTTAATTTTTTGTTTTTCATATAAACTCATGGATGGTATTGTGTCTCAGGGCTCTTTGGATCACTGAAATCAATCTCAGACACCTGTGATAATTAGTTTGCCAGGTGAGCCCAATTAAAGGAAAACTACTTAAGAAGGACGTTCCACATTATTAAGCAGGCCACAGGTTTCAAGCAATATGGGAAAGAAAAGGGATCTTTCTGCTGCCGAAAAGCGTCAAATAGTGCATCGCCTTGGACAAGGTATGAAAACATTAGATATTTCACGAAAACTTAAGCGTGATCATCGTACTGTGAAGAGATTTGTGGCTGATTCAGAGCACAGACGGGTTGGTGCAGATAAAGGCATAATGAGGAAGGTTTCTGCCAGACAATTTCATTGGATTAAGAGAGCAGCTGCTAAAATGCCATTACAAAGCAGCAACCAGGTATTTGAAGCTGCTGCTGCCTCTGGAGTCCCGCAAACCTCAAGGTGTAGGATCCTCCAGAGGCTTGCAGTTGTGCATAAACCTACTATTGGGCCCTAACCAATGCTCACAAGCAGAAACGGTTGCAGTGGGCCCAGAAATACATGAAGACTCATTTTCAAACAGTCTTGTTTACTGATGAGTGCCGTGCAACCCTGGATGGTTCAGATGGATGGAGTAGTGGATGGTTGGTGGACGGCCACCATATCCCAACAAGGCTGCGATGTCAGCAAGGAGGTGGCGGGGTCATGTTTTGGGCCGGAATCATGAGGAGAGAGCTGGTAGGCCCCTTTAGGCTCCTTGAAGGTGTGAACATGACCTTGGCAAAGTATATAGAGTTCCTGACTGACCACTTTCTTCCATGGTACAAAAAGAAGAACTGTGCCTTCCGTAGCAAAATCATCTTCATGCCTGACAATGCACCATCTCATGCAGCAGAGAATACCTCTATATCATTGGCTGCTATGGGCATAAAAGGAGAGAAACTCATGATGTGGCCCTCGTCCTCCCCTGACCTCAACCCTATTGAGAACCTTTGGAGCAACCTCAAGCAAAAGATCTATGAGGGTGGGAGGCAGTTTGCATCAAAACAGCAGCTCTGGGAGGCTATTCTGACATCCTGCAAAGAAATTCAAGCAGAAACTCTCCAAAAACTCACAAGTTCAATGGATGCAAGAATTGTGACGTGATATCAAAGAAGGCGTCCTATGTAAACATGTAACTTGGCCTGTTAAGATGCTTTTGATTGTGAAATAGCTTTTGATTTCAGTAAATATGACCTCCTAATACTGCAAATTCAACAAATGACCATTTTCAGTTCTTTACAACCTATAAAATGTTTTGAAACTCTGTTGTGCATAATAATTTGGAACAGGGCAATTTGAGTTTTTTATTTTGGAAACAAATACTGTTATCATGGGGAGGTTTGTTCAATAACATTCAAATTATACCCTAACGGTCGATGACTTGAAAATGATATTGGCTGTCATTTGCATCGACTATTTAGGAAAATCTGAGAAAAATATCATTTGCATAATAATTTGGAATGCGGTGTAGTCTCATTTTCTGTGAATGCATATACAGTAGTAGGAGAAAGCTCTCTGAAAAAAACCCAAAAAACAGTGAAATCTTAGAAGGGAATCCAGTGGAAACCATAAATTATTCGAGCAAGATCAATAAACAAATAGCTGCTTTTTTCTGAATGCATGTAAAGGGATAGTGTGCTCTAGGGCTTTTTATTATAAGAGAGTCTCCCTGTTACACACAGGGCTTTTTTTGTGAGTAAAAGTAATGTCTACAATAAAAACACTGTTTTTATTTGTTTTTGCTCGCTTCAATGTCAGATCATAAATACTACTACTACTACAAAAAAGAACAGGCTAAACAGGGCACCCCCGCCTGCCCTCTCAGGGCCCACATGGCAAATGCCCTGTCGCCCGGCACAGGTCCGCGGCCAGGTGGTTGGGACAGTGCCGGCTGTAGCCATTTTGCCGCTATAGGCGGGGTAAGAGAGAAAGTGTCCCTATTACACACAGTGCTTGTTTTGTTCCAGTGAGCGCATTTGAGCACCGTCAGTACCGTCAAGCACGGGCACCTCCGCTGTGGGCACCGTCGGTACCAACGGTACCGACGGTGCTGACAGGGGCCAGCCCTGGGTTGGGAATCTCTGCTCTGGAGGATTCTATAACTGGCTGGGTGGTCCATGAGTAAACGAAAAAACAAGTCTGTGAAAGAAAAGTGATGAACCAGGCCTTCATTTAGATGAACTCTAGCACATGGGGAGTTAATAGGAAGCTAAAGCCGCTTCCTCCTCTGGACCTCTGCTCCATCCTCAGCTTGATGAACAGACAAAATAGCATGACCTTTGACCCCTGCAACAGAGGCACAGATGAGATACAGCTACAGAGGATGAGTGGCATATGTTTTAGCAGAGTATAAGGAAAGGTTTAAGGCCCCAGAGAGGTTTAGAGATCCATAACCGCTAATGCTCAAGCCCAAAGCCCTGTGCTGCCTTGCAGGCTTCAGACTGTCTTCGATCTGATTGGCAGAGAGGGCAGTGCGCACAGAGCCGTCCAGGGTCCTGACCCGTAATGATGCAGAGCTACACCAGCTCTGAACTCGACTTCCTAGGACTGGAGAGGATGAAATGTTCGACTCCTATTTGAGACTCGGTTCTTGAGCCACTGAGTAAAAAGATTAGTTTGCTGACCTGTCGTTCATTTGATTCAGTTGGTGTTAAGTGCGATGAGCGAGGGAGGACTTGCGGTGAACGGTGAATGATAGTCAGACGAGTCTCTTTGACTCCAAGTTGGTGATGGAATTCTCACAGGAATCATTTAATTCGGTCATAATTATTTATGTTTCACTGATTCCGCTCTCTCCCTCGCCCACTCACTGAATAGTAACTTAAGCAGCTTGTTGTGCACAGTGCTCTGTTTGAGACGCACATGTGACTAGCAGGCTTTGGCTTTATTTGTTCAAGAGTCAAGTGCCAGTGAATGTCTGTGTGCCTGGCTGCAGCTACCAAGTCGCGAACAGACAACTCTTTTGGAGTGACTCTGGACTCCTGAGTCATTTAAAACATTTGTTCGCGATGAACGAATCGCTCGCATGTCATGCATCATGGTAGGACTGTCTCGTTGCAATAGAAAGCGGAGGATCCATACCCGTTATGTTCTTTCATTTTAGGGAAGCGTTAAAGGAAACATTGGATGGTTCGTTGTAGTATATCCCATAATAGGACAGTGTGGTGCTAGCCAGGGGGAACGAAACAAAAGCAAATGGGAAGTGAATTTGTCGCACTGACAGCCCACTTAGATAATTTTTGGTTGCTTATTTTCTCCTCTACTGTTGTTTTTTACTAATGTTCCCAGTTGACCCTGTTGTGTGAGTGTGAGAGTGCATGACATGCATGTTTAATGTTACCATGGCAACCGGTGCTGCACTGGTTGGGCTAGTCACATGACGCTACCTTACCCAGCTATGTGCATTCATGTAACCTCTGTAACAAGAATGAGCAGAGTAAATATCCCTCAAATGCGACATAACTTAGTAAAACGTTTTTTTTTTATTAACTTTTAGATTTGATTATTAAACTTATTTGATTTCATCTCAACAAAATATGTCAAAATTACCCTTGGGCTGTCACAATTGTGAAATTATTCTTGATAAATGTTATAAAAAGAATTGATAATTGGGACATTCTTCTTTTTTGTTAATTTTCTGCCACTAGTACAGTAAAATCCTATAACAGTATTAATACTGGTCTACCTATTAAAGAGCGCTATTGACATTGAACATCTAAACGCAGAGGTTTGGGGAGACAATTCACTTGCCTCAACCCAACTGATGTAAAAGCAAATAAAATTCACATTTCTAACATTGGTTAAAAATCCCCTTTCCTTTGGATGGAAACATTGTGGAATCGAATAGATTTCGGAAAAGGATTACAGTCCACCTGAATAATTGCAATCAGACGATTATGTAACAATAGTGACAGCTCTAAATATTAAAAACATTCTCATCTCAGCCTGAATTTTGTCTTTTCAACCTACACTATAGTGTATTTCAAAGTCCTGGCTTCCTTTCTTGGCAGAGTTGCAGTAGATCTAGTGAGAAGGGCTCCATGCTGCTGCCTCCTTGGGGCATTGTTCCTATTAATCAGAAAGCCATTTGCGATGCTGCATTAAACCTCCAATGTCTAAAATGTGACAAATGATGATTACCTGGGGGAAATCGATGATGATCACTGCACTATTAATGGTTTGTCGGCAGGAACAGCATCCATTGATGTAGAGTTTTGGCTCCGGCTCTCCGGCAGGAAAGGAGGGCTAATTTAAGACGCTTGGTGTCAGCTGATTCATTTAAATCGCCGGGTTTTCGTCCACGAGTGCCCCATGGGAATGTGTTCTTGGTTTTGTGTCACCGGTAATGTTTTCTCCACTTGATCTTACTTCTGACATTGAGCGGACTCAAAAATGCTCATTAAATCAAAGAAAATAGACTGAATCATGTCATCAAGTCATTCAGCCGGTTCTCACTGTGTTTCATCAGAGCAGCTGGTGAGTCACGCTGTCCTCAAGTGCATCACCAAGCCAGAAGTAAAGAGAAGAGAGAGAGAGAGAAAGAAGGAGAGAGAGAGAGGGAGGGTATCTCAGCCCTCCGAGTTGGAATGAATCATAAATATACTGTATGGATACCACATTATAGTGGGATTTTTCAGGGTCAAAGGCACACTGATTAACTATTGTATCGCCCCTGACACCTCCAGACCTAAAGGGGGTCAAGAAGGGCCAATGGGCTCCGTGGCATTGGCTGGCAACGTGTCTGGCAGGCGTGGCTTTCAGTTTTAGTTGGCTCTTCACCTTCATCACCTTGCTCTTCACCGACGCATATGTCACCGGCAATTTATCGTATGCTCCCGGTATGTTCTTTCATATCAATAAATCATGCCTGCGAATGGCGCTCAGAGGTGGTCGCTATCGAGCTCGCGCCCGTGTGTGTGTCTGTTGTCTGTGTGATCAGGTGTGTGAACCCACGTTGGGGCCACGAGGGGAGAAGGGGTCTTTACTTATGCATGAGCCAGCAGTATTCCAGCTGATCACTGTTTTGATTTGCTGTGTGAGATTGAGATCGCCGAGATCGGTCAAAAACAAAAGGTGCTCGATGAAAAGGACCTTTACAATCCCAACATCTGTACGCATGGCTTTGGCCTGTCGCCGTGCATTTGTTGAGATTCTGTTTGTTTTGCACAATATTAAGGATTTTTTTTTTTTTTTTTTTCCGTTCCTCCGACATCGTTGGGCACCCATTCTGTCGGGGTATTGATTTCCAAACCTATCAAGATGGCCTCACGTACTGGACGCTGCAACGGCTGATGACAGTGTAACAGAAATCTAATATTCCCTGAATGGGATGGCCAAATTGTAATGTAAATGTGTAACAGGCCCAAAGCAGTGGCCGCGCATGTTCTTTCTGGGTGGTTTGTCTCTTGATGAGCGTGTGTGTGTGTGTGTGGGTGTGTGTGTGTGGGTGTGTGTGTGTGTGTGTGTGGGGGTTGGAGTGTAGGAGTGAGACTCAATGTGCTCCTGCAAAGCAATCACAAGGCCAGAGGATGATTGTGGCTGTGCATTTGAGGGGAGGAGGGCTGCAAAAAGGGACAGAGAATGCAAGGGGAGGAGGGGGGAGAGGGTAGCATAGAAATGTGAGAGAAAGCGATAGAAGAGGAGAGAGAGAGAGAGAATGTTTCGGGGAGTGAGTCGAGGAGAGGATGGGAAGGGGAGAGAAGGAGGAGAAGCGGAAGAAAGGGAGAAACATGGAGGGAAATGAGGAATGACGAAGGAGAGCCGCTTGCAGGGAGGAGGGAGAGAGGGAGAGAAAGAAAGAGAAACATGGGGGGAAATGGGGAAGATTTAGGAGAGCGAGCGGAAGGGATGTAGGGAAAGAGTGAGAGGAGGAAGAGAAAGAGAGGATGAAGTGAAATGGGGAGGTTTAGCAGAGTGAGCGGAAGAGAGGAACAGAGGGAGAGAGAGAAGGAAGAGAAAGAAAGAGAAGCATGGAGGGAAATGGGAAAGGTTTAGGAGAGTAAGTTGAAGGGATGGAGGGAAGACGAGAGCAGACAGCGAGCGAAAGAGGGGGATGGAGTGTACTGGTAAAGCGTAAGGAGAGTGAGTTGAAGAGAGGAAGTGAAGGAGAGAGAGAGAGCGAGAAAGAGAAAGAGAGACAGAGAGAGGGTGGAATAAGAGAGAGAGGAGGGGGGATGGAGTTAAATGGAGAAGGTTTACCAGAGCGAGGAGAAGAGACGGAGGGAAGGAGAGAGGCAGGCAAAGAGAGAGAGAGAGAGAGAGAGAGAGAGGGATGGAGTGAAACAGGTGAGCTCCAGGAGCGCGAGGTGAAGAGATGGAGGGAAGGAGAGAGAGGAGGAAGAGAGGTGGCAGGCAATAAAGCGGCCCATCAATCTGCTAAATGAGCGTCCTTCCAGCGGAGGGTAGTGGAGGGAATGTTCATCAGTCACAGGTTTAGCACTCGTCTGCTGCGTCTCATCCCTCCATCCTCCTGCCATCCTCCCTCCATCCTCCTGTAATCCTCCCTTCATCCTCCCTCCATCTTCCCGCCATCCTTCCTCCATCCTCCCTCCATCCTCCCACCATCCTCACAGCCTCCTCCCTCCATCCTCCCACCATTCTCCCTCCATCCTCACAGCCTCCTCCCTCCATCCTCCCACCATCCTCCCTCCATCCTCCCACCATCCTCCCTCCATCCTCCTGCCATCCTTCCTCCATCTTCCCTCTATCCTCCCTCCATTCCTGGAACAATGTTTGCTCTAATGTTCTATTGTTTGCTCTGGAGCCCGTGTGAATTACACACTGTACCCACTCTGCTTTACCTGATAAAGATAGATTTTTTTTATTTTTAACTGTCTATTGTCTCTTGGATGTTTTCCCTATATCTCTTTTTGTATTTAATAATAATAATCGATAATGTATTATTATTATTATTTTATTATTATTATTATTACTACTAATACTATTGTTTTTGATCAGATTTTTATTATTATTAATCTTCTTGGCATTTTTCGGGCTAAAAGTATCTGAAACATGGCAACCGCAGTATGCACAGACATGGCTGAGGCATCGTTGGACAATTGAGACGTCTTGTTTTTCAAGTTTGATCATTATCGATGTATGTTTGGAGAAGAAATGAGTGAAAAACTGTTGCAAATTTTTACCTGAAGTTGAAGAACGTTGGCGCGACTTGATAAGTGTGAGGCTCTTTGTGACATCATCATCTGAAGTTAGACGAGTCCAAGCTTCGGCCCTCGGAAGTTATTTGCATCCAGGGACTTGGACTGCATAACGTTTGCTACACGTAGACAGACAACCCAAGCCGATGCTGCGTTTAAACTCGGAAAACTACAACTCGTGCTGCATTTCACAAAACCCCGAAAACTATAATCTTATAGACAATTAATTTAGTTATATATCAAATATGTTCAACTGGTTTAATATATGAGATTGAAGAATTGGGAAATTTGGAATTGGTGTCGGTACAAAACAATGTGTTTTATGGAACCTGGGAAACCTGTAATACGCACCTAACATGACTAAAATGGACCCTGTGTATTGCTGCCTGCAGCTATATTTATTATTATTATTATCATCATCGTCATCATCAATAATAATAATAATAATAAATATATTATTGTATTATTTTTATTTATCCATGTATGTATTCATTTATTTATTATATATGATGGTTTTTCTTGTCGGTTCAGTCAAAAATTTAATTTTTCATACAAATTCCTTATATTTGATATACATTCATTTACGGCCGTCACGTCATGGCATTTTTGTTGACGATTGATAACAAATAATTGCGATTAACAATTTAATCGTATGTTTTGTTCAGCTTGTGTCACTGTCACAGTTTTAGTTTATAACCATTCACTAACAAAATTTGAACCAAAACATTTGAGTATACAGTTAATTTCCCACAACTCAACTGATGGTAACGAGCCAAACTCTAGTTGTTGCCACATTTCTAACATCGGATTTAAATTTGGAGGAAACATATCAAGATGGAATCTAACAATTCTTCAAAATTATCAATTATAACATAATTGCGACCAGGCAAAATGTAATAATGATGACAGCTCTGCATACCTTTTTAATTCGTAGAACACACGGTTGCCATGACACAAAGCTCTGGGTAGTTCTTTTCGGGCCTTGTCCTTTCGACGAGAAGCATTTTTGCGTCTTTGAAATCCCTTCGCTCATGAGAGCCACGCGAATACCGTTGTGGAGCCGGAGGTTTGCTGGATGCATGAGAATGAGATAATCCAGCGCTGGGGGCATTAAATGAGCCAAGAGTTTGTCTTTGTTGTCACAAGTACGGTGGCTGCATCGCATTGTGACACAGTTCCACGGCTGTTAAGAGGTAACAATTTGACAAAACGTCTCTGAATCTGCGAGATGAATGCACTCACACAAAGACAGTGGAATTGTGGATTTTAAGTGAGTGATTTGGTGAGAACAGCAATCACACACAATGGATTTGCCGGCGCATCGGGTTGTGGAGCATGAGGAGATTTGCTGGTATCGTCAGTGCGATGTTGCTATTTATTACCCACTGTGTGTAATTACACAGGCGTACAGTAAACAATGTTTGGTTCTGCAGCTTAAGGGTCTCACTCCAGAACCGCCCAAACGTTTACTGCACTTAATAACCACTCGGTAATTATTACCAATATTTTGACTTTTTTTTTCTCGTCATTGTAGAGTATGTTGTGCTGTGCGTGAAATGAAAAACAAACAATGAATCATCGTCTGTCCAAGGGAAACATTACTTTCAACCTTTCCCTAACATGAGGATCCATACTCTGATGTTGTTGATCCACCATCAGAAAATAGAATAAAATACATCGCTTGCTTTGCAATTAATCCAATGAAATAATGAAATAAAAATGATTTCCAGTCTTAAGAAACTTCTCTTTATACTCTTCATATATATTTCAACTAATTGGTTAGCTAGGGCATCATATATTTATTTTGTAGGTATCGTGAAGCGCATTCACACTGAAAGGGTTAACAACCATATAAACAACACAAATTCGGCTTTTCGGGGGATTATGGTTAGCACGGAAATAATAGTTTATCTCGTAGAAAAACCCAAGCAATTGCAATGCTCTCCTTCTCATTTCTCAATTCTATCCGTGAAAAGAATTCTAGAATGCAGAATATGTCAATACAGCATACAGCACTGACTCTAAATTGTTGATAATGCAACACCAAATATTCCAGTGAAAATATGCACATTTTCTCCCTGCTTTAATAAGGATTTGGTTCAGCGCCGTCTCCCAGGTGAATGCAGATAAGCGTTGCCTCGGAGCAGACGGATCTGTTCGGGCCCACACACCTGCAGCGTAGCGGATGACATGCGTCCCTGGGGAAGTGGCCGCGCTGCGTTCCCTGTCCCACAGCATCATGTACCGCCCCGCTGGGAGCACCGCTCTCCTCCTCCTCCCCTTCTTGTCCACTGTCTGGCAAAAACAAGTAGGCCTAACCCCCCCCCCCCCGCCCGACTGCTCTCCTGGCGATCCGCTCACGTTTGCGCTCACCTTTAAAGAGTGATCTGAGCATGGAGGTTGGGGAAGGGATTGGGGAAAGTCCTGTCGCAGGCTAGATGATGCAGGCGGCCTCCATGCGTTTTGACGATTCATACGAAGAGATTTCAACTGCAATAGCGCACACTGACCACTGTGGCGCTGTTTTGGCCCCCAATGCATCTTGGTGTTTATATGATACAACATGGTTGGATGGATCAATCTGAAATGCAATTACATGGCCATATACTGTACATCAGTAATTAAACAGTAGTGGAAAGTAATACAGTACAAGTACTTAAGTACATTCTTCTAGTATCTGTACTGTACATTGTGTTTCAGAGACTTCCTTTTATATACCTTTCACTCTACTTCATTTCAAATACATTCCAGTTACCTTATATCATCTTATATCAGCATTCCTATTTATGTATTTCAATTGCAGTAATTGTGATTATGCATGAGCTAGGGCTGCCCCCTGAAAGTTGACGAGTCAAATCATCAGTCGACTGAGATTCTTCAAGTCGAGCAGTCGTTTTTTTTTTTGTTTTTTTTTTTGTCAGTCAGTGTGCATGACAATAACATGATGAAACGATAAATAAGGTGAATCATAACTTCCGAACACAGCTCTCCATGCGCCCCAATCACCGTGCCCCGCTCCTCCAAATAAAACAACTAAAAACACACAATTTTTAGTTGTTTTATCTGGGGAAACAGGGACGGGGAAGAAAGGAACAGGCCACAGGTAGGGATCAGTATGGTTAAGATTTTAACGGTACAACTGCTCTTACCGATACCGCTTTTCGATCTGGTACTTTAACGGAACTCTTATCAGTTCTTTTTTTTTTTAAGAGAAAAACTAAAACAAATCTAGAGCAGAATTAACACTGCTTTATTTTCTGCGCATCACGCATGGAGAGGGGGCGAGCGGGGCACAATCTGTGCCCTCGTCTCCTCGTGCATGTGTGAGGCAGAGGGAGCCGGCCCCGCCCCCCTCGCGCATAGGTCCATAGGTCTCCATGTCTCTGGCGACGGAGCGGGAGAGATCTCATCTGATAATAAGAGCGAAAATGGTTCCCAGAGGAATACCTTATTCGTGTTGCAAGTTAGAAACAGGTTGTATAGCCTAAATAAATACAAAATCAATTTCTTAATTTCTCCAGTACCGGTAACGTCAGAGCTTATCGATACAACGGTGTTATTTAATTTAGCCCCGGGGGCCCATTTAATACCGTTCCTCCGAATAGTCGAATATTTGCATTGAACAGTCGAAACCGATTCAACTGACAAATTTCTGAGTCGGGTACAGCCCGAGCATGAGCACTCACCTGTAGAAAAAAAAGATACAGCAGTACTTTATGGAGTGTTATTGGCTCTGTTAAGGGCACTGAATACAACAAGCACTTTGAGTACATTTAAGTGTAAGTACTTGTGTACTTTTTACTCAAGTAGAAATGTCAACGTGGTACTCTCAGTCATTTGGCGTCAGGACTTTTACTGAAGTAAAAGGTCTGAGTACTTCTTCCCCCACTGCACACGCCGTCCTTTACATTTCCACATTCCACACGTCTCTGGGGGAGGGGGTGTCAATTGGTGGGCATTAGCTATAAGCGGGCACACGCCCACGCCAACTGAGGAACACTGAGGAAGGAACACTGATTAATGAAATCCACCCGTGGGAGGCTCCGTGACCCACTGGCCCTGAAATATATCTAGACAGCTGTTTGGTTAGTGGTTAGGAAATTTTAATATATGAGCCATGAACTATAGGAGCCATGAATATGCATAACTGGAAAAAAGAGATGAGTTTAGATTAGGGCTGGGTATTGGTGCTCAATACCTTTAAGGTATCGAAATAACCCAATACCAAGTAGTTAGTCCAACAATACCTACATTCGATCCTTTTTGTACCGAGATCTACAAAAAAAATAAAGACTATTTGTATGGATTTGCTCACAGCCAATCACTGCAGGCGTTCTTTGAATTGATGCGCCGTGTGATTGGCCAACTACTGTAGCAGCTACAAGCCAGCCAATCACCGCAAGCATTTTTCAAGTTTATGCGACGTGTGGTTGTATAAACGGTGAAAGAGCTTTTCCTCGCTGTCATCATTCCTCCTGCACTGGATATTTGTTTAAAATTACACTGCTCGTATACTTCCTTGTACAGTTTTGTATGTTTTTTTAAATAAATATATGAATAGTTTAAACACTTTCAAAATGTATTTGTGTAAAAATCATTTGGATGGGGAGGAGTGGTGGCATTTTACACAAGTGAATGCTTCCATTCACATCAGGAGTATAGTAGAAAATAAATGTACCAAACGAAGTAGTCTATTTATATCCGTGACACTTTAAGTGTGCTGGTATTGGTACTGGTATCGTCATTTTTTGAACAATACCCAGCCCTAGTGCAGATGTCCTCTTTTTTTGTGGATGCAATGCTTTTTTTGACCCTTCTACTGCAAATCACGAGTGCATCTTTCTTTATTTCCTAATGTTGGCCAAATACTGCACAGGAGGAATGCTTGGGGGTGCTGGATGTAAACTAGATGAAATGGCTTTTATCAGTTAGCAGGAGTTGCTGACTCTGGCTGCTTGAGTCCTTACCCCTTAATCTCAAGAAACTGCTTTTGGTTTTGTTTTTTTTCACATTATGCCTGTGTTTTCATTCTCTGGACCAGGCATTCAAAGTCCGATTGACCACTGTTTTTTGTGGTTCTGCGAGCTTCATGTATTTTTACGCCGTGCCCCTTTCAGTTGTTTACCGCAGCCGAGAAGCTCTGGTTTATTCAGCGCTTAAAATCACAAGCATTACGGTATTTACTCTTAGTCCAGATGTTAACGCACTGTGATCTGACTTCCAGCTTTCTCTAAGACCGGCACAGGGTAAAATCTGCATTTGCTTTGACATTTCATGACTTTACTTTTTTTATTTTTGCTCGTTGTAATTTAAGCAGCATGCAGATTTTTGCACAAGCAAATACTGTAATCCTCACCACAGCTCACGCCTCTCCTGTTAAAACTTGGCTTTGGGAGAACAGATATGCTTAACCCTAACCATACAGCAGCATGTATACTCTCTGGCCACTGTACACACACACACACTCATCTTGTGTCTTGCTCAGGGCCTTATCTGGTCTCCCATCGTACGTCCACAGGGCTGTCGCAGGAAAACCACTTAATATGACACCCTCCACTGATCTAGGATCAAGCTGGAACGGGCTGTATGAATGGGATCGTATACATATGTTTCGATAGATAGATAGATAGATAGATAGATAGATAGATAGGATGCAATGGTGCAGTGGGCTCACGGTGCGGTATGTAGCACGGTTTTGGGGCCACGGTTTTGGTATCTTTATATTTAAGAAAAAAAGCATTTAAGTTAAAAGGTGTAAAAAATGTTTTTATAGTAGTCACCGTGTGTGTATGTGGGGGGAGGGGGTGGGGCGTGGGCAGAGTATCAAGTTCATTGGTGGGTTGTTATAATTTTCATTAGTTCATTTGATTGGAGGGGAGGTGTCCAGAATAGTGGATAATTCAAATAATAATTTCTGTTAATATTTATTTATTCATATAATATTTTTAAGATGCTTAAAAAATAAAAAATAAAACCAGTACTATAGTTAGTTATTTTTGTGTAGAACGGGTCTAAATTGTGTTCTTCACACCTAAATATTAATAGTGAAATACCTTATTGAAATAAAACTGTCAGTGTGTGTGCCTCTGCTTTGTGAACCTGACGTGACAGTGGGTGCGCTCCTTCTCAGTCAGGGCACCTCTCGGCGAGGGAGGAGCATAGGATATCTCTTACATAGAGGGGGAAAAATTTCCCGGCGGCAGGAGACGGCAACTTAAACAATACGACATAAAACTGTATAAAATGCAGTTTTAGCTCCCGTTTCTATTGAAAAGCCTGCGTAGCTGCCGCAAAAATAGACCTCTTGTGCAAAAATCCCCACACGACTGACAGAGGAGGTGTATACTATAAACACTATGTGTGTATATATATATATATACTATATACTATATATACTACTGTATATACACTATATATACTACCGTATATACACTATATATACTATAAAACTACTGTATATACACTATATACACTACTATATTTACACTATATACACTACTGTATTTACACTATATACACGATATACACTATATATATTATATACACTATATATACTATATAAACTGTATACATCTCATCACTGTTCTCAGTCTCAGTCTCGTTCCCGTTGTCTGTCAGTATTCACTACACTAGCGTTCGCAATCGCCATGCCCCCTTACCATGAAATAAGACGTCCTCGCTTATCGACCAATTTACCTAGCGACCTGGTCCTAGGAATGGAACTCGGTCGTTAAGTGAGGAGTACCTGTATTACCTGTGGACTATTTAAAGGATAAATAACTATCCTAAGTGCATGGATTTCTTTCTTGTTTTTATTTTATTTTATTTTATTTTATTTTTTACGGTGGTGGATTTGTGGAATTTCAAGTACTTCCAAGATGTGGAATTGAATGTTTTCTCAGCAGAGCAACTTTCTGCACTTTCTATAAAATGTGAATTATCTGAGCATACCACGACACCAATGTCATTCCTTAGTCAATCCATGGGCAAACTTTTATTTCTCCAAATGGATCTCTCTGCCAAGAAATAACTTTGCAATAGGCACGTCGTAAAAAAAGCAGCGTGGCGTCTCACCACCGCGGTGATACTCACGCTGACTTTCCCTCATTGTCCAGTTGGACGGCGCTGGCTCCTTTTCTTGGCCGGGAGTGACGCCGCGTTCTCCACCTCGCCGTGCTCCACCGCCACCAGCAGCGGTTCTTGTTCCACTCATGGAACTGCAGGAAGAGAAAATAGGGGGATGAGGAATTCAAAAGAGAATAACAAAATTTATTTGTGCACCTTTAAGACCCAACGTGCAGTTCAAAGCACTTTGCATTACAGTTTTCTTTTAATTGTTTACACGCTAACACTGGTACTAACCTGTAACTCATGTACCCATCCTCAAACTAATTCTGCTAAAAGCACATTTACTGCTTTACACTCAGATTGCAGTTCTAAACCACACTTCTTTCAATTCTCTACATCGTCACGTCTTGTGTTCACATGGAACACACTGCCATTCAAAATGCTAAACTTAAATTTCGTACTATCCGCACTGACTCTCCGTAACGCTGCCGGGCCCGCACCATCACGCCTGCACCATCACGCCAGCACCATCACGCCCATATCTAGGTACATATACAGTATGTATGATCGTATGTATGTGTATATGATAAATAAACATCTTGAATCTAAAAATGCAAAGAAGCGCAGAATATAAAAAGCCTTCACAGTTAGTTTTTTATAATCCTGTGAAAATGGGTGTGGTAGACAGGAGTGTTATCATGGTATAGCACAGCCTCGCACCACTGCGCAGGCATCGTCACGCCCACCAGCAACGCACCCTCACACCCGCCGAGCCCTCACTGTCACGCCTGCCGGGCACGCACCGTCACACCCGCCGGGCACGCACCGTCACGCCTGCACCGTCATGCCCGCCGGGCCCGCAACATCAAGCCGGCACCATCACTCCCGCTGCTCATACATATATGTATGATCGTATGTATATGTATGTAATAAATAAACATCTTGAATCTTGAATCTAAAAATGCAAAGAAGCACAGAATATAAAAAGCCTTCAGTTTTTTTTTTTTTACTTCTAATCCTTTGAAAATGGGTTTGGTAGACAGTAGGGTTATCATAGTATAGCACCATATATATATATATATATATATATATATATATATATATATATATATATATATTGCTTTGACGTGATTCTGTTTTGTTTAATGGCTCTTTTGAGAATTTCACCATATGGGTATGGCAAAAAGGCAGGACACGTGACTAGCCACATCAGTGCTATGAAGAAAAAAAAAAATCACATGCAGAGTTCAGAAGCATTTTATTTGCTGGCACATTAGAGGTCATCATGTAAAACATATAGGGCACTCCAAAACTCATTTAGGAGGAGAAATGTAGGCAGTGTATGAGCTAAGTGGACAGTCATGTCAATTATTTGTTGTGTGTGCACGTGTTCTCGTCTGATCGGAGAGTTGAAGGTCAGTGTTGAGTCCGGATGTCAGATCATGCTGGAAAAGATAAATCATGGTCCAGATCACAATGAAATGGATCAAGTTGAATCCAAACCAGTATTGAATTGTGTGATGTGATTGCTGATGCGAGGGGTTATAAAGGTTAAGACCTCATCTCCTGTAAAAACACAAATATTTAAAAAAAGCTTTGTTATTTGTGGCTTGGTGTTGTGTGTTCCACTCTCTCCCTTTTTCGAGCGCAGAATAAAGCGTTTCATCTCCAAACCCGAGCCCTAGGGACTCTTAAAGCTCTGACAGCATTAAACGAGCACTGGTGGAGGATTCGCCCTGCGAAATACTAACCACTTGCATGCGATGTCTCCCCCAGGGCCCCGGGGCCTCGCTTACTGTAACGCTAGCGTGTTTAAACAGTATAGACGGTTTACACACTCGGTCGTGTGCACTTATCAGGCATATTGCATAACTGCAGACATTAAGGAAGGTTTCTTATCAGGCACGGTACGTCCTGCTGTCATTAGACATCATTAGGGAGTGAAAGTCACTTTGTCACAGAGAGCAGCGCACAGCACTTAAGGGCTCGGCTTTCAGACGGTAACAATTTAATATAAATATGTGGACAGGCATCATTTCATTCATAGTTTGCAGAGAAGCATCTGTGCAACTAAATATGTCTGTGACAAGTGATGGTTCAGATATATTGTTCTCCGCCTGTGTTGGACGTCTGATTAGTCCCTCCTTCTCTTAGTGAAATTGGTGTTAGGACCTCTATGCAGCATGGCGACATAAATATCTTGTAACGATCTCTACACTGAATTCTGCAGTCAAGATTAGAGAGCCGCTACAAGACGTTTAGCAAAGAAGGAGAGGATTGGGCTGAGCAGCCATGGGGACATGGGGCCAAAGCTCTTTCTCAAACGCTGCGGTCCGTGTGGTAGTTAACACAGACACGCAGTGTGTTGGGATTGCTTTAATGGGCGACGCACTGATGAGCGACTGCTGGTTGTGAATATTTCAGAAGGCTTGGTATTTTCAGACCAGCATCCTGTCCATGCTGTGCAGCAACAGAGAAAGCACTCTTGGATCCTGATTACGGTAAAAAAAAAAACCAACAACCTTGCATGCCATCAAAACGGGTCCCATGGCTCCATGGGAGGTCTGCCATCCCATCCATGAAGCGAGTGTTCATACATACACATAAACATCTGCCGCCATACAAGGAATGTAAGGTTGTTCCTTTTCGTTCCTATTTCCTGGTTGACTATCCCTCTAATTAACCAATTTATTGCGCAGTTGAAATGCAATTGTGGCAGTTTCGGCTGCCACATGCCATCCAAGTGGCATTTTCAGGACCCTCTGGCACAGAGGCACAGATGATGGGGTCGAAAACACACAAGTTTATTGTTGCAAGTGGGCTAGGTGGAACAAGCCTGGAGCCGATGGACAACATGTCATAACGAGGGCTGCTCTCCTATGTGTATGGGGATGGGGGTTTTACCTGTTGCATTTTAGACCAATCTAGACACAGGACAGGTATGGTTGTTCAAACCACTCCATCCCCACACAACAGTGATACTAAACTTTAATGCTGGTTACTGTAATGGTCATCGGAGCACTGTCTGATCAACCATCACTATTATTACTACTTCTCACTCTAGTGGAAGATGGAACGTTTCTTTGTAGACTATCACAACAAATCCATTGTTCTTCCATCAACACATACATTTGTTAGTAATTACGCTATGTGTTATGTCTTTTACAACAGAAAAATAGAATTGTAGGCCATCGTAAACACTTTCCTTAGTCTTCATCAGCCGCTAGTTTGGTGCCTCAATGGTTAGCACTGTTGCCTCACAGCAAGAAGGTCCAGAGTTGGAATCCAGGTCCTTTCTGTGTGGATTTGGCATGTTCTCCCTGTGTTTGTATGCAGGTGCTTGGGCTAGAGCTGGAGTTGGTCCCCAGGCGCTCTACTGTGGCTGCCCACTGCTCTCAGGTATAGGATGGGTCAAGTGCAAATTTTCTTGTATCCTACTTGTACAATTACAATTCATAGATTCATATTCTATTCAATTCAGTTGTGCCAGGGAAGACACTGAAAATGGGTATTGTTCATTGTTTTTACTTTTATTAATTTTGCTCATTACTTAATGAACTAGCAAAACAATTCTGTTTCTGTCACATACCTAGTCTGATCCATATATGTAATCAAATGTAGTGGGTTAATCATTGTTCTAAATAGTTGGTGGACAAATTGTTTAGGCTGAAGTTTTATACTCTGACCTTTAGCTTCTAAAGTGTATTTTAATGTTCAGGCCTTCAGTTGCTCAAAACACTTTACCGTGCTGGCCAATTTATATTTTATTTTAGGCCAAGGATCTCAACCTGACACGTTTGGCTCTACTCCTTCCTCCGAGTGTCAAACATTGTGTTCTTCTCAATTTCAGAAATTCAGTTCTTTGGTTTTTCCCTTTTGTCTTTTGTCTTATTTTCATATACATTATGCTACATGCATACATTTGTCCATAATTCAAATTGTAAATCATTGTTTATGAGCTATGCTTTTACTTGACAAAATGTAACATGTGAAAATAATAACCCAGTCTCACGCTTTTTTCATGCTCATAGTCATGAGAATTAATCTCTTGAATCAAGTCGATACGATTGTCAGACTTTATTCGTGCTATACATAACAAAATTTAAACCAATTTATTTGAATGAGGAGATTATTTTTGTGCTATACAAAATGTAATTTAAACCAATTCATTTGAATGGGGAAATCTTTTGTGCTATACAAAACACAATTTAACACAATTAATTTGAATAGGAAGATTTTCTTCGACTTAGAAGCGGAGGGGCATGAGGAAAGAGGGGAGGGGCGCAGATACGTACACTAAAACTAAAACTTATGTAAAGTACACCATGTCATGGAGAAAACCCCCACTGTGGTTCTTTAACAAACAGGCAGCATTTGAGGAAAGTTTAAGTCACAGATAAGACTTTAATTTAAAAAAGTAAAAGTATCAAAGTATTATTAAAGGAAAGCAAAGTATTTCAAAGTATTGACTCCTCCTTGTCGCCATATTCTTTTTCCCTCGTATTTTTCATTCGTATTTCTGAGCCTAAGACCCACCAGATGGAGACCATTACTTCTAGCTTCAAAATATTTTTATAGAAGCCTAGTCTACCTCCGAGAGAGGTTCCAGGTCACTTGAAGTGACCCTGACACCCCTCCGGCTTCTAAGAGGCCTCTCTATAGAGACATGCTTTCACTCTTATTTATATTGTCTGAATACGTTGTTCATATTATGTCTAAACACGTTATATCTTGTTTTCATGTAAATATATATATATATTTATAGTCATTGATATTCATGATGGATAAAATATGCAAAAACATCTTTGCTGTGGTATAAACAGAAAAAGATTACCAAATATAAACCTTCATATAGTGGGTGATAAGCAAAAAGTGAAATACAGGAAATAAACTGAAAATAACAACACATCTTCTTTCTTCTCTAGCTGGGGCATCCTCTAAATGGCTGCTTCCCAGCTGCTGATATGCAGAACCATCTGTGCATGAGTTCTGCAGCATTGCTGCTTCAGCATTGGCTCCAAAGGGCCACACACAGTAAGGATTATGGTACGGGCAGTAGAGGGGTCCTCCGTGTCCATTGCAGGGGAGACCAGCAGCTGTGAGATACTCTCCTGGTTTGCCAACGACCGGAACAGCCCCCTCACAGTGATTGATGACAACCGTTGCCTGTCTGACTGCAGCCTGGACGGATGTCTGATCAATCAGTACTTTTGTAATAAACGTTCTCAGTACTGGAAGCAAACAGCAGAAGATTACTCCAACTATCACAAGCCCTATTCCTTTCACTATCCCTATTTTCACAAGCATGGCTCCCCATCTCCCTATGCTACCCTCTAACCAATCCCATGTGTGGGCTCCTCTGCCTGCAGCAGAAGTTACTTCCCTTCTCAAATTCTTCAGTTTATTCATGGCGAGAGCAAAACTCCCTTTGGATGAAGTGTTATTGGGAATAAATTTACAACTTTGCTCACCGAACCTACTGTAGGACAAACGGTTCCATTTCTGGTTGTATTATACTGTCATGTGTCTCATAGTTACCCTCCTTTTGTGATGCTTGGTTGTTAGGCCAGGATGTCGTCCAAGTTGACGGTGGTGATATGCCCATTCTGGCCTCCTCCACGTTTATCCCTTGAGCCAGCAGGATTTGCTATGGGTCACAGGTGATCAACAGCAACCTGAGTAACCAAAGGTTCTGGAAACAGAGTCTGTTTCCCCTGAGGTCCCCCTTCTTCGGGCTGGGGGGCTCCCCTTCCGTGGGCGCCCCAGGATCCGGGTCTGGTTCCTCCTCATGGTCTGGTCTAATGTCCCTTTGATGTTAAGATGATACCATTTGGTGCTTTCCTCTACCTGAATAGCAGTTGGCTTCCCTCTAACCACTGTATCGGGGCCCTCTCTCCTGGGTTCATTCTACTGTCTCCGGAAGACTCTCAGGTAGACACTGTCTCCAGGTTCTACCCCCTTGGTGGCTTCTCGTCTGGCTCTGGAACTCTGTTCTTTTCCTTTGGTATATCACTTTATGTATTGCAGTTGGTTGTCTGATATATTCTCTTAATTCCATTTGTAATTGTTCTAATGGTGGACCTTCATGCGGTCCACGTAACACAGGGACAGGCATGGATCGACTTCATGCGGGGTTAGATGCGTTTCTCAGTTAGCTTGCATGCGGTAGCTCATTAGTGCCAGTGGGAGTGCGTCCACCCAGTTGAATTTTTGTACTTGCACAGATTTTATTTATTTTTATCTTAAGCGTGCCATTCACTCTCTCAACAACCCTGCGAGTGTGGGTGATACACACATCTAAGACTTTGCTTTATTCTCAGGTGCTGCACCACTTGTTTCACTGCCTTCTGTATAAATTATGATCCGTTATCTGAGCTGATCCGGTGAACCAAATAACGTCAGTAAGGACCCCCACCAAAAACATGCACACATCATTGTCTGACCAGCGATGGACACTCGTCACCAGGTCCCGGGGTGCGTCAACGAATGCTGCCCACCGCTCCTGGCTGCCACGAGCAGTGGGCAGCATTCGTCGACGTGCCCGGGTTAAATGCAGAGGCCTCATTTCACCGGCGACCATCCAAAGCATATGCATGTGTGTATGTGTGCATGTGTTGTAGTGTGGTGTGTTGCGTGATAATTAAAGATTCTTCTTCTTCTTCTGCTCCTAAGTCTGCTGATGGAACGGCTTCCACCCATCTGCTGAATCTGTCTCCTATCACCAGCATATACCTTTTACCATTGACCTTTTTAATAATATCCACATAATCCATCTGTAAGTGTCTAAAGGGTCCTTCTGGTGTTGGAATATGTCCTAATGCTGTAGTGATGCCTTTTCACACGTTGCTTTGGTCACATACTTCACATTCAGCCAGACGGGCCTCTACCATTGATTGAAGATATGGAGACCAATATCCTTGCTTTTTAATTCTCTTTACCTTTTCCCCCCATGCGCAATAGTCAAAACCATGAGCCTCGGTAATGAAAATTCCTTGTAATGCCATAGGTGCCACAAACTGTCGGCCCTGGGCCCTCCGCATGCCGTCCTCAGCCCACTTGGCCCCTCTTTTCGTCCACATACTTCATACACACCTGCCTTCTTCTGTATTCTGATAATATCATCTTAGCTTGGCGCCACCTCGGGTATAATCAGCAGCGCACGAATTCCTGTTGCACATTTTGAAGCTAGTTTCCTTGCTTCGTCTGCCATATTGTTGCCAATGATTATAAAGGCATTGCCTTTCTCATGCGCCTGACACTTAACGTTTGCCACCTGGTAACAGCAATGCTGTCATAAAGTCATAAATTTGAGTGTGATGCAGAATGGGTGTGCCAACTAGCTCATCATCTGCATTTATTATAGGGGTGGACATCAGATGCGGTCTTAGTTTAGTGAATGGAAGTGAATCTGCCACACATTTATGTGGTATGCCATCAGAGTCACGAAGGACTCTCTCTGCTGGATTTACTGTGGAGCATCTTTTTAATGTGACATCTGGGTATGTTAACAAAGTGAAATGTTCCAAAAGCCAAGCATTGGTTTTGCACAAACTTTGCCTGCCCCTATCATCTCTGTTGCTTTGTGATAGGTGTATATCGTTACCGGATATCCCATTGTAATCGTTGACGCTTTGTGGTATGCACATTACGGCAGATCTGCCCTGATAGCATGGAGGATAGCCCTGGGCTACTGCATCCAGCTTGGTGCTATAGTGTGCTATGGGTTGTTTTCAACGGCAATTGCATGTTTCCTTCTTCAGAACGGCGGAAGCATAGTTTTGACTTACAATTAGCCACATACAAAATAAATGGTTTAGTATAATCCAGGTTTGCTAATGTGCTAGCACCCTGCGTTTCCTGTTTTATATTTTCAAAAGCCACTACAGCATCACAGTTCCATGTCAACCGAGCATGCAAATTTGTCTGGCCTGCATTTGTCTTTATTTCTCTGAGAGGGGCGGTTTTAAGGGCATAATTCTCAATCCAGTCTGAGCTGAATCCTGTCATTCCTAAAAACGTCATCATCTGTCGCACAGTCTGTGGCTGTGGAGCTTTGCTAACCCTTTCCAACCCCCTCCCTTGTTTGATGAGCTATCGTCCGGCCCAAATATTCTGCCTCTGGTTGGCAATATTGGGTTTTTTCTGGGACACTTGATGCCCTCCTACTGCAAATTTTTGCAACACAGCCAAGGAGTCACTATGACACTGTTCTAATGTTGTGGAACACACAAGCAGATCATCCACGTACGGAACCAGCTTCCCCTCCAACATCAGTTCCTCTAAGTCAGCTTTCAAAATCTGATTTAAAACATGTGGTGAATGTTTAAAAACCTTGAGGCATGCGTGTATACGTGTACTGTTTTCCTTTATAATTGAATGCAAACATATGCTGACTTTCCTGTGCCAGTGGAACACTGAAGAAAGCTCCACACAAATCAGTTACTGTGAAGTATTGCACGTCTGGGGGGACATTTTGTTAACAGCGTGTGGGGATTTGGAACCTTGGCCTGCTGATCCTCTAGGACATCATCTACTGCTCTTAGGTCATGCACTAGCCGCCATTTTTGTTTATCCACCTTCAACACTGGCAGCATAGGGGTGTTACAGCTCTGAGTTCCTATCCAAACCCCCTCTGCTTTCAAACCTTCTATTGAAGCTTCTATTCCTGTCTTTGCTTCCGGCATCATATGGTATTGTGACTTCCAAGGCAGTTTAGTATTTGTGACCCACCGTGTACTTTAGGGTTATTTGGCAGTTTTCAAGGTTTTTTTTCTGCATCATTTGAAAGTGGAGAATCAGAGCTTCCAAACAAGGTGTCACTTGTGAAAATCAAGCAAATATCTTTAAAGCTATGATTGTTAGTGCCAAGGGTGTGCCAAACTGTGATTCTGAGATAATCACCTCAAAGTTTTACCCACATCAGGTTCATTCAGCCAACTCCCAGAATGCAAATTGGGTTGGAGGACAAACAAAGCCTCAAAGCTACTTAATATACTGCTGAATGGGCCAATCATGAACAGCTCAACAACACAACTCATTTTGTTTTTAAAAAAGCTTTTATTTAACAATAAGAATATACATGTTTTGAAAAGTGGACTTATTTTGGAGTTTAAAAGTACGGACAACACAACAAAATGTAGGGTCTATCTAAAATATGAGTCTCAGAAAATCTGAAAGGAAACGATTGATCGGTGTTATTCAATGCTGTTCCGCATCCCGGTAAGTGAACTGCGTTTCCCCATGTAATCTAATGGCAATATTTAACTCCACAGTTTAACGTTTTTCTACTGTTTATAAATCAAACATGGTTTTGAAAATACGTTGAGAGATAAAAAAAAAAAACACAAAGGAAGACGAATCTGGAAAAATCTCATTTACCTTCAAGAAAAGTTTTTTCAACTTATTTAGCTGCTCCTGGCGATTTAAGAAATGCGCAAGGTGGCGAGTTTTGCTGTGGTGGGACACATTTGGTCTCACTCGTATCCAAATTGGGCTAGCCGATTTTACTAATCCTTCATCAGTGTCGTTTTTGGACCATACTGGTCCTGGAATTACCTGTTCCATTTCCTCCCTCAACACATCCTGTCTGCTTCTCTCTCCTATCTCCTGCATCTGTCGCTTTTCACTTGTCTCAATTTCCTGTAGCTCTCCTTCCATTTCTGTGAAACAAAGTATTTTGATAAGACTGTTGCATTTATATTTCAGTTTTAGAGGATTATCTGTTTTTACCCACTCTTTTTCCTTTTCCTGTTTCATCAAATGACCTAAGTCCTTGGATTCGTATCCTTTGTTTACCAGTAAGGTGACATGCAAACATTTGCTGTTTGTTCCTGTCTTAAATGATGCAAATGATGATTTGCGTGGCTAAGCCTGCTTTTTCTATTATTACTCCTTGAGGGGTGCATAAATCTGCAGTCCCATTTCACATAACTCATCTCTTCCTAAAAAATGTATCGGCTTGTTTTCTGATACTAATATGGTCATTTTGGTCACACAGCCGTGTGTTTGAAGATGTACTGGAGCTGTCATACTGTAGGTATTAACTGCGTTTGTCCCAAGAATCCAACCGACTTTGCATATTTGCCAGACATGGGGAGGTGAGAGGCATAATTTGGACTTACACATGTGTAAGTACTTCCAGTATCCATCATCATTGGTGTGCCTCTGTTGTTTACCTAAACCTGCAGCATAGGTGCTTGAAGAGCCTGTTCTCTTACCACTACCAGCTGACCCTCCCCGTTTGGATTCCCTGGGCACCCCTAGTACCCTTGTACTGCCCAAGGGTTTGCTGGGCCCTGGGAGGCCCTCCCCTGGTACCGTCGCCAGGCTGCTTGCCCCTGTTCTGATACCTGCCTGGGGACCTATGGATTAATAGAGCACTGTCTACGTGTGTCCTGGTTGATTACACCCGCAACACAGATGGGGGTGGTCCCCTTAAACTTGCCCAATTTTGCTTCTGGTTCTGATTCTGGTATTGGTACTGGTTCTAATTCTGGTATTGGGGTGCCCTCGACCTGTTTTTGGTTTATTCCACTGGTTTGGGGCTTAGCCCGTACTTTGTGTATATACGGTAACTAGGGGATTGGTGGGCTCCTGGATTTATCTTGTTGGGAATTCCTTCCTCTGTGCACCCTATGTGGCATATCTGTAGAGATCAAAACCGACCACGTCATTCTTCACTGTCCTGTTCATCCAGTCTAGACGTCCATTTGCCAGTACAGCTTCCATTTTGGTTGTTCCCAGAACTCTTGCCAAAAGAGCTTTTAGATCACCCACCTCCATCAGAATCCCCAGCATTGAGACAATGTATCATAAACAGTTACTTTAAGAGTTTTATTTCGAGATATTCTATTGGGGGCTGTTTTTACATAAAAATGTCCCTTGGAAGTAGAATTATAGGCATTGAGACTCAAATCTGAGTCTTATCAATGCACATATTCCTCCTCCAAGAGCTCGTACATTTTCAATGGGCACTAAGGGAACAGGAGTGTCACCCTCTTTTGTCTCTTTATAAAATTTATCTCCGTTATCGACCCAAATTCTTATTTATTTTAATAACAATATTTCTTACCACTAAACATGAACCATACTTCACACACTTATTATCAACAGCAATTTTAAACTTTATAATTCCACAAGCAGTTTTTCAAACACAATTTCACAAACAGCTTTGAACGTTCATCGACACAAACGGTCTCAAACTGCAGTTACTGTCACAACCATACACACTAACACACACAGACACACACACACACACACACACATACACAGACACAGACACACACAGATACTTACACACACACCGACACACAGACTTATGCACACACACAGACAGACACTTACACTCACACCAACACACAGACTTATACACACACCGACACAAAGAGAGTCTCTCTCCTTTTCTTTCCCTCTGCTCTCTTCGAGGCCATTTTCATTTTTTTCTTTCTCTTACTCTCTTTCACCAGCCAAATACAGTTTCTACACTTAATTTACTTTTAGTAAAGTATAGAGTTTAGAGTATAGAGTTTATTTCCTAATTCTATACTCCACCCATTCAGACCTTAGCAAAAAAATGTTCGCTAAGTGGTGTCCGCAGAGTTTGGTTCTACCTAGGCAGACCCTCTAGAAGCGCACTTTCTTGAGGCAGTATCTCAGAGCCTATCAGTCTATCCAAGCAGATCCTTATGAGACTTCTCTCCTTAAGGTGGTATGATAGACTTCAGTTTTCCTCTGACCAATCAGTTATTAGAGGCAGTATCTCAGAACAAAAACTCACTTCTGACCAAGTTGTTAAAGGTCTGCTTATTGTAGTTAATTATACTAACTAATTCTAACCATTCAGACCCTCAAGAGACCCCTCTCTCAGGTGGTATCTTAGAGACCTGCTCATTCAGTCCTTTAAAGTATTTTTCCTCTAATTTGTACCCTAAAAGCGGTATCCACAGATTTTTAATACATGCTCATGCTTCTTTTTTTCCAATTTCTGTAACCCAACAACCACTGCTGCTAAATTTATACTTTTGTTTTCTATGTGAGGAGTCCTACTTACTGCCCAGCCTCAGAGACGATCTGCATGAACCACACAAAGCTCCTAACTAATCGGCAAGAACTTCGCTTACCTTTTGAGTTGAGGCGTCTTCTGTTTGTGTGGCCCAAATGCAGACCCGTGCCCTGGTCTCGGCAGCAGTTCGTACCCTGTTTCTCAAACCTGCTTGTAGCGGCAAATGTGTCATGGAGAAAGCCCCACTGTGGTTCTTTAACAAACAGGCAGCGTTTGAGGAAAGTTGAATTCACAGATAAGACTTTTATTTAAAAAAAATAACCAGTCTGAGCGACGTCTGCAGGGTTCACTAAATAAACCTTTGCTTGCATTGTACTATGCTTTTCAAAGTATTGATTCCTCCTTGTCTCCATATTTTTTTCCCCTCAAAATTTTCACTCGTATTTTTCTGAGCTTACGACCCACCAGATGGAGACCATTACTTCTAGGTTCAAAATATTTTTTTAGAAGCCTAGTCTACCTCTGAGAGAGGCTCCAGATCTCTTAAAGTGACCCGACACCCCTCCAGCCTCTAAGAGGCCTCTCTGTCGAGAAATGCTTTATCTCTTATTTATATTGTATGAATACGTTGTTCATATTATGGCTGAATATGTTATGTCTTATTCATATTATGTCTGAATACATTAAATCTTGTTGTCATTCAAATAATAATATATTTCATGAGGTTGATTTGATCCACAAACCCCTGCATTCCTTTTCCATAGGTGGTTGATAGAAGGGGCTTCCTATGTGCTTTCTACATCTGCTTCTAATTGTGGCATACCCAATGCAAAGACATATTTACCTATCCATTGATTCACCTAAAAATCAGCTTAAAGTTATACTACAGCCACCGCGGAGAGGTGTGGTGGGGGGGGACCATGGATTTATTAACATTTTCTATGCATCTGTTTATATTTCGTTCTGACAAGCACAAAATAAAAGCAGGCCATTCACAATCTAAATAGAATAAATTCACAATCTGATTTTTCTTTACTTTGCTGTGGAACAGAGTTACGCAATGTATATAATAATTTGGTTTTGCTCCTGTAGAGGAAACAAGTCTATATGATATCAACCTCTTTTTAAGACAAAAATGTTTCAGACTAAACTAAAACTAATTATGGACTAAAACCGATAATCCTAAGTGTAACAGCAATGTCTCTGATAGGTGGAGCTTGCTGTTACCATGAAAATGTTTACCACACAGGTTCACAAACGTTGACATTTATATCCATTTTAATTGTATCTATGAATGAAATTCATACTGAGGGTTTTACCCCATATCCCTATTCTCACCCAAACTTGAATTTAATAGATCATTAAAAAGAGAATACGCAACACCAGTTTCTCACATTTATTTCATACTGGTCACAACGAAATATAACCCATGCATTTGAAATGCATGGGTTTATATGCCACCTCCCCGCGGTGGCATACTTTCAACAGGTTAGTTTTAGTTTTAGTGTACATACAGTATCTGTGCCCCCTTCTTTCCCTATGCCCCCTTCTAAGTTTAAGAAAATCGGTTTAAATGTATCTTTGTATAGCACGAAAAAAAATCTCCTCATTCAAATGAATTGGTTTGAATTTAATTTTGTATAATATAAATAAAATCACCCCATTCAAATGAATTGGTTTCAACTTAGTTATGTAGAGAACGAAAAAATTCTGACAATCGGACTCTTGGGCATGATTCAATAGATTAATTTTTTGTGACTATGAGCAGGAAAAGCGTGGGACTGGGTTGGAAAATAAATGCTGCTGCTGGTCGCCTGAGGTCATGCAGAATAACAGCTTTAACCAAGCAGCTGTGACATAACGTTTCCACTGAAACAGACCGCCAGCAGATATGCATTTGACAAGTCGTTAAATTTGAGCTGTTAGCTTTTATAAAGTGTTAATTGTGTGAGAATGGGCTTGGAAAAAGGTTAGGTTTTTACTAGTAAACAGCATTTTGCTGTGCGGGCATCTATCTATCTGTCTATCTATCTGTCTATCTGTCTATCTGTCTATCTATCTATCTATCTATCTATCTATCTATCTATCTATCTATCTATCTATCTATCTATCTATCTATCTATCTGTCTGTCTGTCTGTCTGTCTGTCTGTCTGTCTGTCTGTCTGTCTGTCTGTCTGTCTGTCTGTCTGTCTGTCTGTCTGTCTGTCTGTCTGTCTGTCTGTCTATTATTAGGAGTCAAGCCCACAGGGCTGCTTTTGTTCAAAAAAACATTTTTTTATATTTTATATTTTTCTCCTTTGCATTATTCAGGCTAAAAGTGTCAACTGCTGGACCGACGGATATGGTTGAGGTCTTGTTAGAACCGGGATGTCACAGACATCTTGTGGTTCAAGTGGTTCATCGAATCACATTCGGAGCAGGAATTAGTGAAAAACCGTTCAAACTCCAATTTGAACTCAAACTCGCCCTCCTCCAAACCTGTGCCCAGCATGTCCCCCATCCCACCAAAAGGAGAGCAATTTATGAAAGAATCCATGGTTTTCAGTGACGTCTGGTCCGACACGGTCGGAGAGAGTCCTTTTGTCCACTCCAAAAATCCCCACATATATTCACAGAGCACAGATTCGAGAACCAAGGATTACAGAACCTTGGGTCCTCAAAACCCTGTAATTTATACCTACAGTAACATGACAAAACTGTATACCGTGTATTGCTGCTTGCCGCTTATAATTGTTTTATTATTATTATTATTATTATTATTATTGTTGCAGGTTGTGTAACCGTGGTGTTGTGTACTTTCACACGGAGTGAGACTCTCTGTCTCTTACACAGAGACACCATGAGACAGGACTCAAGATTCAAGATTCAAAATTCAAGAGCAAGATTTGTCAGATACATATACATACGTTGATAGATATAGGCGCCACAATCGTGATTCTGGGTTCTATAATTTGATAATAGTATTAATTGTCTGTGTTGTATAATAGTATTAATTGTCTGTGTTTTATTAAATATATATTTAAATTATCCTAAATTAAACTTACCTTAACTTAGCTCCAGTACTTACCCCATGGACTCTGTGGACTTTAGGTATTAGACAGCCGTCTAGTCCTATTAGTCTACCCTTCTAATTTTAAGGATAAAGTTATAACACACAATAAGTGTATTGAGTTGTCGTAGTAATTCTGCGTGTCATAAGAACTCGGAAAATTTGCATCACCGCGTCTTTATGTCAGCCGATGCTGAGTTCAATGGAAACTCTGAAAATTTTAGCTTGTTTTAGTAGTACTGCTGATGTAAAGAGGAGTGACTGCATGAACTGATGCTACGTTCCATGGAACTCGAAAAATTGTCATTGGTGTCGATACTGGACCCCATGTATTGCTGCCTGATGCTGTATTTATTATTATTATTATTATTATTGTTATTATTATTATTATTATTATTATTATTATTACATGAAGTTATTCCAGATCTAGGTCTTAATGTGGAAGAATTCTCTACTTCTCGACAAGTTTCTTTTTACAGTAATAAAATATGAAACCTAAGTGATGAAAATATGATCAAAATGGAGGAGAGGTAGAAGTACAGGTAATTAAGTGTATCTGCAGGTGCAGTGGTACGAGTGGCTGTTCAAAGAGCAGTGGGCAGCGTGGCGATATAAATATAACACAATCAGCATTCCACAGGGCTGAGGTCTGTGTGAAAGGAGATGACAGAGAAGGGGGGAAAGAAACGGCTTCTTATTAAAAGAGACTTTAAAGCCAATACCCAGCCGGTGTGTACACGCCTGGAACAAGGAGTGAGACCCGGATCGATACCTCTCCTCTCGCCGCAATCTTTCGCTCTTCCTCTGTCCTCTCCTCATCACTGGAGGCTAAAGGAGAAGTGTGCGGCTGCACAGGACATTTATTACACCGCTGCGGGACCCAGCCCCGGTGGCCCGCGGCTCTTCTTGTTAGCGGGCATCATGTGAAGCTGACACTTGCTGAGCATTTGCATTGTGTTGAGTGACCACACGGCACGCCACCAAGCAAGATATCCGGTCGAGGCTTTAGCACTTGACTTCAATTTATTTTTCTTAAAATGTATTATGATTATTATTATTATTGTTTTATTACATTTAAGTATTAGTCGTAGTAGTAGTAGCAGTAGCGTTAACATTTACATTATTTTCCATATGTTGTCATGTATGAAAAGACCCAAAATTAACACTGTACTGTAAGCGGACTACTTGATACTTGATATATTATTATAATTATATAATAATAATAATAATAATTAATAATAATATTAATAATAAATATATTATTATTATTATTATTATTATTATTATTATTATTATTATTATATACTAATAAACTGCTATCATTGTTTGGTCTGCCTTGTCATTATATAATAAAAAAAACGCGTCTAAAACCCAAGTTTGTAAACCAGATAGTGATATGTATGTCAAATTTAAACTTCAACATCTGATTTTGTTGCAGTCATGTTGCAAGTTTTTTATCCAGAGCTTTAGCGAAAAGACTTTCATCATTCATGAGTAGTCCACTTCGAACTCTCTACTAGAGCACTTTCTACTTTGTTTTCACACACCATAATGTCACATTGTTCAAGAATGGTGTTGGAGAACACAGCTTGACTGCTTTTGGAAGGCAGCTTTTATTTGACAGAATTTTTTACTGAGGTTTTTAATCTTTTTCACAGAGAAGTGGAAAAAGAAAACCCAATGATCTAATTGCTCGTCACGGTGAGGTTCTGAGACCCCTCAGAACCTCACTGTGACGAGCTTTTAGTTTTAGTTTTTTTAGTTCCTCTTTCCAGTGCTCAGAAGTTTCCACAGCTCAGACTTTTCAGCAGCTCTGAGCCTCCCGCCGTCCTCCCACAATGACTGCACAGTTTCACCATGTGCCAGGTGGCAAGCACTCTCCCTCCTCGGCTCCCGGAGAGTCAGCGCGTCATCCAAGAGGCCGACGGAACTGATAATTCCTAAATAACTGCGTCCCCGTCTTTAATATCACCTTCAGTCCGTCGCGTGGGTGTCGCGAGGACACGGTGCAGAACGGAAACTCCAGTAGAGATTCCCATGTAGATCCATTATGGTTAAAAAAAAAAAAGCCCTTGAATTACACTTAGTTTCACAAAATAAACTCAGTACGAAGAATATGAGTGAGTGTGGAGGAGGATTTTTTTTTTCCCATAGTTCTAAAAAAGACTGGCATTGGTCGCTGTGAGAACGTTGCACTGAATCTTGAACTTGCTCTATATGCTGTTTGTAGTTTGTAACAGGAACTAGGAAGACAAAGATCTTTGTACAATTTCACAAGATACATGGAAGGAATTGTATCACTTGGTAATAATTATATTGGTGCACCTCATTCCTCATCGTAGCAACGGTAGAATTCAGGATAAAAAAGGTCTTATCTTGTGTTCTTCCTCTCATTAACAGAGACAATGCAGACATACAGTACTAAGGCGTTGCTGACGTGATGTTTTGTTCTTCTAAGTCCTTGGCCACATTCTGTTATCTCTCCCACCGTTGTAGTGAGCAGATTTCTAGAAGATGCGGCGCAGATGAAACGTTAAGATTTGCCACATAAAATAATTATTATTGTCACGGAGGTATGAGAACATTCTGAGCTTCGACACGCTCTGATACGCTAATTCTTGCACGGTGAGTATTTCACTGTGACTTTTTCAGTTATTGTCACAGCACTTCAGCAACTCTTATTTTATTTTATTTTTTACACATTTAAATCTTATCTTTTCCTATGAATGCCAACAAAAAAAACAACAACTCATAAGTTCCCAGTATTCTGGCACAGCTTTCAGATTCAGGTGTCACATGGATAAACAAGGATAAACAGATAGAATGTTCACACTTGTATGAATGTTGTCATATTTAAGGAAATTATTTCAGTATGGCTGTAAAATTTCATATAATAATTATAATAATAATCATTATTATAATTATTGTGATTATTGAACTATTAATTTTAGGGTAAACTTAGTATAGGTGGTTACATCTGACCACAAGTAACTAGAGGTAGTAGGCCTTCTTCCCCCTGTGCACTGTATACTTGCATTTGGCCTGTCCTTGACTATACCTCTCCTCTTAAATTCAGTTGGACCTTGACCACACTAGGCATGTTGCAGTGTGTCAAAGTGTCTCGGCGCTCAGCCAGACTAAGTCACTCCCGTCCGCGTGTTTTATGGTGATTGCAGTATCCCCAGTTTCACCTTCACATCGCTATCAGCCAAAGGCTTGTGGGGCTTAACCCTCCCAACAACTTACCCATGCAACCTGGCAGCAGATTCATCTAAGATAAGATAAGATAAGGTAGTCTTCTTTATTAATCCTCAGGAGGAAATTCAGGATTATTTTAGTTATACTAATATTAAGTATTAACATTTATTGATGAATTCACCTGTAGTTTAAGCTTTATTGGTGCATGATAGGTGCATCCTAAATTCAGGGTTTGATGCCGATGTTGCAGTGCAGTCACGCGCACACACACACACACACACACAAAGATGCAATGCCTTGCCAATTTAACGGATATACAACTCGTGTGACACTCGCTCTTTTAGCCCAGCGGGAGGTCAATCCGGCAACAGTTTTGTGTCAAGCTATGACAGGTGTTTGCCAGCAACACACCAAACCAAACCCGAGGGAGAGCAGCTTAGTAATTAAACTGGAACTGGCTAGCACTGACACAAAGACGGATCGAGACAATCAGAGGGACCTACGACACGTAACACTGACCTGTAACTAGCAATATTTGTGTGTGTGTGTGTGTGTGTGTGTGTGTGTGTGTGTGTGTGTGTGTGTGTGTGTGTGTGTGTGTGTGTGTGTGTGTGTGTCTGTGTGTGTCTGTGTGTGTCTGTGTGTACTATGTATGTACATATATCTATGTAATATGTATATGTATGTATGTGTGTGTGTGTGTGTGTGTGTGTGTGTGTGTGTGTGTGTGCATGTGTGTGCGTGCGTGCGTGCGCATGTGCACATGAGTGAAAAGCTGAGGGTGATGAGCCGCAGTGGGCTGCAAAACGTCTGTGTATTCTTCGTCGGCTTGCCTCGCCGCTGCGCTCGTCCGGAGGACAATGACTCAGATAAGTGGCTGCTCTGCTACTGTACGGGGGGACTATCGCAGGTCAGATCGGCATAACAAGCAGCGAACTAATGCAGTGGGATGAAACATGTGCGGCGTAGAGACTCCACTCTCGCCAGCCGGCATTCAGGGGCTCGCACCGATGAGTGATGGTTGAGTCACTCTCAGCGGTGCAGAAATCATCTGTCGGAGTGAGCGCAGTGCGTTTTAGTGTGTGAGTCGATGAGCAGGTCCGTGGTGTACGACAGCACTTCCCCAGCCTTTCATCGTCAGAGCCCATATAAAGCTGACTCCTGAGATCTAACCTTTCTCTTTGGTTGTGAGCTGGCAGATCTGCATCTTAGACACGTCGCTATTTCGCTTAGAAACTCTGGCATAACGCCGCACGTGGGAGCCGGGGCCGAACCGTCCCGATAGGATCATCAAACCGATGCGTGACGTGTTGGATCGGCTTCTCACCTTGAGAACGGAGGTTTACAGAGGGCTCGTATGTGACCCGCCGTAGCGAAACCCGCATTGTGGCGCATTTCTTAAATCGCCACGAGCCGCCAAATAAGTTGAAAAAACCCTTCTAGAAGGAAAATGAAATTTTTCCAGATCCTTGTTCCCTTGTGGTTCTTTTTTTTTTTTTTTTTTTTTTTTTATCTCTCAACGTATTTTCAAAACCGAGTTTGAATTATAGATAATAGATAAATGTTAAACCGTCAAGTTAAATATTCCCCTTAGATTAGTGAAGATCATTCCTCCATATTCCATGTGATGTGAAGTCACAATGTGAAACCGTTTTGATGGAGTTCAGCCTTTAAATATTACTACTTTTACACACACACACACACACACACACACACACACACACACACACACACACACAGACACACACACACACACACACACACAGACATTATTGTGTAGGGGGTGTGTACCAACGAAGAAGTAAGGCTGACGTCGCCACGTGTCGGGAAAACCTTGAGGGTGATTATCTCAGAAACACAGTTTGCACCCTCGTAATTAACAAGCCATAGCTTTAAACATATTTCCTTGATTCGCACAAGTGACACCTTGTTTTGAAGCTCTTATTCTCCGCTTTCAAATGACGTCAGAAAAAAAAAAAAAGCCAAACGGCACCAAAAGTACCTAAAAAATCTGCAGTGGGTCACATATGTTTCAGCGAAGACGTAAAGATGTGACGCGGCTGTGTTTTTTTAATAAATCATTGTCGACCTCCTGAGGGGCCACGTGCCCCAGTTTGGGAACCACTTGCATATGACACGCTCCCTTAAATGTGTTTCTTCCGTTGGTTTTACACATACTACTCTGCTCCTAATGGTTCCATTCCTGGCCCAGAGACCATAACTATCTTTCATTATATTCAAGCAGAACCCTGCAAGTGAGATGAACAGGACTGGTGTTGTCGTGCTTATTTTGTTGCTAACTTGAAGCTCTTCTGCGCTCTCCAAATGTCACCGTCTCTCAGTCTATAACAATTGACTGTAAATAGGATAACAGAGGAAGGTCATGAGTCTGTGGAGTGTCTAATTAGATTTGCTTTTTCTTCATGGAGTTTTCTAACAAGCTACCTCCGTCCTTGTGTGCTACGCCGTATCCAGCATGTACTTTCCCGTCCAAATGATAATGCGCATCAAAGCCCGATGCCCCAAAATTGCAGCATTAACAACATTTTCCACTGAACAGAAATGAGTCAGGTACGATGCACAGTTTCCGAAAGATAGGAATGATGAGAGAACTCTAAATGATTTGTGAGCGTAAAGCCTTCTTTTCCTGCTTTTCAGCAAATAGCACTTCTTTAATGTGAAGCTCATTTACATATATGACTCACAATCCCAGTCTGCAATTCATCATTGCTGAAAAAAGCTCAGTGAAGTTTGGAACTGTTTAGTTTCCAGCTATTAAAGAAAAAAAAGTTTGACCAATTGAACTGCACAATATTATTAATACTGTACAACATGCACATTTTTCTTCATATAATCTATCATCAGGAATCCACTTTATTTAATGGTAGAAAGGTATCTTTCTATAATATGCTTTGTTAAATTACATGCACAGCTATCATAGATTTGTGTTTAAACAATGGTCAAATAGTGAAGCATTCATTCATATCATTTTGCTGTGAATATTAAAAATGAGTCATTTGGAAATCTCCTCTGAGTTACTTTACAGTAATGTTTTGCCCTCTCTCCACTCCCCCATCCGCTGCTGGTGCTCCACCTGGTGGCTTGCAGAGCTTACTTTATAGATGACAAAGATAATCCCTCTGCCGTCCACATTCTCGACATTCACATTCTCTTTTATTATCATTTCCATTTTTGCACAGTCCCTATGTCAGCGAAAGCCTTACATGTATTTTCTAATTAACCGAATATACCTGGCGATGTTTATTTGTAGAAAATTGTCTCTGGGGCAGGGTTTTGCACGTTGACAACGGTGCCATGCCATTGTTCCGACGGTCCGAGAACACCCTAACCCTAACCCTAACCATCTCTAGCCTTACACCTAAACTTAACCATCTCTAACCTCCGACCTCAACCTAACCATCGCTAACCCGACATTATTCGGACTACTGGGGTTTCGGAAAATAATGGGCCATCGGAACAATGGGCAGTCCTGGTCATGTATTATTCTGAAAGATCAAACACTGGTGCACATTTCTGAAGCTTTTACTGAACAGATCAGCTGATAGCTACAGGTCAGTCCAGGAGGAGAAGTATACGATGATAGAAACGGATCCAAATCGCCTTATAAAAAAAAAAAAAACATGTTTGACTTTGTCAAATAAGAGAAATTATGGTGATGTCATTGTGTTTAAAGATTTATGAAATCCTCCCACTTCTTGCATTCAAATTATCACATTATTATCACAATGTTCCCAACCTGGTTCTGAAATCTGTCAACAATACTTGTATCTCCCTCTGCTTTTCAGAATGATTTCTGGAGGTCTGTAGACCCATGCTGACTGGAGACATGTTTTAAGGACAGCACTTCAGCCGCCATGAAAGGATTAGGAGGGAAGCGCAGCCGTCACCTTTCTGACTCCTGTGAGCCAGCAGGGGGCCCTCAGAGGCCCCTCTGTCCCCTGAGCTCTGATCCTCACAGCTCCTTCCTCTTGAGTCCCACCATGAGCCACTACGGCACACTGGATCCCCACCTCCATCAGTTCCCTCCTACCAGCCCCACCCAGCTGCCCCCGGACTGCCTGCTGCCTTTTAACCAGATGTCCAACAGCAGCACCTTTCCACGTCTCCACTTCAGTTCCCAAACTGACCAGGTTAACTGCTCCCAGGGCTGCGTCACAGGTGGTGGAGGAGCCGGGCAGGGCAGCAGGGCGGGTACGCTGAACACCTCCATTTCAGTGGGTATGGGCTTGGGCCTTGGCATTAGTGGTGCCCCTATGATTACCAGCGGATCAGCCACTATCTCATCTTCTGCTGCGGCCAAGAGAAATCGGTTACCTTCCAACCTTTTGGACCAGCTAGAAAGGCATCTGCCCCTTCAGCGTGATGGTTTCAGTACGCTGCAGTTCCATAGAGGGCGAATGTCCAAGCAGCGCAGCGAAAGTCCAGGACGAATCCGCCACCTCATGCACTCCGTACAAAAGCTCTTTGCCAAATCCCAATCCCTGGAAAATTCTGCAATCAAAGGCAGCATCAACGGGCGCACTGCGGGAGGAGTGAGTGGCTCCACAGAGACTGCTGTGGACCGGTCTAGACCGTCCCGCAGGAGCAAGAGTAAAGACAGGGCTAAGACTGAGGGGCCTAAGCAGAGACCAAGGCCCAATGCACTAGGACTATGGAGCTCGGACGATGCCCTGGACACTGACACAACCAAAGCTGGCACTATTGCTGTGGGTTACCGCAACCCCCTGAGCATGATGACTCTTGGCAGGGCCGTGTCAGACAGCCAGACAGCGCTCAGACATATCTCACAGGGCTACAACACCATCTCGACACACTCTCTTAAGACCTCCAAAAGCAGCAGTGACCTAAAGTTCCTGGCGTGCCCAGCGATGCAGTTGGAATCGAAGGAGGAGGAGGAGGAGGAGGAGGAGGAGGAGGAAGAGGAGGAGGAGGAGGAGAGGAGAGGGAGGCCGGGCAAGGAGGGGACACTGGTGAATAGGGGGTCGTGGTCTACTCTAACCCTGAGCCAGGCCAGGCAGGTGCTGCAGAAGGGCTCGGCTACAGTTAACAGGACACTTCTCAAATCCAAGTCATGCCATCAGGACTTGGCACAACAATACCTTCAGGTAGGAGGACCAATCAGTCTGTCTCTCAGAACAGGTGGACAACATGACTATACAATTTATTTTTCTTTCCTAAGCAATAAATGTCGATTCCTGATAGGTATGAGTTTGGTCCCCATCCCCAGAACCCCTTCTCTCATCATTAATCATTTCAATCTTTATTTTTTGTGAATTCTGAGATTCAAGTAATCAATATAGTGGTTTGTGTTTTGCCCAGTACTATTTCTTTATCTGTAATTCAGCATTATGTTCTGTGAAGAAATTTTCCAGTCATGAATTAAATCGCATACAAGCCATGAAATCTTTACTGTGTCTTGAACTAGAGCATTGCTGTTACTGATGTCGTCACACAGCTAAACAGTCTCACAGGGAAACACACCGTATGTCTCCATAACGTAGGTTCCACTGGGGGACTGGGCAGGCACTCTGGGTCACAGCCGGGCCGGTGGGACGGAGATCCCCTGCAGGAGGATGCGCAGTGGCAGCTATGTGAAAGCCATGGGAGACCTAGAAGACAGCGAGGATTCCGAGGGCAGCCCCAAACCCTCCCCTAAATCTGCCGCCCGCCGCCAGAGCTACCTGAAGGCCACCCAGCACTCCCTGAGCGAGCAGCAGGCGCCACCACTTCCACGCAAGTGAGTCCCACAGCAGAGCCAAATATTATTTTCGCTAAAATGGTTGGTTTTAACAATATCGTCGGAACTAAAATTCATCTTTCGATCTGAGCACAATATCTCCCAAAACAGTCGCCATGTGGCAGCATCTTGTCACAAGCAACAAGCTGGATATACAGTATATGTACTTTTATGGCAGAAAGTGTACTGTAGTTGGGTTTGAAACAAAAAGCTAGTAACGGCGGACATGGTGATAAATGAATGGTACAAAGGAAAAAAGCAGGTGAATCGTTTTGTCATGTGTTTTACCCCTACGTCTACATGGACAGGCCTCGTTGCTACGCTCTCATGCAGGAAGATGTTCTCTGGCCTCCACTGCAGAGTGCATGCTCTATGCAGCATCTGAGGTCAGTGTGATCGAGAGGCAGGCAGCGTTGACCTACACCCAAACCCCCCGGCCCCTCGACCCCCACCCGACCACCCGACATTTCCAACGGCGCCCGCCACTGTTTTCACTCCGACCCCACCCCCCACACCCAGCGCTTTTCCTCCTCCTGCGCTTGTTCCACGTGTTACCTCACAGGTATCCCCTGAGTGCTGGTTCAGTACCCGTTTGCCTTTAACCCCTTCACTTCTTGTTTTCGCCGTTCTTTACTAATTTCCCCTGGAAAAGCACGCCCCTCCCACCGTGCACCCACACCTTCACTTACAGAGGTGTGCAGATGGGCTCAACCAGAACAGAGGAAACTTCAGTGAAGACAGAACACTCCTGCTGTGAAATGCCCATTAATCACAAAGCTGAATATTAAACTCTATTTTAAAACGTTTATTAATACATGACTGTTTCCTCTGTGCTGCTATTTCGAAACACGGCGCTCCACTGTAACCCTTCATCTCAATGGTTTTGAACCTCAGAATACCCAGGGGAGTGCGTCCACCGGATATCTTTTACCAAAATCGGTGACGCAGATTATTCCATTGTCTTTATTTTAAGGGGCTTAAAACTGTGACGTTTGAACCCCACAGCCCCCTTCCATCCCTCAAAGAGCTGTCCACTAACCGGAGCCTGGACAATCTGGACTGCCTGGTGAGCCCTGCGGAGCCTCCGCCCCACCGCTGGAGCAACGAGTTCAAAGGGTTCGCTACACTCGGCCGAGGCATAGGTGCTCAGGTATGATTGTATCTTATTCTACTGTAGCTCGTTGCGTTTACAGCACAACCCGTTCATTTACAAGCGTTACTTCACATCGTGCAAGATGCAAATCTGTTTTTGCAGTTTTATATGTGGAAAGAAGAACATATGGCTTAACATTTCTCACAACATCAAGTGTGTACGATTTGTAGGAGTTTTACTTGAAGAGTTGTGTCTTGGTCTTATATTGCACTTTACATTTTGATATAGTTCAGTGTTTTCTTTATATAAGCAGATATCACGACGATATATATATGGATATTGTATTAAAGGTCCCATATTATACTTCTTTTCAACAAGTTAATATAGGTCTCTGAGGACTTTTTTGTTTAACTCAAACGTGCAGTGGAGCAGTGGAGCAGAGATCGCTGTGATCGTGCAGTGCACTGCCAATCTTTTTTAAAACATTTTTTTTTTAGAATGGTTAAAAATACGGGAGATTTACAGGAAAATATTTAAATGGGGGGACAGCGGGAGAGAAGGGTAAAATACGAGAGGGTTGACAGGTATGCCTCAAAAGCGGTAAAAGAAACACACGTCAATTATTTTTTAAATACTTTTTTTTAAATTTCCCTCGTCTGCAGTTCTGTCACGGTCAGATGGTATTGATTCCTCTTTCTTTAAAAAGATTTGTGCTGGTCTGTTCAGCAGACAACTGAGCCGTTCCCATGCTAAGCTCTTAGCTTCGACATTAAAAAAAATCGGGGGGTGAAAAAAAATGGCGCACCTTTGTAAAGGTATTTGTCAAGCTGTGAGTGGAGATACTCAGATGGGGGGCGGTTCTTGTTCCCACTTGACGTAGTAGGGGGAGTTCAAATCTGAACAGCTTGTTGAATCACATGTTTTCTAAAATAGGGAGCCAACAAAAATCTGACTGGGTTGTCTTATTTCACATTTTGTGTGTTAGTAGTCCCCATCAGAGACCCAAATGTATGTACACAAGCACTGAAAAAGTGAATTTTTCAGTGCTTGTGAATCCTTTAAGTTTGCTGTGGTTGTCTTGTTAACATATTTTTCCAAGTTGCCCCCAATAGAAATGGTGCAATTCAGTGAGTTTGACAGCCCCTTTGTGATATTTGCTCACAAACAGACAAATAGATCAAATAAACAAGCAACCAGCATAATGAACAACGTCCCTGGCAGGACAATGAAAGCAGGATCAACTGATTAAATCGTACTTTATTTTAGAGAGAAAATCGATGCAAACGGAATCAAAATTGCTTTGTTCTGAAGAAAAACATGTCGATGCCAACCAGTAACCCAGTATTTTTCTGTAAGCTTTGCTTTTTCAAATACAAGGTTTGCCATATATTTTTTTGAAATGTAACATTATTTCGCATTGTGAAAAAAATTTGCCGTCCTGGGGGTCCCCAGCAAAATTATAAATAGTTAAACGTCAACATTATTTCATTTACACGACATCAGCACCATTAGAGAATCTCACTGTTGATATGAAAAAAGTTGAGAAACGCCGCCTCGACCTTGTCTCCTTAACTCCTATTCAACGTGTCTCACCAGTCAAAGCCCTGTCTCTTCCCACATCCACAGTTGATGCAGAGCTTTTTGGCTTGTGTGCTTGTGAGTCTGACCCATGGGTGTTGACCTGTACGTGTCCTTGCAGGTATGTGGGCAGGGCTGTGGGCGCTCCATTTCATATTATGAGGGGGAGTCCCAGGCGGTGGAGGCCTTGGATCTGCCTGCACCCACGTGCTTCCGCTCCCGCAGCCACAGCTACCTGCGGGCCATCCAGGCGGGCTGCTCCCAGGACGACGACACGGCCTCCGTAGACTCGGACTCGCCGCCGCCCACCATGTTGGGCTGCGCCTACGGCTCCCACACCGGTGAGTATGGCTCATGGCTTATGCATTGCTATAGGAAACGTGTTTTTTGTTCATAGCCCTGCTAAAATAACTTTATATCGGTTTTACCTAGTTGAAAAATCAATTAGGGAAAACAACCCAATCTTTATTTCAAAAGTTGTTTTTAGAACTTTGGAACATGTGGGGGATACATCAACATTTCATGTAGTCTGATGTAGACTACATTGCCAAAAATATGAACGACTACATATAGCAAACCATTCTTTGCAATGAATTAATAACAAAAAATGTCCATATTAAAATATCTGGAATAAAATTTGAAAAAGCATCAGGCTGATAATCTTCCTCGCTTGAATTTTGAAAATACATTATAAAAGTTGCCTAGTAAGGGCATTTTCCTGCATTAATTCACAAATGATAATTCATTGAGGCACAAATGAACTATTCTAGACATTTTTGGGATTAAAAAAAAAAAAAAAAAAAAAAAAAAAAAAGCTTCTTGACAAAAAGGTCATACCCAATTCGAAATGTTTCATCCCTCAAAACATTAAAAATTGAAAATCACAACCTAAGTGACCCGTTTCATTCCAACATCGCTATTTCACTCTCATTAAGTGTTTATTTTGCTCACTTGCTTTTATACAATTATACAATAGTTATTTGTGCACATAACAGTGACACGATATTGTTTTTTCACAGTTTGTTTTTCCTTCACTTATTTTGTATTTATTTTCGATATATAGTGAATGCTAGATAAATTAATTAGGAAGAAAGTACGATCTTTCAAAAAACCTGACGACTGCGAGTCAAACTGCATTAAATACTATATTATTATTATTATTATTATTATTATTATTATTATTATTATTATTATTATTATTATTATCCTAACAGTGAATAATTCGTTGTGCTCGTTGTTGTAATTCCATATTGTCAGGGCTGTCTGCTGTCAGAGCGCAGACCTGGGTGTTTTTTTTCGTGTAATTCGATGGGGATGGGGGGACGGGGCGGGGCAGTCGTCAGCGCAGGATACGGCTCACAACGAGATGAAGGGCTTGGTCCCAGACCCCGCCGTCGCCGCCGCCGTCGCCGCCGCCGCCGCCGCAGCGCAAATGAAGCGCACCGATCGTGACGCACATTCACGGCGTTCATCGCCGCGTGTGGACCAATCGCGTCGGTCACCGCGGAGATCGGCACCGCGCGACGTCCAATCGTTTGACACGCCGCACTCCGGCCAAACGTGGACTCCAATCCTCGTTGTGCGAGGCGTGTTCCGCAGAGCCATTCTTCACGCCGTCGCGGCGCAAACTGGCGGAAGGATCCCTCTCTCGATCCCTGGAACACGAGCCGATGAATGGATGGACACCGCTCCCCTAACGCCGTAAGCGCCCAGTGGCTTTTTCCTCCTCTGAACGCCGCCGTTTCTCAGTGCCCGTCGGTCTGAAACGTTGTTATCCCAGTGGCAGCGGTAAGCTAACGTGCGCTAGCGCTGCGCAGCTAACGGGGATAAAGAAAGGGGGTATGATAGTGGAGCCAGGAGCAGCCCGCGAAGCGCTTACCACGCAGGCTCACCGGCGGTAACACGACATGGAAGCTAGCGTGAGGACTTCTCCGTGATGCCGTTAAGTACCGGCTGGCACGGCAGCCGATACACGCGTTTACCGGATAGTAACGCCGTCTAACGTCACAAGCTAGCGCGGCTAACCTGGTCTATGGCTCTCGTAAGGTGGTCCGGTTACCAGCAGGTCTGATCCCTAATATCTCCTTATTCTTATTATTTCTCAAATGCCCGGTTTGAAACCCGTTTCATTAAAACATCTGTTGGGTTTTGTGTCCTAATAGTCCGGAGGCGCAACGAGGGGTTATTCGGAGAATAAAAGTACAATAAAAAATAAACAAAAAAAACACCATCAAATTCTTGAAACAGTCATTTCCGTTCAGTACCTCAAATTAAGCGAAATGCGATTTTTTAATGGATTTCAATTTTGCTTAAAAAAAAAAAAAACCTTGGCCCTAAAAAGTAGTCGTCTCTTAATGTCAAGGTAGTGCAATCATTATTAAAAGTGACTTTGTTCCCTCACTTGAAGTCTGACAAGTGACATCATAAAGTGCACCCCTGTAGGTATGTAGATATGGCCTTAGTTTCCTTACCAATACTAATTGCAAATGTATAGTATTTTGGAGACTCTCAAGATCGTTGTACTTAAGGAAATCCTCAACCATTCCCCATGTTAAACTAATTCTCTGAAATAAATGTTTCTTCAGCGCACCACTATGGACTGTTTCTACTGACAGCAGCAATGCCTCCTTTACTTCATGAGGCACAATTGTTACTGTTGAGCTGTGTTTCATTGGGTTTGAAGCTAGGCGTGCTTCTCATTGGCACACAGAGCCTTACACATGTGGGTTTTTTTTTTTAGAACATGAGTAGACTGTGAGTCACCATCTAGTCTCCCATTCATCTTTTCTGTCATTGCTGAGGTAATCTGTGACTCATTGCTTCAAGATAGCTGTCTAGTTTCACAATAAGTTCAAAGGCAGGTTTCACAGGAACCTATAGACCTACACCGTTCAGCCACAACACTAAAACCACTGACAGGTGAAGTGAATAACATTGCTCATCCCGTTCCAGTGGCACCCGTCAAGGGGTGGGATATATTAGGCAGCAAGTGAACAGTCAGTTATTGAAGTTGATGTGTTGGAAGTAGAAAAAATGGGCAAGTGAAAGGATCTGAACCACTTTGCCAAGGACCAAAATGTGATGGCTAGACGACTGGGTCAGAGCATTTCCAAGCCGCAGGTCTTGTGGGTGTTCCCGGTATGCAGTGGTTAGTACCTACCAAAAGTGGTCCAAGGAAGGACAACCGGCGACATGGTCATGGCCACCCATGGGCTCATTGACGCGCATGGGGAGCAAAGTCTAGCCCGTCTGGTCCGCTCCCACAGAAGAGCTACTGTTGCACAACTTTAAACATAAGTTGTTTTGTTTTCAGCTCTGACGACTATGCCATTGTTCGACTATCAGGTCTTGATTTGTAAATAAACTTGTTTCTCAATGAGTAACTTTTCTTGGAACATTAAAAATGATAAATAGTAACAAATATGAAAATATTTAAACAACACACCTAAACAGTTAAAAGCTTGAACAATAAGTTTCTTATTACACTACTTTTAAGTTACTCACCAAAAAGAGTGCAGAAAAACAAATGTTATTTTTCCAGAGGGGAACACTGGTAGGAAAAGGGAAATTATTATCTGCAGCTTCGCAGCTCTGATCGGAGTGATTTTATTTAATTTTTTTCTCCAAACAAAGCAAATAAAAACTCTAGATGTACTTCATTTACTGCGTCTCCTGGTGCTGCTTGCTCATTTCGATCTATTTTGAATCAGAATCATGACAACCCTACTCATCACCTCTGGGCACTAGACTAGGCCCATATGTAGTGGAGACTGAGTGTCGGGTCAGAGCTGTTTCAGCGGGCACGAGGGGGAGCTACACAACACAAGTGGTTATTAGTGGTGTATATAATGGTGTATATTAATTTACAGCGGGTTGTTACCTTCCTCAGGCATTACATTCTAAAATGTTAAATCTTAACACAGAAACATCACCACTTGGATCTATTTTGTCAAAATATTCCTTGTGTATTGTCGCCACAACAGGCTCCATTGTGTTGCAACTTCCCAGGAGCCAGTGTCACGCTGAACTATGTCTTACTCCCACGCTCAAATTCCTGACATTGCTCAAATGTGTCAAATATTATTTCCCTTCATATTTTAACATTTGAAATTGAACTTTTCTTTGTGTTCTGCATCATTTAGTGTGTAATTTCAAACTAGTACTTCAGATTGCCATTACTATGACAATTTTGGCCTTCAGAAATTGTAAAAAAAAAAAAAAAAAAAAAAAAGTCTCATTTTGATGCCCATTGTTCTATTCTAGCAGGAAAGGGTATTTTTAAATTTTTGATTTATTCCATTTTTAAACCCTGACACATTCTTTAGGTGTTTATATCAGCCGATAAGGCTTCTCAACCTAGCTGTAGTCTCTCCCGGCCAGACTAGAAACCACAGGAGGTTTAAACCAACTCCACATCTACTCTCCCATCTCTTGGTCAATGTGAAATGCAAATACTCCATGCAGGGTTTTTGCCTAGAGTTATGTATAGTTCTCGGTCAAATTATGCTGACAGCTCCAAAGCCATTTCCCTCTAATGGCTGCTTGTCTGCCCTAGTGTCTCATCAAATAGCCTGTTCTGCCCTGAGGCCTGTCCATCCTGCCTGCTGGCTTGTTGTCTTTCCATGTCAACCTGTTTTTATAATTTCCCCAGTGATACAAGCTATCCTCAAGCCTCCCAGATCAGGTGTGCGATTCCATTCAAGATGTCAGTGACAAACTTAACACACTCTTCCCAAGAAAAGTTGCTTAAAACTGAGACCAACAGTAATTAAGGTTCTCAAATCCCAAACTGGGACTCCAACTGGTTTCTTTTAAAAATTAGAAAGCAGCTGCTTTTACTGCTTTCTTGAGCAGTGATTTGGGCTGTGGTGGTGTAGGAACAGCAAATCATACACAATCCTGAGGCCCTGTTGAAAGCCTGTTCGTGGTCATTTGATTGCTCTCACACAGATCTGCTTATGGCGCCTGAGTATAATTTGAGTCACTCACTGCTTGACTATTTTCAGGATGATGCATTCTGTAGGGATGTACCGATTTATCGGCTGTACCTCGGTATCGGCCAATCTTCGCCTTGTTGACCGGCATCAGCCCATCACCGAATAAGATGACATTCATTGATGGCAGTGGCCAATGTTTATCCAGCGTTTCCCACACAGTCTTTATTCGGCTGGCCGCCCAGGTATATTTACAGCCACCAAAGAATATTTGGCGACCCATTTTAGCGTTGTTGTTTTTTTTTTTTTTTTTTTCCATCCGAGAATGGCGCCACTTATGATAGATTGTAGAAGACACGGACAAGGTTCTGGAGTGCTCCAAGCAGGAAGCAATATCGCGTTCACGAAAAACTCTGAAAACATCGGCATAGGCTTAGGCTATCAGCCAAATTGTTATTTGAAACATCGTATCTGGCAAAAAATTCACAATCGTTGCATCCCTAGCATTTGGTCGATGTTTGATCACTGCATTAGCAGCTCTGTTGATGATGCTGTAATGATATGGAAGCATTTTACAACATTTTACTGTATGTTTGCTCATTTTGCAAAAGCAGTACTATGAAGTCAAAACAATCTTCATTGTCCACTCAGTGACCACAGAAGCTATTAAAAGAGCTGGTATTGGGACATTTCATGGACTTTGCATAAGGAATGTATAACCAACAAGCTTATCCACCTCATCACCTCTGGGCACTAAGCCCATACATAGTGGACACTGAAGGAGTCATCACAGTACAAATCAAACTGGGACATCAAACTGGGTTGTGCTCTTTGCTACAGGTGTCAGTAATCTGCACTTAACCCACTTTGTAAAGACTTATGGCTTGTTAGAAACATTTAGCCCAAGTTTTAAGCCTATCCTAAGTTTCTGGTACACAGCCAAATTTTGCTGAAGATGCTTGTGTCAGTGTGTCTTAAATGTCTCCTCAAAAACGTTAACTGGCTCTGAGATTGGAGATGTGTAGGCCAAGTTAGAGGTGCGGTTTTGTATAAGGACACAGTCTCAAAGATATAAGAAACACAAAAGAGCCATGCTGTATGTTGGTTTTCAGCACCACAGGGCATTTTAATTGTTGCATTAAACTATGAGGTATTGGAAGAATGTGTGTCATTCAGGGAATACATTATTCCCTTTGTCTATTGCTGGATAAGCTCCAAGAGACAAGATTATTGTAGTTATTTCAATAATGGGGTTCATAACTCTGGACAACTGTGTGAATTCAAGTGGTGTGTGCGTTCCTGTCTTTTTTTATGTGGCACTTAATTATGGGTGTTCCGTGAGTCACTGGCTGATGACGGAAGTCCAGCAGCTCCTTTAGAATTGCAGGGTGTGAACTAGCAATTTAGATGAAAACCAATGACTGAAGAGTATAAGACCAAATTACCTTTAATTTATTTCACAGTATTATAGTCAATGCAATAAATCAAACAAGAGTTGTAGTATTTGCTTATCTTTCTCTTTTCCTCCGGGTTGGAAAACATGTGTTAAACTCTCCAGTTTTTTTTTGTTTTTTTTTAAAGAAACTTGCTTTTTGTGTATCCTTCTTTGATTCAAGGGAGACGCCCCTCTCAGTGGGTTGATAAATGGTTTAATCACAGCCAGCCACCTAGCCATATATTTTGGCAGCATTCGGGCATACCCCTCTCAGTGTATATTTTGCTTTGTGGCTTTTCTTTGTGATTTGCTATTAACGTTATTGTTGTTATTATTGTACTGGAGCTGGCGTGTTTCAGCCACCACAGCCCTGCAATCAGCTACTGATGACAGAATAAGAGTCAACATCAAGCAGACCTTTTTTCCATGAACCTGAGTCAGATCGGACTCACTGACTGGTAATCCCTTCCTGGGCCTCAGTGTTTGGTGTTGGGGCTTGAGTCATCAATGTCTTAGTAAGACTGTGGTGCGCACAATCTATGCTCGATGTTGGTGATGGTGTGGAATACACCCTTCAAGAATGTCAGTAACGTAGAAAATATACTTGTCTCATCTGACATGTTTAATGTTATTCTCATTATCATGTATCCAACGGCCTTCAAAAAACATTTTGTTTGGATAAAATCAGGGAATGCAGCCATTCTATGGTCCAATAAGCAGGTTTAAATCATGGTGATCATGCAACTTGTATGTCATCAGGCGTTTTCACACCACAATAACTTTTTCATCATTTTAAGAACTTTTGGAGGAGTCCTCCCTTTTTTTGTTTCGCACTGCAAGAACTAAGAACGATCGTAGTTGTAAGTGCCCAGTGATTAGTTGAACACATGAGCCAATACACCACCGGCAACCCATGTAAAACCGTAACAACAACCCTTGCCGAAAATAAGATGTTTCATTTAAAGATAACAAACGCCCCAACCTCCCCGCAGACTCGTACCGACCCTCGACCGGGGCAGTCTCTTCTGAGTGTGCCCAAACCGGGCCGCATCGCTCTGGGCAGAGAGGTACACGCTGCGCCAATAAACCAGATATATAGATGTATTTATTATATTTTATTTTACGACATCATCTCCAGATGCGAGCCCTTGCCTTACAAAAGTTGGAACAAACTTTTAAAGTAGTTCTTGTTGATTGATTCAGCAACTGGATTGCTTACTTCTTGCCTCAAATTTGTTTAGAAATAGATTTTGGTGGACTGATAAGGTAAAATAAGTTAAAGTTCACAGCCTAATACAACACTGAACACAGAACTCATGCTGAAGCCCCATTGGCTCATGTACTTCAGCATTCCTACTGGCGGTGCGGATGCAACCAGAAAAAAAGCCCTTTACAGGGCTCCGAACTGGGACTGTTTAGTCGCATTTTGGGACCATTTCTGGGGACCGTGTAGGGCTGGGCAATAAAACGATCTAGATAATTTTCATGATAAAATCTTCCACGATAACAATAATATATTTCTGAGATTTGTTTTCGATAAAGTTCAATCCGGAGTCCATTTACCTCTACCTACAAAGACGCAACACAAACAGCCAATCGTACAGCAGAGAAACAAACATGTGACACGAACAGCCAATTGTACAGCGGGAGCGCCGGTCCGCAGCAGGGATGAGGCCCCATGGAGCTGATGCGGCGGGTCTTCCTCAAACAACAACTTGAACTCGCCCTCCTCCCAAACAAGCCCGGCGCGGCTCCTGCAATAGGAGAGCGATCAAAGAAAGAATCAGCGATTTTCAGTGACATCTGGTCTTGACACGGTCATAAAGTCCCTTGGTCAGCTCCAAACGTCCCTGCATGTAATCCAAGTGTAGAACTTTACAAATGTTCTCAGACGACAATGATGAAGTAATAAAATTTTAATAGAATTTGAATATTCAAATAATAACCTATTTGAATGCTGAAATTGCCCTTCATTTGTGTAATTATTTTTGATTATATAAAAAAAAAAATGGCTATAAATATTGTGTCCACGTTAGCGGAGACTCGTGAGCACACTGGCACGTCTCCCTCTCCTCCATGGTTTCACTATGTGTTAAAGGGAAAGTGCATCTTTGACCAGAATTTCCAGTAATTCCACAGGGGATGAAAGTGGGAAGTAAATCCGACCATCACTGACATAATGTTCTTTAGTGCAGAGGTTCCCAACCACCGGCTGGCGGATTTCAGTGGTGCTCCTAAATTTTGTGCTGGTGCTCCGAAAATTTTCAGTAGGTGGCACCTAGTGGAAAAAGTTAGTTTGGGACCCTGCCTTGAAGGCATTTAGTTCTTGGTTGACCTCCACAGTTCCTTGTTTCCCTCAGGGAGTACACAGCGCTGTTTGGTCTGAAAACGCCTATAGACGCTTTTGAATTGATCCCATGGTTGGCCCCGGGCTTGCTTTTCGTTTCTCAATCCATATCATCATTGTCGTCATCTGTAATGACCTTGGTTTCCCCATCTACCAAGTTCTAGTCGTGACAGGTTAAGGGAAGTCCCGTGGGGACTGACTGACGTCAATGGAGCACGATCAACAACAGCTTCACAGAGAGTGTGCTGTAGCAGAGTTGGGAGTGATAAAGAAAACATAGGATTGTTTTTGCAGGAAGCCTATATGTTGCTTTTCTTCCTTTATTTCTGACAGATGGAGGGGTCTGATATGTATTTTTCTTGCAGTGTGTTTTAGTTCTATTTCTACTGACTGACATAAAAAAATATATATACATGGCACAAATTAAACAAAACGTCAAAGTACATCTTGTCTAGTAGGGTTGTCACGATTCCGATCGGATCGAAATGAGCGTTCGATTTCAAACTTCAAAATCACAAGCAGGTTTGTGATTCTCCCCGTACTTTTGTGGGTAAAACCGTCCGACATGGATCTAGACCACAATAACAATAGAGAAAATAAATGTCATCTTGTGATACGTGCTCCATATGAGTAGTCACGTTATGGATATGATTTGGATTGTGATATCAAAGATAAGATAATAATGTTAAACGGAACATGATGCTGTGATATGATGGAGTAGAATTAGGAAAAAAAGGCAGACTCAAGAAGAATGTACATGGCGGACAGACGCAGTGGGCGGTGGAGAAGAGACACGTTTGTCTCTTTTCAGTGAGCCGAGTGATCCGGCTCACTGAAAAGAGCAGGCTCTTACCGTTCCCAAGCATTTCTTTTTTTTAATCTTTGAAATTGTATGAAATATCTTGTATGTTTTCCACTACAAAAAAAATGTCTATATTGATTTAATATGACTGGACTCAAAGTTACTTATTGAGAAGCAAGTGTATTTCATTACAAATCAAGACTGTAACAATGGCATAGCCGTCACTGCTGGAAAACAAAACATGTTTCAATCGAAAGTGAAATCGAAACGTGGTTTTGGAGAATCGTGACACCCCTAATCTTGTCAACTATCTGCTCTCTGTGTTTCAGCAGTAAGTAATCGGAAGGCTCCTCCAGTACCACCCCGCACCACCTCCAAACCCCTAATTTCAGTCACACTGCAGAGCAGCACCGAGTCGGCCCAGGACACCTACCTGGACCAGCACGAGCCCGGCAGTGAGGTCAACAGCCAATCAGGACGCAGCAATTCCTCCGACAGCCTCTGTAGCATCCGCACCGGCACTCTGGCTAAGGGTGCTCAGCCTCCAGCCCCTGTCCCTGCCTCTGCCCCCGCACCCACCGCAGCCTCTGTGCCACCTGTCCCGGCCCCTCGAGACCTGCCGCCCACCACCTCAAACGCCTCCTCCAACACCACTTCCACCACCACCACCACCACCTCCACCCAGTCCCAAAATGATTCCCTGAGTGTCAGTGTCACCCTAGAGTCGCCCCAAGAGCCGAAGAGGAAACTGTCCTCCATCGGAATCCAGGTTAGATCTATCAGCCCTCATTTCTACTGTTATGGATTTGACCCCTGGAGATGCAGGTGTCAGCCCTATGTAATTTGCTGCGCACCAAGGATCGATTTGTTTTGCCTGACAGGTGGACTGCCTTGTGCCAATCCCACGAGAGGAGTTTCTGTCCCTGACCACGCCTCTGACGTTCCAGTCAATTGGAGTGCAAGTGGAGAACGGCCGGCCGTAAGTAAACTCACAGTAGGGCTGTAGGGATAACCGCATTAACGCAATATCACGGTTACGTGATGTCACCATGGTATTGAGCTTATAACAGTCATCACCGCAAATAATGTTTATTTCGTTTTTGTGGGGGGTTTTTGCTGGTGAAAGTTACAGGAGGATACGAAATATAAACATAATCATTGCTAAGTTGTCACCCCCCCCCCCCCCCATCGGTAAACTGCAATACCGGGGTTATAAGTTGCTTTTCACGGGGGTAAGAAAAAATTCATACGGTCACAGCCCTAACTAACAGTATAATCTACTTTGTGCAATCATTCCTTTTGAAATCATACCAAGAAGGTTGTGGTTATTATCTATGAGATGTATTGAAAACTAGTTCAAAACAACCCCAACGTTGTATATATGATTTACAAGAAGCAACTATATAACAACTTTCAAAGCAATGGAATCGCTGTTTTTAACACATTTTAACACACGTGTGTATTTTTTAATTTTTTTTATTCTCAAATTCAATTTATTTGAAAATTCCAAATGTTGTATGCATTTTGTTTTCATCTCCTTTTAATCTCTTTTTATTTATTTTTGACAAAAGTGTCCCCCATATGGACAAACATTGACAATGGTCCAGTTGCAAAAAAAATACAAACTACAATATTTTTCTTTGTTTCTAAATTGTTTTCCTAAGTTGTTTATTATAGTTGTTTATATATGTTGTTTTTGTTGAGACTTCTCACTCGCTGTCAGTGTGTAACCCTGTTTCATCTGGTGTGAATTAGGGGTGGGAATCACCAGGGATTTCACGATACAATATTATCGTGGTACTTGGGTCCCGATACGATAATTTCGTGATTCTTTCTTTCTGTAGTATTACGATATAATTCTGCAATATATATTAATATATTGTTAAATTCTTTCTCATCTGACAGCAGTAAGAAGTTTAAAATACATCTATTTTTCTCCATTTTGGTCTCCGTCCATGCATAGCTTAAAATGCTGATGTCATGACGTCAACTTGCGCATGCGTCAAGTATGAGCGATGGTCGACGACCAGTTTGTTTACGTGTGGTCAGTAGTGTTCGCTTTAATCACATATTCTAAAGTAATTAAATTAGTTCCCTGTGTCTCCATTGAAAGTTAATCTCCCCAACTTTAGAAATTGCTCCTGTATCTTATGGTATATCACTATTATGATCGCTTACTGCACTGTTGTTGTTTGATGTAACACCTGGATTTACCTCATGGGATGATTAAAGTTATGTTTGTCATCAGATTTTCTCGGTTCATCTTGTGATTTGGACTTGTTAAGAATCTTAAGTTAAAAAAAAAAAAAAAAAAAAAAATGCTTCTTATAAACAAAATAAAGTTGTTCTGTTGCTGCTGATTTCTTGTGCAGAAATGAAAGCATTTTTGCCGTTTTAGTGTGGATGGACAGTAGTGTGGACTAAGGTTGCTGCGGTTATGATGTTACATTACATTTAGCAGACGCTTTTATCCAAAGCGTCTTACAATTATTCAAACACCGATGGACGCAGCCATCAGTACTCAGCCAATCATTACTTGGCCACCGTCCTTTTTTTTTTGTTTTTTTTTTATATATACAGAAATAAACCCGTTTAGTTAATTTTTGTGTATCAGTGCCAACGTTAATCAAATAACAAAACTCCTTATTTGTAAAATACTAATCGTGTTATCAATCAGACACTACAAAAGTGAAGGTGGTGTTGTGCTCACGCACAACTTCCTCACTGTAGCATCCCTAGTGTGGACCGAAAATGGCATTTTTAAATGTATCCACATTAGTCTGGACATGGCCTATATTTCACAGCCCTAAATATAAATAAGAAAAATCGATGGCTTTAGAGTTTCAATATCAGGGGGGGAAATATCACAATACTATGCTGTATCGATATTTTTTTTCTCCAATCCTAGTGTGAATGCAGCTTTTTCAGAAGTGACAGTAGCCAAGGTCAGTGAGCTGGTGAGCTGGCAGGCTGCTGCAGCACAGGGCTATGATATTTTCTGGCTCTTTTTAGAGCTAGTGAGGTAACTGTGGCAGGGCCCTCCAACACAGGGACACAGGCAGAGATGTTGCAAACACAAGTTTATTGTAGAGAGTGGCAGGATGTAAGAAGCCGGGAGCAGATGGACACATGTCATGACAGAGGTCTCACGGTATGTGTGTGTGGGGATGGGTGACTTACTTGTTGCTCATTGATGGCTCTGACGAGCAAGAGGCGTACAGCCACCTCTGATCGCGGGCCCAATAACTTAACCCCAAGACAGGTGTGGCTGCTTAACCACAACACCCCCACACCACAGTGACCATTGTGGGAGACTAGACATTGAATTTCCCAGTGCATTGTCATTTTTCCCACATTCCCTTGAATGTCTACACCCCCCACTTTGAACCTAGTGCTCTTTAACTTTCTGTTCTCACACTTCCTCCAATAAACTCTGTCCTGTTGGAGCAATTCATTATAATTGTCATGGAATTTCACACAGCATTGATAATCATGAGAGCTGCTTTCATGGTTCCCAAGTCCCATATCAGAGTCCAAACTGAGGTTTATAACAGGTTTTGTTTTTCAAGCAAGGGTCCCTCTATTATTTCAGAGACATCATCAGAATATATATATTTTTTTTTTTCCATAGCTCATTAATTTTCTCCTCAAAACTGTCTATCAAACTTGACCATCTCGATTTCAATACAAAACAAGACCAGTGAAAGCCCATTAATATGATGCTGTGATATTGTTCTCAACATCCGCTGAGAACAGTCCTATACCAATCAGATTTCCTGTACCAATCAGATTTACTAGGTATGCACCAGTTGATCGACCAACATCATCCCCCATTTAAAGGTGGTCATGATCAGCCGAGCCGCTTTGAAATTACAAGAGTCGAGAGCAAAAGCACGTGATGTAGCGTCCCTAAACGTAACAATGTACTTAACAAAATAATTGTGTTCATCTGGGAAAGTCACTTTGTTGCTCAGCAGCTGATTTGTTTTCTGTCTAGTCTCAGTCGGGGCAGCAGCATGGCCTCCAGACAGAACACAGAGACGGAGACCCAGGAAACCCAGGACGCCACACCTCCAGAAAACAAAATGGCCAACTGCACAAACAGTCAGACTGTAGCGCCCCCTGCCCCCAGCAGAGAGGACAGCAACACCAAACAGAAGCCCCTCAAACACACGCCCATGGCCGCCGCTAGGATATCCACCTCGCCGGCAGACGGCCTCGACCCGGCGCTTGATCCCTCCTCACTGCCGCCACCGGATCCCAGCCTGGAAACGGCAAACTGCTGCGCCCACGGAGACGCCCCCATGCCCGCTGCGCCCGCCTGCCTCCGAGACGGAAACTGGTTCCTGAAGCTGTTGCAGGCGGAGACGGGCCGCATGGAGGGCTGGTGTCAGCAGATGGAGCAGGAGACCAAAGACAACAAGATCTCGGAGGAGGGTAAGAGAACTCAATATACACAAATTAGAGCAATCTGAAGTACCAGATAGTTCTTGTTTTTTTTTCTGTTTGGGAAGCCAGCAAGAGAAGCTCTTCATTGCCAGTGGGTTGCAGCGGCACTGCATATTATGTTTTAACGAAGCTGCTTCTCAGAGAGCCACTGCATATTCATCCTCCCTTTTCATTTTCCACATCCCCTCAAAGGCTTTCAGGCAGATCGATCTCTGCAGCATCTTAAATATGAATGAGTGAGGCGCAGACTTAGCAGTGAAGCTCCTTAGCGCTGTGATTTTCATTCTTTATTTCAGACTATAGTTAACTTTTATATTTATATATTAAAATGGTAGAAATATTATTAAAATGTTATTATTCAGACTTGAGGACGCGATTTATATGCATCACATATTTATGTAGGTACTTCAAACTGGAATGCATAGATTGCCCCGATTATAACCCTTTTTCCAAGACTCACTTTTGGAAAAGGGGCTTTTTGAAGACCAAACGTTGTTTTTATAAAGAAAATATTGTATTTTAAAATAATAACGCAGCATGCAGTCATACAGATGAATGTAATGCGGAACCAAATTTCACAAGCGCGAGTTTCGCCCGGAAATCTTGAGGTGCGGAACCAAATTTCAAAAGCGCGAGTTCTATCCGGAGCCATTAGTAACATGCTAAGCTTAGCTCAGGCTGATTTGCGCCTGACTGAGTCAGTCACACTATTGCGAGTGCAAATGAGTCTGACACAGGGGCTCGAAGACCCACCTGCTTCTTTTAAATCAGCCATGTGGGGAAAATGTCCGGTTCCCAGTGAACTACGTCAGCAATGGAGAGTGGTGGATCCGACAACGACGGTGTGTTGGCATTGTTGAACAATTGTAGGGTACTGTATGTTTGCGGAATGCACAAGTTTTATTTTTTGTTATTCTACACTATATTGACAATTAAAATCTAGACCCCGAATAGAAGACGACACCACTTTTTCAGATATATTTCCAAGAAAAAAAGATAAAAAAAGAAAGGAGCCTTGGTGTTTTTCTTGCCTGGTTTCTTCCCCCACCCTCCCTGACAAAATGGATTTGTCGTTCCACTGGTGGTGAACATCCCCTGCTTTCCTGTCTGCGCCCCACCAGCACCTGGGCCAGCTTTCCCAGGACCTGATCATGGCGCCATCTGTAGCGCCTCTGTCAAAGCGTGGTCTTGCATCCTGACTAGATGTGCCGGAGGCTTGCTTTGGGGGCATTGCAGAGCGAGCACCATTCCTCAACCCGAACCCCTGGTGGAGGTTCCTAAGACAGGGAAGTGTGTCATAGGTCGACCCGAGTAAGCAGAGTCTTGCCTGTGAGATCCACAAGTCTGGCCAACTGATTTTCCGGTCGACAACTCCGTCCCAGGTTGTCCGGCTTCCGTGTCGGCCCTGCGACACAGCCTTGATCTTGTAGTGCTCTTCCTCCATCCTTGTCACCTCTGATACCACCATCTCCTTTCTCTCTTTCCGGTTGGCCTTAGACCAAAAACACGGCGCTTCTCCCCACCCTTGTCCTGCCCTTCCTCCGAGGACCCTTGACGAGTTCTTGCTGCTGTAGCATACCAACCGCTCGGTCGACCTCAGCTTGCGCTTCCCACTTCCGGCCAGTACGGACCTTTGCAATCGCGTTTCTCACCGACTGATCGGTGGAATCGCTTAGTCGGAGAAAGCAGCCTGGTCTTTTCCCGCTTGTAGCCAAAACTGATGGATTGCAGTGGAAGCTGCGAGGCGTTCTTCCCAAAGAGGCCGCTTTCAGAGTGGCACCGCAGCAGCCCCAGCCACTTTTAGATGAATGAGTTGTCTTTCCCATCATTCTGACTTGTTATTTTTTTTGGTTTTGATATCCCCCTAAAGGTCAAATAGATCAATTATGGTTGGTCTCTATACTGTTCAGGCCATAGAACAGACAGCGATGGCCCATTACTGGTAGCGCTTTGAAGTATACAGCAAGGCCTTGGTTTGTGTTACATAACTGCAATTTCTTTTGTTCTCAAGTGTTTGCAACTTGTGATCATTTCCATGCTCCTCTGCTCTGTAGTTCTGGGGACAATCCGCAGTGCTGTGGGCAGCGCCCAGCTCCTCATGTCAAAGAAGTTCCAGCAATTCAGAGGCCTCTGCAATGAGAACTTGGTGAGTTTCTGTCCTGGACTCCTGGTGGATGTTTCCATTACTGTTCTTTCTAAACGTGTGTGTGTGTGTGTGTGTGTGTGTGTGTGTGTGTGTGTGTGTGTGTGTGTGTGTGTGTGTGTGTGTGTGTGTGTGTGTGTGTGTGTGTGTGTGTGTGTGTGTGTGTGTGTGTGTGTGTGTGGTTTTTAACCTTAAATCTTCCCTACTCTCCTTTTGCACACATTCTAGTTTTAGAGCACGATAGACTTAAAGGCTAAAGTTTCTACATGTCTTAACAATGTTTTTTTTCATGGTGTTTAGGTCATTCTGACAAATTTTAGTTCACTTAAATCAAGTCGTCTCCATGCCTTCCTTGTGAGTGGAAAAATGATTGGGTTGTAAAAGGATGATCAGCTGTCTTATGTCGTTCAGTGTAACAGGGTCAAATATGGCCGCTTGACTGCGGGGGGGGGGGGTTCCACACGGTTCCACTGCATAACGGCTCCGCAGCTCCAATCAGAGCGATCTTTTCTCCAAAAAAAGCAAAAACAAACAACGTTTTTATTCTAGATGTATTTAATTTACTCCGTTTCCTGCTGCTGCTCCGCTGTGGGGCAGATTGCTTCTGAAAAGATTCCCGCTCTCGTTCTCACGGGTCGATGACAAATGCACCGTGGCCTGGCATGGTCCACGGCCAGGTGGTTGGGAACTTCTTCACTAGAGGACATTCCAACTATGTCGGGCAGCTTTGGACCATGTAGCGTGAAATCTTTAAATCCCGACCCCTGAAAGCGGTCATTCGTGCATGCTTTGACCGCGGTGTTGATGAAAATCCAGTGACTCCACTGGGTACTCCCGTGAGACACAGATGCAGGAGAGTGACGGACGGAGCAGCAGAGCGCACAGACAAAGCTCATTCACTTGCGCGCACGAAGAGGATGTATGCGTACGAATGCAAGGCCACATTTTTATAAAATTTATATTTCTGCTCAAACACTGCATTTCCCCCTCCCCCAATGTTCATTTTGTGATTCGAACGTCTTTTTTATTTTAATTTATATATATTTTTTATCTTTTACAATTCGAATAGCATTAGAATATCGCACCATCGTTTGAGAGCCCTAATAACCAAACAGTTTGCCTGGTGCCACAGTCCTAATAGGGTGACTAATCGGAGCGTGTAATGGGCACTTGCTTGCGTCAGATGAAACATTTCCGTTGCAAAAAGAAAAGCATGTATAAGACCAAAGTGTCAACCTCAAGTGGGATGTTGTCAAAAATGGCAGACTTGTATAATTATGGCATGAACACATTGGTCGATATTTGTGTTCATGTAGGAAGCAGCCTCGTTCAATATGACAGAAGACTAACTCTGACGCGGCTCAAACTGATTAAATTCACAATGTGGCATGTCATTTACATAAAAGCTGGTTTAAATGTAGCCTCAGTTGTTCCACTGCATCTACAGTTGTTCATTTCTCTCGTCAGAACGTGAACGCCAACCCCAAACCGACGGCACAGGACCTGGCGGGGTTCTGGGATTTGCTGCAGCTCTCTATAGGGGACATCAGCATGAAGTTTGACGAGCTCTACCAACTGAAGGCCAACAACTGGCAGCTCCCCGACAAGTCAGAGAAGCAGGTATTGTCATATAAGAAAATATGCCGTCATCCGGTTGCTCTGGTTTTATCAAGCTTTTGACGCGGAAGCTGGCACCGATGCAAGAGAGAGTGTTGACAAGAGTTCAGCAGCAGCAGCAGTAATATCTGTTCAGTTTTTACATGTCATGTCAAATGACACTTCACTGCATATATGTATGAAAGTATGTATATGTATGTGACAAATAAATCCCTTGAATCTTGAAAATATAGATAGGTATTAAATTTATCCCCGAAGGGAAATTGCAGTGTCCCAGCAGGCGACATCAACACAGTAGGCAAAACAATGAAGCAATAAAACAATACAATAAAAATATGAAAAAATATTGTAAATTTCGAATATAAACAAACCTAACAGTTAACTGTACACAACAAATAATAAAGTAATAAATAACACTAAACCTAAACAGATATACCCTGAAAAATAAAAGGTTATACAGTCCTATACAATAACTTATATTATAAATAGTGACGTAGAATGATGAATGGACTATAAACTTGACATTAAACACAGCCCTTAAACAGCAAAACAAAATGTTGGCAATAATACACCAAAATTGACAGTAAACAAAACAAAATTGACAGTAAATATAATGGAGAGAGGCAACACCGGGACCAGGACTGAACTGGACCGCACAGCAGCGGCTTCATTTAAACCCGTCCCGCCATCTTTCACCGCAGGAGGAGAAGAAGCAGCTGCCGCCGGCGTCCGTGCCAAAGAAGCCATCGAAGCCCAAGCTGTCGGCGGGGAAGGACCGCAGCGTGGACTCTGCCGTGGACAAGCAGCGCCAGGAGGCCCGCAAGCGGCTGATGGCGGCGAAGCGGGCCGCCTCGGTGCGACAGAACTCTGCCACGGAGAGCGCCGACAGCATAGAGATCTACGTCCCCGAGGCCCAGACCCGCCTCTGAGAGGGGGGGGGGGGAAGCGCCGCCTGCTCCACCCCCAGAGGGGAAAAAAACAAACAAAAAACAAACAAAAAAAAGAACACATTCACTCCATCACTTATTGAGGCAAACACGCAGACTGATGGGAACACCGCGGCAGTGCAGCAGCAGCACAGCGGGGGCTGCAGGAGTGTGGTCACAGGGCACCGGAACTCACTAGAACAATGCAAGACACTCTGCCTGGCTGCCATCGGACAGAAATCACTTTGACAGACAGATGTTTAATACTATTGTTGTTATTGTTATTGACAATATGATAATAATAATTATTATTCTCTCCCAAAATATATCAAGACTGTCTTAAATGTACATGTATCTTGGATAGGGACATCTATTTTCGTTTTTTTTCTTTTTAGTATCCCAGAAGTTTACGCCCCCCCAAAAAAACAAAAACAAAAAACAAAAACAAAAAACAAACCCCTCCGAGTCTACAGGCAGGTCCCGGCTGCCTGGTTTACGAGCTGAGCTACCACCCACACCCACTCAGGATGCACACGCAGGTGTACTCACTGTCCACAGAGTCTTCCTATTCTCTCTTTGTATTAGGCTGCCACTTGTCGAACGTGGTGTGTAAGCTTTACGGCGTATGAACTGAAGAGGTGGTGTCGATGTGCTCTTTTAAAGACAAAACAAAAACCAAGAAACCAGAGGAAGTCAGTAGCATATATTATAAATACCACACTCTGGTTACTACCATGTTCATTTTGTAAATGTTCTATACCAGATTATTTGCTAGAAAGAGTCCGGTGTTCTGTACCAAGGTAGTTTTTTATAGACTTGAGTACATGTTCTGTCATGATATTTTAGCTTTTGATGCAATCATTCACTCCAACTTATTTTCACAAACACGCGCGCACGCACACACACACACACACACACACACACACACACACACACACACACACACACACACACACACACACACACACACACACACACACACACACACACACACACACACACACACACACACACACACACACACACACCGGATGCTGCTTGTCTCTGAAAACCCATTTGGTTAAAGTCTTATTTCTTTACTTTTGTTGTAGGATATGAAACCACGACCGACAATTCAGTGTGCGCTGCAGAGGAATGTATGAAATGGATGCATTTAATATTCATTGCAACTTGATACCTGATGCCACTTTTCCATTCGCCTCAGTTTGACCCCCCCACCCCCCACCCCCTGTCAATCATTCTACTTTTCACTGCATCCTCGTGGTGTAGGGGACCAAGACGTTCACCACTATATGAAGCATTCCCACTCAGCCAAACAGTGCAGTACATGTCTTGGGGTGGGTGCTTACTTGCTACTGGAAAGGAAATGGGATTTAGCAATAATACAATTTAATAATCTAGCTGTGGAGATATGATAAAAAAAAACAAAAAACATTTTAGTTTTACGTGACTTCTATAATAAGGCTGCTTTAATGTGAATTATTTTTCCTTTTTTATGAAGTAGGTGTTTTTTTTTAACATAATGGGTACAATTCTCAGGGTGATCCCATAAGATTTGACACCGTAAGTAACAAACCAATATTTTTTTGTATCGCCACTTTTAAAAGTATTGCATAAATAAAAGCTTGAGGAAGGATCTGTTTAAAGTTGTGGTACCATGCAGTTACGGGGTCCTATTGGGGTTTATACTAGCCTTCTCAAACTGAACCAATTGAATCGCAGTCTCCTTTCTAGCAGCGTGGCCTCCCATCTGTGCCCAGACATACACTGTTGCGGTAGAACGATGGTACTTTTTTATTTTATATTTTATTTAATGTCTACAGATTTCTGTGACTTGTATCCAACAGGGAACAAAAAGCTGACGTCTATAAAACTGATGGTGCTGTATGGGATTGGCTCGGGTTTATAGGCGACATGGAGCTCAACTATGTATTTATTGGCTTAGCAACATTTCAGTACCACTGCAAAAGGGCGTGTTTTTAAGTGAAGTTTTTTGAGATTTTATGACTTCTGCGTGTGCCCAGCTTGAGCACATTTTTTTGGGCACTTTTGCCAGTTCACTCCAGAAATCTATGCCTAGTACCCTTTTGACCCCTTGACACTTACTGCAATATTAAAACAATATGTTGGGAAAGAGTAATGTCATTCATTTTCCTTACGTCTTTTCATGTCTTGTTATTTTATATGGTATTTGAAGTGCCAAGCGGTTAGGGTAGCAGTAAAGTAATTGTCAATATACAAGGAAAGCTTGAATCTCATTAAGGTTTTTTTTTCCCCCAATTGCTAGCAGACACAAAACTCTGAGCACTCCACTTTTAGATTTTTAGTTCATGTCAAAGAATAGGAACTAGGAAGAATTAGAACTGGGAATTCTCACAGCACCGATTATTTAATTTAATTTTGTTTACTTGTATTACATCAACAATGGACATGTATGTTTCATTGTCCAAACATCATTAAACATCCCTTTTATACATGTCCTGGTCATCATTGTTGCTGTTTATTCTCTCATTTCTACTATATTGGTAATATTAGCTCTCAAGTTAATATTACATGAGAAAATCATGTGCATTAGACCCTTAAATCTAACCGTGTAATCTCTGAAAAAATGGTGTTCTCAATACAAAGATCCTAAATGTTGATGCTTTTTAAAATGAGTAATGAAATGAATAGATCCTCCATTCTCCAGAAGGCATTCAGGGTATGTACATGGAAGTGTTGAAACTGAGAAGTGGTGGAAAAAGTCCTCTCCTTTTCATATTATTTGAAAGCTGGATCCCTTTATTTCACCTAATACTGAACTTATAAGAGCATGACCTGATCAGGGATCTTCAGACGGTTTGTTTACCAGTACTTTTTTGAGTTTCAAAGGGCTACACAATGGCAACGGACAAGCAATGGTGGCAGAACATGTGGACATGCTTCCTGGCCACTGTGTGGACACGGCAATGTTCTTGTAAAATGACTTCTAAGAATTGACGCTGTTCTCGCGATCTATTTGAGATGCTGCCAGTAACAGTTGCCATGGGTATCTTGGGAGTAGAAGTACTGTAGAGGTAGTAATTACTTCATGGACAGGAACACCCATGCAAATTACAAGACCACCTGATTAAAAAGACAAACAAAAAAAACAAAACAGCCATAGTGTCAATCCTGGCTACATATCCACACTTGGCAACTGGCCTCTCAGAGATACAACTATCAAAATGAGCAAAAACTGTATTTACAGATTATCTATTACTGATAGACATTGTTATACAAATAAGCACATATCTTTCAGATGAGAGGTTGTTTAATGTGATGGTGTATTAGTTAGACACTGTGAGGGTAGCTTCTTTTAAGAGAATAAAATTTGTGATTGCAATGGCAATTTGTGAAATATCCTTTTTTTTGCATGGAGTGGAATGACATCCAAGTGATTCAAAA
>NC_137194.1:19375285-19500285 GCF_960531495.2 Zeus faber | reverse complement strand
GCCGCGGAGAACTCTGGTGATGGGAAGAGAACGGAGCTCCGGTCCAATGAGAAGAAATGCTGTAAGTCAACCAGTGCTGTCTCTCCCTGTCGTCTTGCTCAACCTTTGTTCTACACTGCCCACAAGGTGAACTGGACCAGTCGTCAGATGGGAACAATCTCTTTTTTTTATTATTATTATTATTATTTATTGTTATTTATTAATAACTTTTTTCATCTGTTGGATATCAGTTAAAGTATAAGAAATTGTTTATCACAACCCTAGTTTGAGGAACCTAAAAGTAGGCTATGCGTGCACATGTGTGTGTTTAAGTAAAACTTAACTGGTTCATTGACACTGAGCAGAACTGTCAATCGTGACTCTAAAGCAGATCCAAGATTATTCTTTTACAAATGACTGTACGCACAGTGTTTTTACGTCCGCCATGCTTTCATCCATGGACAAGTGCCCAGTCTTGCTGACAAAAGTGTTCAGTGAACTTGTCCGTCCTGATCTGGGGGTGGCCCTTTTTGAGGAAAGATTCCACTCGTATTTTCCACTCGGTGTTCCGTCCAGCGGGTTTACAGTGGATTAGCGAAGTCGGCCGCTAAGCATCAGTTTTCAGAGAAACATTAACCACGAAGGAGGAATGTGAAGGTGGTGTGATGATGAAAGGTTAACCGTATGGTTAACAATGTGCCAGGTAGTGTTAGACATTAACACATTTTGCAATTTATGGAGGTGTTCATGTGTCTTTATGGGCCGGTTTCTCGGAAACAGACGAGGATCTAAAGTTTAATCTAAGACTTTACACATCTGGACTAACTGAAATGGCCTTTCTCAGTCATGGTTTAAAATAGTCTAGTCTAAAACAATCTGATTTCCAGAAGGAAGATCAGAGCTAACCTAGGTCCAAGTGAAGTCTTAAATTAAATCTTTGGATGAATGGCGGTGGACTTTGACAGATGAGACGGTTGATTATCCGGACTAAGACCAGCACCAAGACCAGACAGACGGAGCTGACTGGTTTTCATTACCTTAGTCTAGGTCTTCACGGTCTAACTAATTCAACTTAAATTACGCAACATTTCAGAATGCCATTTTTTAAATTCTGGATAAATTTAAGTAGCATTAGTTTAGTGCTGTTTAGATGAAACCCCTAAGTACAAGTGTAAACAGATGTCCTTATGGACTAATAGGATAACTTTTCCAAACAAACACATTTTAGCACCTGGGATATGTCAAACAGCGCAAATTTTGAGTTTCGAACGTCTTTTACAAGTGCCGTGACGCTGAGGGTGTGTCTCTGTTTGTGTGCGTGTGTCTTGTGTTGTGTAAACGCATGCTGACTGACAGCCTGGGCCTCCTACATGACCAACTCCCCCACGGTGATCGTGATGATCGGCCTGCCGGCCCGGGGGAAGACCTACATGTCCAAGAAGCTGACACGTTACCTCAACTGGATAGGAGTGCCCACTAAGGGTCAGTACGGAGGAACATGGGCAACACCTGTTAACATCAGACATTTTTTTATCATTTGTCACTGGAACATCGTCACACATTTTAAAGCACTACTTAAGACACTACGGTTCTGTTCGTAAAACTGAACGATATTCATACTTTAAATTGGCGACGTAGAAAGTCCTCTAAAAGCAGACGTGTCATGACAGTTGAACATTGGTACCTCCAAAATGAGAAATAGTAAGCTTGTGTATATATGCATTCCTTTGCCTTCATTCATTGTTACTATGAAATTGATCCAAAACATTGCGAGGTAAAAGTGTTATGCTTTCGTCAGTGAAGGGATATTTCACTCCTGTTTGCCAAACAATAATAAAGAAACTCCTAGACTGACCCTTCACTGAATTAGAAGTTAACTATTTTGACTATGCTGAAAAACTGGTTCTTCCAGACAATGGAAAAGGTCTCTGTTGTCCTACAGTATTCAACCTTGGAGTTTATAGGAGGGAAGCGGTGAAGTCCTACAAGTCCTATGACTTCTTCAGACATGACAATGAAGAGGCCATGCAAATTAGAAAGTGAGTGCCCCCCACCCCCTATCTAATAGACTAAGAGATTGATTCTTATTGAAGAACATGTCAAGGTATAACTTTTAGGGTTGTTTGGGTTGTTAAGGTTGTTGTAAGGTTTTGACTTAGACAAACCGTGTTGCTTGATTATTTTCCATAGACAGACAATTGGTGCCATTTGTTGTATTGGAGTTTATTGAGTAAAACGTTCCACATTATGTTACGTGGGAGAATGTATTCAAAGATGTTTAATTCAAACAGCACTCGCACATCATTGTTTTGTTTTGTTTTTGTTTAATGTCTTCCTCCAGACAGTGTGCTCTGGTGGCTCTGCAGGACGTTAAGGCCTACCTGAATGAAGAGGGAGGCCAGATTGCTGTAAGGATGAACCAGAATCAACACCACATTTGTTAATGCGTGTCAGTGAAATGCGATTTGTACTAAATGCTGAAATGTCAATATTTCACAGGTGTTTGATGCCACGAATACAACCAGAGAGAGGAGAGAACTCATCCTTAATTTTGCAATGGATTGTCCTTATAAAGTAAGTGTGAGAGTAGAGACTGACTAAATGTCAGTATTTTAACTGCCTTGCCAGGTCACATTATTTGAATAATTTTCTAAGGTATTTATTTTGAACTTAATTTTTTTTCTACCTAAGGTGTTTTTTGTGGAGTCTTTGTGCGATGACCCAGATGTCATTGCTGAAAATATTATGGTAAAAATGCACAATTTCCTATAATTTCATGCTGAAATACTGTTGTAGATATTCTCATTCTCAAGTCTCTTTTCTGCAGGAAGTGAAGGTGTCCAGCCCAGATTACCCAGAGAGAGACAGAGAGAGTGTCATGGAAGATTTTCTGAAGAGAATAGAATGTTATAAAGTCACGTACCAGCCGTTAGACCCAGATGATCATGACAAGTAAGATACCACTTCTTTTCTGAGGACAGTTTCATATTTCTAGTTATCCGACATTCATCTCAAGGGTCAATACTTAAAGCCATTTTGAAAACCAAAGCAAACCAAAGGATGTCACCAATAAGAGCAAAAAAGTTATTGCTCCTACCTGTTAAAATGTAAACATCCGTTAATAGATGTGAAACCTCCTGTGAATTGTCTGTGGGGGTTTGGCTCATGTCGGGGTTTGGCCAGTAGGGGGAGACAAGAGATCATTTAGGCTATTAGGATGCGCACGGTCCACCAGTAACTGAACCAAAGAAATTCAAATTTGTGACTTTAGGAGAGATTAAAGGTATTAATGCCAGTAAAGCTAAGCAAAGAAAGTCCCAGATCTGTTACTTTAATCCCTCCTTGCTTCCGTTGAGCCTAAATTAGTTGATTACTTTGTTAAAACAATCTTAAAAAACATTCTCCCATATGACACCTTGGCTTTCTTTGCAATTTCTACAAAGGAAAGACCTACACGTTTAAGGGTTATAATTGTCTGTGTTCCTTTGTTAAATTAATTTTTCCTTGCCATTGTGATCGCAATATACTACTTCCTGCATTGCAATATTGTCCAAATAATGCTTCGGGGGTTGAAATAACACAGTCGGGTTACAGAGGATTCGTAAGTAATGAACAAAGGTTGGGTCACCCCTAGGAATTGTTTGCATCAATTTTAACTTAGTTCCATTGGTGCAGAACAGCTATGTGATTTTATTCGTTGGTTGGTCAGTATTTCAAACTCTACCCATAGGATATCGCCACCCTAGACTTAAAGTGACGTATGTAAAACTGTGCCCTGATTTGTTTTACCATGTCCCCCCCCCCCTGCAGGGACCTGTCCTTCATCCAGGTGATCAACGTGGGCCGGCGCTTCCTGGTGAACCGGGTGCAGGACTACATCCAGAGTAAGATCGTCTACTACCTCATGAACATCCACGTGCACTCCCACTCCATCTACCTGTGCCGGCACGGCGAGAGCCACCACAACCTGGAGGGCCGCATCGGGGGAGACTCTGAGCTCTCTGAGCGGGGGAAACAGGTGGCGCACCATTTCACACTCAGTTTGAAAGAAGTCATGAGAACATGCGCTGCTTGCTAAGATAAAAATGCAATCGTTGCATTGTAAAAAGCCTCCGCCCCAAGGAGGAAAAGTTCTATTTTTTATCTATCCGCATTTTTGAGGAAGTGGTCACATGGTGATGATTCAAAATGTGGAAAATTTCCACATTGAGGATGAAAAGCAGATGGGGTCATTCTGGAAGAGGTCCAGGGAGGACAAGTACCCCGTACCCAACAAGCAGCAAATAAATGAAAACCTGGGCCACAAATGTTTTTATTTTATTACTTGTCAACCACAGTGCAGCCGCGCATTCCCCAGTAGAAAGAAGCTTCCGAATTGATCTCAAATAGTCCTGTAAAAAGCCTTTCTTATCTGCTCTCTTAGTTTTCGGCGGCTCTGAAGGAGTTTGTGGATGAGCATCACCTGTCGGACCTGAAGGTGTGGACGAGCCAGCTGAGACGCACCATTCAGACCGCTGAGGAGCTCGGGGTTCCGTACGAGCAGTGGAAGATCCTGAACGAGATAGATGCTGTATGTGTTGTACTCAGCCGGCAATAAAGGCCATAATATTAGGTCTGAATGTTATTTAATACTCCTATAATTATTGTTATTTTTATTTTTTAGGGTGTGTGTGAAGAGATGACCTATAAGACGATTGAGGAGACGTATCCAGACGAATTTGCAATGAGGGACCAGGACAAATACCACTACCGCTACCCTGGAGGAGAGGTACAATGGCTTTCCTCACTCTTTTCGGGCCGAATGCTATTTTTGCAGGCCTGTATGCTTGGTCGCCTTTCCGTCAAAATACTTTTACTAATTAGACTCGTCACTTGACCTACAGCGAACCCAGCTATGTGACTTTCTGGCTCACGTTGTACATGCGTCCGTAGTCGTACCAGGACCTGGTCCAGCGGCTGGAGCCCGTCATCATGGAGCTGGAGAGACAGGGCAACGTCCTCGTTATCTGCCACCAAGCGGTCATGCGCTGCCTACTTGCCTATTTCCTGGACAAAAGTGCAGGTAAAATACAAAATAAACAGTGTAGATTCAAGATTCAAGATTTTTATTTGTCACATACATACTTTCATACATATATGCAGTGAAAGATATACAGTGCATCTGAAAGTATTCACACCCCTTCACTTTCCCCACATTTAGATATGTTACAGCCTTATTCCAAAATGGGTTAAATTTCTTTCTTTTCTCCTCATCAATCTACACACACACAATACCCCATAATGACAAAGCAAAAAAGTTTTTTTTTTATAAATTTTTGTACATTTATAAAAAAATATATACGTACAGTGGGGCAAAAAAGTATTTAGTCAGCCACCAATTGTGCAAGTTCTCCCACTTAAAAAGATGAGAGAGGCCTGTAATTTTCATCATAGGTTCACCTCAACTATGAGAAACAAAATGAGAAAAAAGAAAATCCAGAAAATCACATTGTCTGATTTTTAAAGAATTGATTTGCAAATTATGGTGGAAAATAAGTATTTGGTCAATAACAAAAGTTCATCTCAATACTTTGTTATATACCCTTTGTTTGCAATGACAGAGGTCAAACGTTTTCTGTAAGTCTTCACAAGGTTTTCACACACTGTTGCTGGTATTTTGGCCCATTCCTCCAAGCAGATCTCCTCTAGAGCAGTGATGTTTTGGGGCTGTCGCTGGGCAACACGGACTTTCAACTCCCTCCAAAGATTTTCTATGGGGTTGAGATCTGGAGACGGGCTAGTCCACTCCAGGACCTTAAAATGCTTCTTACAAAGCCACTCCTTCATTGCCCGGGTGGTGTGTTTGGGATCATTGTCATGCTGAAAGACTCAGCCACGTTTCATCTTCAATGCCCTTGCTGATGGAAGGAGCTTTTCACTCAAAATGTCACGATACATGGCCCCATTCATTCTTTCCTTTACACGGATCAGTCGTCCTGGTCCCTTTGCAGAAAAACAGCCCCAAAGCATGATGTTTTCACCCCCATGCTTCACAGTAGGTATGGTGTTCTTTGGATGCAACTCAGCTTTCTTTCTCCTCCAAACACGACAAGTTGAGTTTTTACCACAAAGTTCTATTTCTGGTTTCATCTGACCATATGACATTCTCCCAATCCTCTTCTGGATCATCCAAATGCTCTCTAGCAAACTTCAGACGGGCCTGGACATGTACTGGCTTAAGCAGGGGGACACGTCTGGCACTGCAGGATTTGAGTCCCTGGCGGCGTAGTGTGTTACTGATGGTAGCCTTTGTTACTTTGGTCCCAGCTCTCTGCAGGTCATTCACTAGGTCCCCCCGTGTGGTTCTGGGATGTTTGCTCACGGTTCTTGTGATCATTTTGACCCCACGGGGTGAGATCTTGCGTGGAGCCCCAGATCAAGGGAGATTATCAGTGGTCTTGTATGTCTTCCATTTTCTAATAATTGCTCCCACAGTTGATTTCTTCACAACAAGCTGCTTACCTATTGCAGATTCAGTCTTCCCAGCCTGGTGCAGGTCTACAATTTTGTTTCTGGTGTCCTTTGACAGCTCTTTGGTCTTGGCCATAGTGGAGTTTGGAGTGTGACTGTTTGAGGTTGTGGACAGGTGTCTTTTATACTGATAACGAGTTCAAACAGGTGCCATTAATACAGGTAAGGAGTGGAGGACAGAGGAGCCTCTTAAAGCAAAAGTTACAGGTCTGTGAAAGCCAGAAATCTTGCTTGTTTGTAGGTGACTAAATACTTATTTTACCGAGGAATTTACCAATTAATTCATTAAAAATCCTACAATGTGATTTCCTGGATTCTTTCCCCCCATTCTGTGTCTCATAGTCGAAGTGTACCTATGATGAAAATTACAGGCCTCTCTCATCTTTTTAAGTGGGAGAACTTGCACAATTGGTGGCTGACTAAATACTTTTTTGCCCCACTGTATATACTATATATCGGATGTGTGTATGTCAGTCATTTTTTAATACATTTGCAAAAATTTCTAAAAAACCTTTTTTGCTTTGTCATTATGGGGTATTGTGTGTAGATTGATGGGGGAAAAAAATCCATTAATCCATTTTGGAATTAGGCTGTAACATAACAAAATGTGGGGAAAGTGAAGGGGTGTGAATACTTTCCGGATGCACTGTATCATAGAGGTAGGCATGGGAAAACATGGGAGGATTTGTCACTTAAATAAAATGACGCAGCAAGGGTGTGAGTAATGGCTGGGCGGAGGGGAGATGCTAAAATATAAATAGCCGCAGCCAGACGGGGTGCTGCCGTGATGTTTTTCTTGGCTCGAGATCCTTTTAAAGGCCCGACCGCAGTCTGGTAATCTCGCCTCCGCAGGCACTCGACGGGCACTCCTCTTCCCGATGTTATTCCCTTGTATCGTGGTGGTTGGGAAGAGAAGTGCTGTAACATCCGCCGCCACCGCGCTCCTGCGGGTTATCTCCCAAATAGGAGCCTTTCTGTGTGGAGTTTGCATGTTCTCTCCGTGCTCACATGGGGTTTCCTCCATCTAACATCAGTAAGGACCCCCACCAAAAACAAACAAACATGCACACATCACCATCGTCTGACCAGCGATGGACGTTTGGAAGCAGGTCCCCGGGCGCGTCGACGAATGCTGCCCACTGCTCCTGGCTGCCCCACCGGAGGAAGGACAAGCCAGGATGGGTGAAATGCAGAGGCCGCATTTCACCGGCCACCACCCCAAAAAAAGCGCGTGTGTTTAAATAAGCATGTGTTGTAGTGTGGTGTGTCGTGTGATAAATAAAGATTCTTCTTCTAACATCTAACCTCATTCTTAACTGCACCGCTGCGTGCCCCGTGAGTCATCTTGGCATCACGGCCCGATGACACAAGCGGAGGTTTTTTGTTTTTTTACAGGACTCTGCCTTACAAGTCTTGTCCCCCCCCCCCCCCCCCCCCCCCCCGCTCTCTCTTGGCACAGATGACTTGCCTTACTTGAAGTGTCCCCTGCACACCGTCCTCAAGCTCACCCCAGTGGCCTACGGTAAGAGATGTATCTAGGAACAAAATGCCATCAGCCCTGAACCGCAGACTATTCTGTTTTTTTAACATCGCCCCCTGATCCACCTCCTTCTTGGTTTGTGTCTTTTCTTTCCTTCTGCCAGGTTGTAAAGTGGACATGTTTGACTTGAAGGTCGCGGCTGTCAACACTCACAAGGACAGACCATTAGTAAGTCTGGGACTGCATTACTGCACCACGTCTCTCATTTATTTCCCCCCATTACGTAGCATCCCACAATTTTATTTAACACAGCCCTTAAGTGCCACCTTCTCCAAAGTCGCTAGGGATCTTACGGGGTCCGGAATCTAGATGGGGCCCGACTGTACAGACAGTTTCTCATCTATTCTAATTCATCAAATTTAAAATGGACACTTTTTTTTCCCGCATTAATCTCATGGAGGGGGGAAAATGATCTAAAATCTTCCTATCATTGGTTGTTACTTCTACCTTATTCCAACCGTTCTCAAAACATGTTTTATAACGGTGGATGTTGACAGCCTGGTGCTTTCCACGACACAATTTCCTTCAATGCAGCGATGGGAAAATAATCCAGTACCCAAGGCACAACACGTTGTTATTATTAGTAAATAAAGAAAGGAGACATGCAAACAAGCCGCAGAGTACTTGTAGTAATTGTCAGGACTACACAGAGGTGAGGATGAGTCATAATTTCCGATCTCTTCAGCTCCTTATCTCCTTGATCGTCTCCTACGGCGGTCACCTGTCCCAGCCGCTGTGCGGCAACGTTTTCCGAGCAATCAAGCTCTGCGAATTGGCCCGGGATCATTTTCTCCTGAACAACAGATCTTCCAAAATGTACAATTGCGTGCCACAGCAGGATTGTTTTAATTCCACGGGAAAACAAATGTCCCGCCGCCACCCTGCCCTTAATCTGCTGAGGAGATAGGAAAGTGACGATGCGCCGCCTCCGCTCCGGCGTCTCCATGTGTCATTCTTACCAGGGTAAAGGGCAGAAGGACTCCTTGCCGGTGACCTTCCTGCGGCGGAACAGCTTCACGCCCCTGTCCAGTCAGGACCAGGTGAAGCGGCCTCGGCTCTACAGCGTCGGGAATCCGCCGCACGCCCGGCGGGTGCTGGCCTCCTCCCTGTCCGGTGTGGAGTTCTCCGAGACGCCCGAGCTGCAGCAGAGCCAGGTTAGCGGTGCACCGACCCGTCTCCTCTCTCTTTTTCCTTTCAGTTGGTAAATTCACATCAACGAACATTTACAAAGTGAAACGCACCCCTTTCAGCATCCTCCCTCCACCCCACAAGAGAATACAAAGATGAAAAACAAAACGGAAAGCAACATGCACGTCCCTTTTGTTTGGTAAAGCACAATGTAAACAAACGTTTCCTCCCCGTGGATAAAAAGCAGAGAAAACATGACCTGAAAGAACAGTAATTCAATGGTGTAAATATTATAGCTACTTTAGCAATAAAGTACTACATATAATACAGAAGGGGATTACATCCCACACAGCAGCTCAAAAAAATATTTTTTGGAAAAAGGTAGAACAAAGTACTGTTTGGGTTTGTACTAGGTTAATCTCTTCAAGGCTCTTTAAAAAAAAAGCCATAATCTCTATTTCGGAAAAAAACATCACCCTAGCCCAAGGCTCTCTTCGCCTTTTTACATTTGTGTGATTCCAAGATGATTCAATTTCTGAAGGAAGTGGCTCACACGTCTAAATATTATCATTATGGTATCTGTAGGACAGCCTGTTCCAGACGAGCGTGGTTCTAATGTCTGGAGATAACGCCGTTTCCCTGACCTCTCCCTTCTCGGCTTTCCCCCACAGGACACTTTGAATGGCTTCCGTGCAGCGGACACCCCGGACCTCCTCCAGAATTAAAAAAAACAAAACACAAAAAAAAAACCAACCTATGAAACGGAAGATCCCCAACCTTCCGTCTTCCTCCGCGGAGTTCTCCTGGTCGGCCGGGAAACGAACTGGGCCGCCGGGTCCGAGCCAGGTCAAACACGCCCATTCACACCTCGGTCCCTGGACTCTCCGTTGCGTTGTTCTTTGCCGCGGGAGGGTTTGGAACCAGGAGTCCTGGTGAAAAGTCTGGTTTGGTTTGTGTGTGTGTGTGACGGCAGCGCTACAAACGGGACGCCTCGTGTTTATTTAACGGCTGTCACCTTGAGGTGCACCTGTCCTCACGAGAACCGCCTGCCAGCCTCAGAGTCGCGCCAGCTATTGTAAATTGTCGCCCATCTGAAATGAAATGAGGGAAAAAAGGCCTTTACTCATTACACAAGATGAGATTTGTGCTTGTTGATTTTGTGGTTCATGAATAAATAGTTGAGGGTCCTCCAATTGACCCGCTGGGGTCAATGAAGTGTGTCAACCCGTAGGATTTTGTTTAGTGCCTCTTAATATTTAATTCTTCTGAAAATTTGCCTTTTAAGAGATAAGTCTTATTTTTTTTAATACAGCAGTGAAAAGTGCAACCGCCTGTCATCAACCTTTTTTTATGTTGTGATCTGTGTGTTGAGCCGATTTTCAACATGCTGATTGAAAGCAATTCTGATTCGTTTTACTGTTGATGAACAAAAACCAAAAAGGTTTTTTTTTATGGACTCTGTTGATTATTGAAAGGTGTTATGAATATTCCATTGTTGATTCTTTTGTTTTGGAATCGGTAGTAAATATTACATTACAAAAGGGGATGCTTTTTATCCCAGTGCTGATTTGCCATGCACTCTACCTTGATTATTTTTCCGTCCATCCACTCTCGTTTGACCCTCGGATTGATTTTTAAATCAGGAGTTTTCAGAAGCTGTAACAATTATACAACACATTGCAAATTATAAGCGCACATGCTGTCACTTTGCTCTCGGTTAACGTTTTCATGTTGATGGTTCCAAAAAAATAAATGTAACGTGACGGGGTGCACTCAGTGATTCATTTTTTACTCCACAATTTGTAACTGCAAGTTGCTTAACAGTGTAACACACACGCACACACACACACACACACACGACATTTTGACATGCCATGGAAGGGTAAATGTGTTCCATCAAGGGAACAGACCAATTCATGTTATTCACTTCAGTTGCGTTTGACTGTCTCTACAAGTCAAGATGGCTGCTGTGAAAAGGGCCCCAAGACAGAGACAGTAAACAGACAATACTGAGGTGAGCGAGAGAAGGTGTTCGATGAAAATAACCACCATAACCTTCACTAACTGTGTTGCTGCTGTAATGCAGACTTTTCACCTTGGGTTTTAAAGTTATTTTCCAACATATGCTTGAACAACTTGTCAGTTCAGGTAATCGGTGCGAGGCCTCTGGGTCACACATCCAAGTGGTACCTTTCATCATCACGTGCATACAAACTTAATCTGCTCCTTCTAATGCTTTATTTTAGCTGGGATACGTGTAGATCTAGTCAAATATAGATTTAAACCAAAGAACCCTTCTAGAGAACCTTCCGCTCCTGGTCCAGCCAGATAGAAACTTGCCAAATCATATGAGAAAATGCATCAAAACACAGAAGATTAATACTGATTTAAAATAATGACAATAAAAATGCAATCATCTGTAATATATTTTGGCTACACCAAACATTTTGGGCTGATTGAGTGTTGACCTGTTCCCAAAAACAAGCCTTTCTGCTACAGCTAACTCACCAGGGTGGAGGTACACCAAGACACCACTGATCCCGTGGAAACCTGTGGGTTATGAAAAGCAGATGAATATAATTGATATTATTTTTTTATATGGTTCTTTTAAAAAAAAATACTTTTTGATATCCAGGTTTGTGTCCTGAAGGGGTCATCAGGATACAAACCTGTATATCATTTTTTTTTTTTTTTTTTTTTTAAACCAGTATGTGATTTGCTCCATTTGTAAAAATTAAAATGCATTAAATGGATGTCTGATGCATTTAATTTTCCCCATTAGAAGTAAATAATAAGTGTCTGTGAAATAACTTTGTCATCGATTTGCTCTCACTGTTGGGACTACAATTCTGTAGGTGTGGCTAATCGCATTCCTCAGGGATCATGATATTTTCTGTACGTGGGGTGTGTGGTTAAAGCACCTGTTGCCCATCAGAGCAATCGATGAGCACAGGTTAAATCACCCATCCCCACACACACGCACACAGGGAGTGCCTCTGTCATGACATGTCCATCTGCTCCCGGCTTGTTACATCTTGCCACTCTACAATAAACTGGTGTGTTTGCAACATCTCTGCCTCTGTCTCCGTGTTGAAGGGCCCTGAAAACACCACTCGTATATTATAGTCGCGGAGTATATTCTCATTTTGTTCTGAACGACCTGTTGCTATTCTACACCATAATGTAGGTTCATATTTGAGGAGCTCATTTGGAGGAGCTGGCATCGTCCTTTTTGCCGTGCTTCCTGAATCAGATTGGGACACGGTTAAACTTGATAACTGTTGGCTATCAATAAGATGGGACGTAAGTGGGGTACATACTCAGTTTTATACGAGATGTACGTATGAGATCGTGACAGCCATAAAACTTTTTAAAAACTAGAATTTCCCCCAATTCAGACCAATGACATTAAAACGAAATGGTGAGCACATATTCTCATAAATGTCAATACATTATACTCTATTTAGGGGATGTTTTTTATCCAAAGCGACTTGGATTGAGGACGTTTGTCACTAGTCATCAAACAAGCTGAACATCACGTCTTGTTCAGCTAATCCTCCAATAAGTAATTGCGTCATAATGCAATGCTTTATTTCTTGGTCCGTTAGTACATTTTGTGACGCACAGAGGTTTATCATTTCACAATCCGGTAAACAAAGTGGTTTCGGTGCCAGAGGGTGTTCTGGGGTAGGGCCCGAGGAACAATTTAGTGGGTGATACTATTCCCATACCATGCTATTTAGTATGTCTGAAACCATAGTATCGGGATCGCACACTACAGCCAGAACTAATCAAATTGGTTAAAAACTGTTCAATAATAGTGTCATATGTTTTTTGTTGATGTTTTTTTTTTTTTTAAGGGAGTGGAAAATATTTGTATTGCATTTGGAGGCTTTTGTAAATATTTATTGTTTATTTGTGTTTGTCTTGAGTTGAAAAGCTTGGTTTGTGAGCTTTATTAAAACATTTTGTTACTCCCAAAATGAATGTACTGTAAAACTTTTTTTTTTTTAAGTGTTATTCAAATTGACCATACTTTTACAGAGACGTTTTTTGTTTTTTTTTCCATTTTATTGTACGCGTGTCTTTGTATGTACCAATTATGGATGTCCACGGTCAACAGGAAACACTCCACGTCAGCAGCGGAAATTGGAAATTGGTTTCAACATCTGCTCTGTGCATATGAGTAGTCCACTTCTGGGGAAAGGAGACGATGACTGTACAAGAGAGTAAGAGTTTTTTTTTTAGGTTTTTCTATATTTCTTTGCTTTCCTCAGGTCTTACTCAATGTTATCTATCAAGCTGACAGACTGTATTCCACCAGAATGACTATATATGGAAGAATCCAGCGAGCGGAGGCAACTCTTTCTTTCAACGGGTCTGACCACAACCAGCCCACAACTAACTAAATAAATCTAAACTGCCTTCTGATAATTCCTTTTGAGAAATCCTATTATGAACCTTAACCCAACTAGCAGCTGTATAATAATCTTGAAAACCCAGCTGTATTATTATAATGTTGATAACTGTTAGTTCTTCTTTTCGTGAATCAGGCGGTCATCTCCTCGGTATTGGGGGGAAAAATAAATATCCCCCCACTCAAAAACTACAGAGAAATTGTGGCGCGCCGCCACAGAATTATTGTGTAGGCGCTTAGGAATTTGCTATCCTGACTAAAAAGGTTTTAAGCCTAGTCCTTTTAAAATAAAAAAATGTGCACTGGGGAATCTGTTCCAACATAGGCGGATGAAAACAAAAGGCTGCTTTCCCAGCTTTCCTATTAACACTTGGAATGTGTAAGAGGCCAGAGGACCCGAGAGACCTGACCGGCATGTTGGAAATATCATTAGGTGCGAGGTCAGTGACAGCTCTGGAAGCCAGCGTGGATATCATGAGGGGATAGGTAAGAGTGTCATTGTCTGAACTATCTTTTCAAGAATTTTGACTGAGAAATGGAAGGTCATTATGGGGTTAATGTGGTCAATCTTTTACCCCTGAGGGGCGAAAAAGCGCGCTATCTCAGACAGCGCAAGGAATGACAGGATCATTTGCAAACTTTTCTTCGGTCTGTCATCAAAATCCTGGAGGCCCAGAGACGAACCCGGCGCCAAGCAGGGGTGGCCACGGCCGGAGGGAGAGAGTTTTAACCCTCGAAGAAAACAATACAGTTATAGCGACTTGTAGTGATGTGATGATCCTCATTTCTGTGTGAGGAATAAAGACTTGAACACACATCTGGATCAACGCATCAGTCCGGGTCCCTGAGGGGATGGTTCTCGCTGACCGGTCATCTTTTTGGGCCTTCTCCTTGACCTGGAAGTATGGAGGTCCTGAAGGGCGATGATCCTCTCTCTCCTGCTCTGATCGCCTGTCGAGTCCGGCCTCATCCTGGACGTTGGCAGGCCCGTACCAGAAGCACAGTTTCACTGGTGTTTACATACTTTTATACACTACATATTTTTATACTTTGAAACACTTATTGGTATTTGTTTCCATGATTTACTAGCTGATATGCGTTCCTTGCTGACGTTCTGAAGTGTAAGCGTGGGTAACACTTTGAATTAGTCTTTTTTTTTTTTTTTTTTTTTGTAGTTGTAAATTGCTGGGGTCAATTTGATCACAAGCATAAAATACGTGTTTCTTCTTCTTCCTCTTTGGGCTGCTCCCGTTAGGGGTCGCCACAGTGGATCATCCGCCTCTAATACCTTCTGTTCTGCGCATCTTCCTCCCTTACACCACCCGCCTGCATGTCCTCCCTCACCACATCCACAAACCTTCTCTTTGGCCTTCCTCCATTCCTCTTGCCTGGCAGCTCCATCCTCAGCATCCTTCTCCCAACGTAACTCTCATCTCTGCCATCTCATTCTGGCCTCTCTCACTTTTCCGCCAAACTCTCCAACCTGAGCCGTCCCTCTAATGTACTCCTTCTTAATCCTGTCCGTCCTTGTCACTCCCAATGAAAATCTCAACATCCTCAACCCTGCCACCACCAGTTCAGCCACCTGCCTTTTTGTCAGTGCCACCGCCTCTAAACCGTACAACATAGCTGCTCTCACTACCGTCCTGTAGACCCTCCCCTTCACTCTTGCTGGAACCCTTCTGTCGCAGATCACTCCGGACACTCTTCTCCACCCACTCCACCCTGCCTGTACTCTCTTCTTTTGGATGGTCGACCCCAAGACCCCAAGAGCTCATCCGCCTTCTCCATCTCCGCTCCTCGCATTCTCGGCTTTTTCGCCGCCCTCCCTCCCTCCCTCCCATTGGGGGCACGTGTGGTCTTACATAATGCCAGGTTCATTCTGATTTTGACAACAGACGACGCCATCAAAGTGCAAAGTGTCACTGTGCCATGAGTAGCTCACAGGGTCTCCCAGTGCCTATTCACACTGTTGACTAATTGTTGATAGGATTATTTTTTTTAACAAACACATTTGACTGAAACCTTTTGAGTCGACCGACTTTCAAAATATTTCTCATGAATATGCGGGGGAGGATGGGGACATAGCGGCAACAGCGATGAGAATGAAACGCAGATGCAAGGGCAAAGAATAAGAAAACAAGGTGAGACACTGGCTGCCGTTAGCCCAACGTCTCGTCCCATTTCGCGATGTTTGCTCGAGTCACTGATTTTCGTGACTCGACTTCGACCCCGAGTCCCCGCGGGGACTCAAGACGAACTTCCGCCGCTGACGTGACGTGACGTGACGCGTTACCTGTCCGCCGTGGAGCTCGATGCGGGGGTGGGTTAGGGGTGGGTGGGGGTTAGGGTGGGGGTTAGGGTGGGGGGCGTCCGCCGCGTCCGGTCTCCATCCAGGCGTCAACCCGGCCGCGCGCTGAGCGGACGTGACGTAAAGGTAGCGCGTGCGTGTGCGTGTGCGTGTGGCGGGGGGGGGGGGGGGGGGACGTCATCTTTAAAGGCCTCCCCGACCACGTACCCAGCCCGTCCCACAGTGGCAGGCGCTGCGACAAAGTCATAACAAATACAAACTTCACAAAACGACATTCGAAAAAAAAACAAAACAAAATAAAACAACACATCTATTATCACCACGCCTATAACGTGTTTTTTTTAATTTGTTTTTTTTGTTAATAAGAATTTTAACAGCAATAAAGTTTGCAGAAGGTTCGTCCCAGGTGAGAGGGCGTGTCCAGACATCATCCCGATGCCCTTAACGTGATCTCCAAGGGGCCGGCCCCTTCCTCTCACTCCACCTTCGTCTCACTCCACCTTCGTCTCACTCCACCTTCGTCCTGTTTTTGTCGTTGACTTCAGCGTTCAGCCTGCACAGAGCGGTGATTCCGACCGAGATGCATCTTGTCTTCGAGCTCCTGTGTCTAGCGCTGTCCGCGCACGCCGCAGGTAAAGAGTCGCTCATCTCTTATTAGCTCCATCTTGTTTATCTCTTGGCCCGTGCATGTACCGCGCATCGCGTTCCGTTTTGACGTTTCGCTGCTTCTCCTCAAGCGGCCCAAGCGCCGTCGGGCTGTCGCGGGCCCACGATGCCCCCGGGCGCCACACTGGACATCAAGTTCCTGAACAGGGAGCAGTTCGGCCCCGGGGAGAGCGTTGATTTCCAGTGCGCGGAGGACGCGGCGGCGGCGCCCGGGGGCAGCCGCTCGGCGACGTGCGACGGTGGGAGGTGGACCCAGCTAACGTGCGAACGTGAGTGCTGTAGGCCGGCCACGCTGGGTAGAGCTTGTTTTTTTTGGTTTTTCTTTTCTTTTGCTAAGAAAGTGACTCAAATCACCAGACTTTTCTTTTATTTATTTTTATTTTTTATTGCTTCTTTCCTCCCTCTCTTCTAGAAACGACCTGTGGGGATCCGGGGAATCTGCCTAATGGTCGGTTTGAATATGATGGAAATGCGGTCAACGGGGACTTGGTTTATGCCAAATGCAATGATGGGTGAGTTGTGTTTAAAAAGTTCATTCTAAACGTGTATTGTTTTGACTCCCTCAACTGTTATTTCTGTGCTAAATATATATCTGCCTGGGTTTGGCCATTTCTGTAAATGGGCTTTTTTTACTTTTTTTAACCTACTAGTCTGTAGCGAACGCACACAAATCCCTTTAATATCAAAAATGAACTGGGCAGAATAAACGGATTCTGATATTTTATTGATGACACTCATTAACGGGTATGGCTATATGAATTTATTATTGTATCGAAACAGCTGAGCGCCTGTGGGATTTGTAGTTGTAGAAAATAGTCTCACATTGTGGATCAGTGAACTTGAAACTTGGACTTTTTTTTTTTTTTCCCCTCCCACAAACACCAGAGTTAAACCTTCTGAAATTCTTTGTTGCAGGTGCACAAATCCTGTTCTACAAACTATTGATTGATTTGATATGGTTGGAAACACATCCACACACCCGCGGCAAAAAGTTGCACACCGGTGGAATATTTTCTCATTGATACATTTTTTTTCCTTGGATATTTGGGGAGAGAACAGCTTGCAATCTTTTTTTTTTCGTGCTACTGATAACAAAATGTAAACCCATGCATTTCAATTGGGAGATTTTCTTCGACTTTAGAAGGGGTCCACAGTGCACTTTTTTTTTTTTTTTTTTTTTTGGTGAGCGGGGTGGCACGGATGTATTAAAATAAAAAAACAGCATTTGAGACTCATAGTGGCAGATTCAAGTTGTAGTTACAAGGCCTTTCTCAATCCGCGTTCTTGTCTGTACTTGTGTTCTTGTGAAACGTCATCAGTCGCAGCCCAAATACTGTTCCAATTCAAAGTCCACATCAAGCCAAGTCCAGTCCAAATGCCCGGGTGTGGACTAACCCTAACCCATTTTATCGAGGATGCATCTGTGGTGACTTGTGTGGACTTGGGACAGCCAAGTATCCCAGAATGCATTTCGCAGAATGAATGTCCTGCGTCCTCCCGTCCCCGGGAGTCTGTACTCCTGAGTCGAACATGCCAAGTCTGAACTACCAAGTCCGCAAGTCCGGACTTCGCGTACTTGGTATTGAGGAATGACCATTGACTTTGTTTTGCCCAAAAATATCCAAGGGCAAAAAATATATATTTGTGGAAATATTCTGCAGGTGTGCAACCTTTTGATATGGGTGTGTAAATATCAAAAGTGACTTTTTTACGACTACAATTTTTTTTTCTTCTTTTTGACAGGTACACGTTAAAAGGAATGAATTACAGGACATGCCAGCACTCAGGGTGGACCGGTGATTTCCCCACCTGTGAAGGTTGGCAAGAGCTTTCCACATAATTATTGTTGTCTCATTTTATCATTGGTGCACAAATATAAGTATTAAAATTTGTGCTACTTAATCTCTCATCCTGAGTAAAAGTCATTACTATACATATAACTTTCCAAGAGTACCTTGGGTTGTTTTGAATACCATAACCATACCCTTGTTGTCCATTTTTGTAAAATGATTAAGGCTCTGTATCCTATTTGGTGGTAGACAACCCTTGTTTTTAACTGCGGTATTTCCCAGCACAGACGTGATGAGAGCAGGCAGGAACGTCTTTGTTTCGACATCGACAAAATATAACCACAGGCCACAATTATACAGCTAGTCCTGACCAAAAATGTTAATGGCGCCTGGGTGTTTCTTTGTAATATGTTGGGTGTCGTCCCATAAAAAGTGGCATTTTTTAATTTATTTTTTGTCTGTATACATTTCCCATATGTACGGTAAGTTTATTTGCAGAGTTTCTAATTCCTTATTCACCTTGTGGTGAAACATCCAGCAGAGACCACCTGCTCCAGCCCTGCGGTGGCTAATGCATCGGAGATTCTCCAAAGGCATAAACTTGACCTGCAAAGAGGGCTTTCAGTTGATCGCTCCCCAGCTGGTCAGTTGTGGTACTGGGGGCCAATGGCAGACTCAGCTCCCACACTGTCTGCCCTCTAGTGGTGAGCACGTGGTATAGACCAGTGGTACTCAAACATTTCCCCAGAAAATACACATTAAAAATGTGTCATTTGCAAACTGATATAGTTTATAGTAACCACTCCAGTACGCTTGTGTAAAAGTCTTAGGCTGGGAAGCTCCGATACATCTAATTATAAAAACGGAAAATAAAAAGCAATGAGGTATAACGGAAAAAAAGAGAGTAAAAGCAATAAAGTCATCTATGGGGGGGTCGAGGCTCAGGAGGTGGAGTGTGTCATTTAGTAAACGGAAGATTGCCGGTTCGATCCCCGGCTCCTCTTGGTAGCGTACTGATGTGTTCTTGAGCAAGAAACTTAACCCCCCCAACTGCTCCCCGGGTGCCGCGATATGGCAGCCCACTGCTCCTAGATATGTCAGTTACTAGGATGATGAAATGCATTTTGTTGCCTCAGTACTTGTACTCTGTGCAATGAAAATTAGTTGAATCTAATCTAAAAGGTTATAGAAGCAATACATATAAAAAGATGCATATACAATCGGTAGTGAATAGTAATTGCACGTCTGTGTGTGGCGTGTATGCAAGCCTGTTTATATATATATATATATTATTTTTTTGGTGTGTGTTATTTATTGAGAAGTCTTGCTGGTCCTCAGCCTGCTGGTGGGTGTTTTGAAGGTCCTGTATCTCCTCTTTGAGGGCAGCAGGGAGAACGTGCTGTGTCCCTAACGACCCTCAGGGACGTCTGAGACACCGCTCAGTGTACAGCCCCTGTAGTCTGGGCGGCTCATAGCGAGTGACGTGCTGGGCCGTGGGCGCCACCCTCCCCAGCGCCTTGCAGTCCATGCTGGTACAAGTGCAGTACCAGATGGGGAAGCAGCCTTGTCAGCAGGCTCTCTGTGGTGCCCCAGTAGAAGTCCCTGAGGATTTGGGGCCAAATATCTCAGGGGTACCTGAGGCCGTACAGACGCTGTTGGGCCTTTTTGGGGACAGTGGTGGTGTGGCTAGCCCATGTCAAGGTCTTTGTGGATGTTAACTCCCAGATATTGTAAGTAGTCCACCCTTTCCACCATTGAGCCATTGATGGTGACTGGGGGGGTCGCGTGCCCAACCCTCTCCTGTGGTCCTGGCACCACTGTTCCAGGGCGGTCGACCACCTTCTACCTGTTGGCCGTCTCGTCACCACGGGAGATCAACCCCACAACCGCGATGTGTTGTCCGCAAACTTCACACAGGCTAACGGGCGAAAGGTGCACAACTAATGAAGAAATAATACTGAAAATAAACTTAAAATGAAAGAATTGTGTTATTTTAAATGATCTATTAAGTGAAGAAACTTTAAATAAGTGTATTTCATGAAATTGAATAGTAATGTCAAATTTGTGCCTAAAATATATCAAGGCCTACTTTTTATTTTATTTTTTAATCTTGGATTTTCTCGTGCCCCAGTTTGAATACTACCGCTAAAGACGGTCAGGGGAGAAAATATTTTCCCCCTCGTTGCTTTGTAATTCAGTTCTCCTCAGAAATGCACCAGAGTGTGCATGTGATGGCTTACTTTTGAAGGTTAATCTATTTATTTATTTTTTTGTCCTCTTTGTTCCTGTAGAAGTCACATGCAGCAAGCCCAGCATCTTGCTCAATCACTACTCTACAGTGATCACAGGTTTAAAACCCTCGTACCGGCCCAGAGACTCTCTGTCCTTCTCTTGCAATGAGCATTACATATTGAATGGTTCAGCAGCAAGCACCTGTGGTCCTGATGGAAACTGGAGCCCACCTTTCCCCAAGTGCAGGCGTGAGTAAATGTACACTTGTTTTTTCTGTTTAGTTTTTCATGTGGTGTGCTACTGTCGCACTCATAGAGCATTCTCCCCCGTCACCATGGCATTTTTAGTGTTTGCGTTTATTGTTTGCGTCGTACAGCTCAACTACACGACTCAGTGACTGGACCGTTGACTGTAGCGCCCTCTGTAGTCCAGGGGCCACAACAGCGCTTTACAGTTATGCCTCACATGCACACATTCATACATGCAGGGATGGCTGTCCACTTTAACCCATGGAGGAAACGTGATTGCTACTAATTACTGAAATCAGCCAGTCCAGGTCCTACAAACACATTTTTATCGTTTTCCAGCCCCAAATCTTTATTTATTTATTTATTTATTTATTTATTTATTTATCACTGCCTCAATGCGTGGCTTGACATGAATCGTCAAAAGGGCAGTCATTGAATAAACTTAAACAGAACGGCTTGTAAGAGGACCACTTGTTTTATCTTTTCCTCATTGATGAATTACAAATATTTAATTAGGCAATTTTATCCATTGTAGGGGGCAAGTGCCCTGTGCTCCAAATCCCCCATGGTAAACTATCCACCAAGCACAGGAGGGTTGGCTCTAAGATCACTGTGAGCTGCGACCCAGAATTCCATAGAATGGGCCCCACCACGGTTGTTTGTTCGGAGAAGGAAACTTGGAGTGAGATTCCCAATTGCTTATCAGGTAAATGTTTTAGCTTCTCATGGGTTGGGGTATCCAAGTGAGCCGGTGCTTTGTTGAGCATATCTGCATGATATGGCTTTATGCGCACACTGCGAACACCTTGTTTTAACGCTACAGCTATTAACTGAAGTTACTACTGTTCTTTGACTTGAATGTCCACACAGGTTTAATTTGTGAAAAGGGCTTAATGATCATCAATATTGCTAGGCTGCGTGCTATACTGAGTATTCATCAGGTAATTATTATATTTAATTAGAGAAAGAGGCAGAGACCCCCTGCCCCAGCCCTGCAGTGCTCAACGCAGAGCAGAGCGGAGGAGATGCTCTAGTCCACAGCAGGGGACACTCTGTGACCTTCACCTGCAAACAGGGCTTCCAGCTGACTGGCTCCCCGCAGGTGACATGTGGCCCCGGGGGCCAATGGCAGCCACAGCTCCCACGGTGTCTGCCCTCTAGTGGAAACACTCAAGAGTCACCTGACAAGCAAGGTGAGTTCATGTTGTTAGTCTTGTTTAGGTAAGGGATAATTTGCAGCCGGCTGATCGTTGATTTACAATAACGACTGTCCGGCCGCACATTATCCCACAGCTACCTACAAAATCAAAGAATATATTGAGGGCATTAAAATGATTGTATAACTAGGATGTCTTCTAAGAAAAAAATATACCCACTAATGAGGTTCATGAGCGACAGCAATTCAGGCATAGAAGTGTTATTTACAGATAGCGGTCATTATTCGGAAATAATAAAGCGCTCAGAATAGTGCTCCACAGAGCAGTCCAAACGACGGATGAAGAGCGAGGGGTTGGCGGTTCAACTCACCTGAGTTAAGTCAAAAATGTTTCCTTTGGAGCAGGTGGGTGTGCAACGCCCATAGGTGGCGCCCATGTCCACCTCGACGACAGATACATCACCATGAAGCACTTTGCCTCCGGCGACCAGGTGGTTTACGCGTGTGATATAGGATACATCCCCGCAGGAGGCAGCAGGTTCCGGAAATGTAGCGATGGGAAGTGGTCACCTCTACTGTTGGAATGCAAAAGTAAGAACTTTTCAAAGTGCCAACTGTGGGTTATGAGGTGTAGGTCTGGTATTCACAAAACAAAGTCACTTCAGACAAAGTTTTCACCATTTTAAGATATATTTTTCTCCCACTCGCAAAGAACAGCTGTGTTTAATCTGTCCTCCCAGAACCCATGCACACACAATTCGGTCAGAAAATCGCCTTTTTTCCGCACAGAGATGTAGAATTGTGTAACTTGCTGTGCGAATAATAACAAAAAGATTTCCCCATCACCTCGGAAGGGAAGTCGTGTGGCTCTGCAGGAGAGATCAGCAATGGCGAGTTCATGTACACTGGAGCCGAGTTTGGAGACACCGCTTCGGCCGTCTGCAACGACGGGTAAGAGTGGACGTCTCCGACGTGCCTTCTTCAACGGGGAAGTGTTCTGGGATTTCTCAAGATGAAAACTAATGAAGCTTTGCACGCTCGCTGTTCTGCCAGATATGAACTTGTAGGACAAGGAACCAGAATCTGCATGAATGGTGGCTGGAATGGACACATTCCCTCATGTGAAGGTGTGTGAAGGAAAAAATTACCAGTTGCACAGAAAATCCAGAAAGTATCTCTTGATTTCATTATAAAATTTATATAAAAATAATCATATTTAAATTTTTTCCCTGATAATTGTATCTTTTGGGCCGGAGCGCATGTTTATCAGTTTTTAGAATCATTTAATTTACGCACCCTAATGCAGCCAGATGTCTTGTTTGCTATTTAATTTAATATTTTTTCTGTATTAATCTGTTTTTTAATAGCCTGATCATTGCATCTATTGTTTTTGTTGTAACTGTAGTTTAAAAAAACAAAACAAACCATTTTTTTGCTTCGTGTGCCCTAGTCATACATTGTCCTGTGCCGCCGGAAGTGAAGAACGCCGACAGGACGTCCAGTTTAAGCGGCTCATACAAGTACAAAATCATCGTTGGCTATCACTGCCGGGTGGGAACTCTGGTCGGCCAAAGCCAGATCTGGTGCACCAAGGACGGGACGTGGAGCAGCCCGCCGCCCCAGTGCAAAGGTCCTACACGTCGGCACCGACCTTGTTTTGAGCCATTTTGCAGATTTTGTGTCGCGCTTGCAAAATGTGTGCAGTGGGGAAAAAACTGAGGACGGCGCTTTTTGATTATGTCACTGCAGAGGTCACCGCCGATGTCACGTGTCCCTTCCCCAACGTCCCCAACTCGTCCAGGAGGGGAGCGCTGAATCCACCTTTCAAATACAGGAGCTCTGTGTTGTTCCAGTGTCACAGCCGGTATCGGATGGTTGGCAACAGATCTGTCACCTGTGGCTTGGATGGGCACTGGACTCCCAGTCTGCCCAAATGTATATGTAAGCCAACTTTATTTAATTTACTACGTTTCACAAAATGAACCGGGGAGATTTGCTTCCAAATTGTAATTCAACAGTTGTTTTCCTTCAGTTTGCATTTTCTTGTTGTTTCAGGGCATGGCAGATACTGAAGTAAATCACATTCACCTGCAGCCTCCGGTCCAAGCAAGGGCCAAGCAGCACATCAAGCTTCAAAGTATAATAAACTATTTAAACAATACATCAGCAGTTTAGAAGGAATGATAAACGTCTTCTAAAATCGGTCTTCTTTGATACATGTTTTTTTATTTTTTATTTTGGGGAGAAATCACAGGCCCTCAATATCTTTGGTAATAATACAACTCGATATATTTTTAAATGTATTGTAGAGAGACAGGAAAGTGTGTGTGGGGGTGGGGGGGGGGGGAGACGTAGCAAATGAACGGGCGCTGAACTCGACCCCAAACTCGATGCTGGAGGCGTTTTTCCATTATGGTATGCACACTTACCTGGTCGAGCCACCAGAACACCCACCAGCTTGATATATATTAAAGACATTAAAATGTATGAATTAAGCTGAAGTACAGTTTGTTTATTTTGATAAGTGTTTTGGGCAACACGTACACAAGCCTGTTTCATTCACCTCTGTACATGGACTTTTCTTTTTTTTTTTTTTTTTTTTTTTTTTACAACTGATGTGTACCATCTCTATAGGCTAAACTGGGAGTGAGCATTTCATGGACAAACAAGCTACAAGAAATTAAGAACACCGATTCATTTCAAAAGACATTACAAAATCCAGACATTTCTTTACATGAGAAACAACAATTCAAGTGCAAATATCATCATCAACTCTATGAAACATCATAGCAAACTCTTGTTAAAAAGGCAACAATTCAAAAGGAAAATTAAAAAAATAATAATAATGGGGGGAGAAAAAAAAAAAAAAGCTCAGGAGGAAATGAGTGACTGTGATGGAGCGTTACTCCCAAACACGTGAGGCTGAATGCGGAGAATCTTGTCATCTGAGAGGGGGGGGGGGGTGGATGTGGGAACCCGTGGAAGGATTTTGAACTAACTTGTGGTCCTACCATCGTCCTTTGATTCGACAGTGTCGTCAAAATCCCTTTGTCGTCCGGACGCTCTGTTCCGACTACAGGTCGCGTACGATGAAACCATTTCAATGTACACAACTGATATCTTCCCAGGGGAATTTACCCGATTGCAGACGGGAGGGAAAGTGTATTTGAAGGGTTGAGAATCCAGACACGAGATTAGCTTTTACTTGTCATTTGCCCAGCGACGACACAATCGTCGGTGACAACTGCGGCAGCGGCGAGATCGACTACATAGAAGAGCTTATTAGATTCTAACTCAAAAGTGTTTCAATTTACCCTGTTTTTTTTTGGTCACGGTTACGACATTAAAACGGAATGTGTTTTTAAACATCACAAATATTACATTTTCATAACACAATCAACGTCTCCCCACTATTTTATTTGATCTTTTCTGTCTACAGAGCAGTCGCACAAAAAAATATAAGGCAATCCTCAGTTTACATTTTCTGCCCCGCAGTGACTGATAAAGACCGGACCCCGAGCGGAGCCTTCGGCGAGGGGAGGAGGGGGGGGGTGACCTACGTTTACATTCGCGGGAAAAAAAACCAAAGCACATTTCACGACCGCGGCGGGTTGTGGCGCTATTTTCATCGATTGCACTTTGACTACAAAATGTAGGATGATCTAGTGCAGAAATGGGGTGGGGGGAACCTGGCCTGCCTTTCTGGACAGTCTTTGGATCACAGATGGGCGAAAGGCAGCGGGCATAAAGTAAAACGGGGATCACCCTCGCAAAGCAAGTTAGGATTAAAAAAATAATAATAATAAAAAAAAAAAACTATTTCAACCCTCCTCTAATTTATTGTCGTTATTTACAAGATTGAGGAAAAAAAAAATACGTACACAAAGGCGATATGGATATTTGTAAAATAACAGATGAGTTACTGTGTCTATATATAATCTCATATTCTTCTATAATGTATCAGCACGGCAGCGGTCAGGGTAAGTCAGAAAGACAACATGAGATTGGGAAAAATTAAAGTGACCTTTTTAAAAGAAGCAGCAAACGTTATGTCCCTCAAAGACATCACTTTTATATCTCATTACTGTGGCTCTTACGATAGTTGGATAATTCCTTTCAAAATGTCAAGCTGTGTTTATATTTATTTGGTTCCTACCACTAGGTAGCAAATGTGGTGATGGACATCTACCCTTTTTTCTTTTTTTTTTTTTTTTTTTTTTTGGCTTGAAATTGAATAACAGAGAATTCTGGAAAGATGGCTGAGGCTTGTACAATCTTGACAGAAAGGGGAAAAAAAAAATACTGTTTTAACAGTAATACCTTAGAAAACCGCTCTAAGAGCTCAACTGCGGTAAGGCTGGGCTGACCTGGACCGAGCGGCCGCTCCTCCTCGAGGACAGCGCTCGTGGACCGGCGATGGAGCAAAGATCACCTAAAAACAACCGTCCTCGCAGGGGGGAGAGTCGGCGATTGGAACTCCGACCGCTCCATTTGAGTAAATGTAATAACTAGTTCTAGCTCAAACCACATAGGACAAACATACAGGACTACTCCACTGAAAGATAGATGTATTATTTTTTTTTTTTCTTTTTTTTTGTGGTTTCTTCACACAGGACAATAGAAACACAAACATACTCTAACATCCCAACTCGGTGCTCGAGTGTATGGGACGTCTAAAAGATCTCAAACTCCGATGGAGTTTGGGCGGGGCGGGGTGGGTGGGCGAGGGGGGCGTACTATAGATGTATTTGAAGTCCTGTGAGTCGGGATGGAGCTCGTTCGGGGGCCGTGACCTGGTGCTTGGCGGCTCCCGGGACCTTACTTGTACGGCCGCAGGAAAGCCGAGACTTTGCTGCTTATTAGGCGTATGAAGGAGCGCGGCAGCATCTCGTTGGACTCTCGAGTGGTGTACTTGAAGTAGTTGTTGGGGTGGGCCAGGACGTCGAAGAGAGTCTTAATCAGTTTTTTGTCCTGTGGGAGGGAAGGAGAAAAGGGGGAGACGACCCGGGTCAGTTCTGTGACGACGACGACGACGACGACGACGCACTCCTGGGTGGCTCCTCCATTAGGAAACCACCCATACCAGAGAACAGCGGTGTGAGCTTCTGATTCCCCCCCAAAAAAAAAACAAGTCTCCACCTGCAAAGGTTGTAGTTTTACAGGGGATACGGGAAGCCCATAATACGACTCGCTACTCTGTTTTTAGAAAATAAGAATTGAACGCCGGAACCCGAAATACGGCGACTTTTGTACCACCTCCTCCTCGCACGCTGGGAAAGCAACCGGTAACCCCTGACCGGGGGACCCCTGAGGTTCTGGGTCTAGACAGGTTTCCTCGTTCGGTTCCCCGGACCCCTTTTTTGCGGGAAAAGCCGCCAGACGGATCCGAAACGAGGACGACGTTGGAAAAAAAAAGCCGCTCACCTTGAGGATTTCCTGGTGGTTTTCGGAGGCGTAGAGTCTTCCGTCCCTCACGATGTCCTCCACCAGCTGTTCGTAATCCTCTGAATTCACCGCGACAAAAACAAGGCAAGGATTACGGTTGAGAATGACGACCATATCGATCCCCCAACCCCCCGACTTGAAAACACCAAAAAAAAAACGGCGGGTTGTCAGGCAGGCTGTAGGAGGAGACGCACCGTCGTAGGTGACGTAGGGGATCTGGAAGCCCCGGGCGCTGTTGGCCTCGTTGGACTTGAAGTTTATCCAGAGGCGCCGGGAACGGGCGGTGAAGGCGATGGGCCGCTCGTACGTCTGGCACGTCTCGTAGGTGGTGATGGACGTGGCCGACCCTGCGGAGCCGCCCGGAGGACGGCGGCGATCGTTCATAAGCGGTGAGTTCCTCTCGAGCGCCGAGTGCCAAGTCTCATTTCTACGTCTATTCATTCATTTCTAGTCTAGTCTAAGTCTAGTTCTGGACGCCATTGTGCAGCTCAAGGCCTTACTGCAAATTGCCGCACTGTTAACAAAGGCGGAGCCAGGTCGGCCCAGAACCGCGTCTGGCGGCCGGGCTCCGAATTAAAATCAAGACTCTTTGCATTCGTTGCTTTCGTTAAGGCATTACCACGAAACATTGAAACGCCGGGAGCCCAACTCACAGTTCTTCCTCATGACCAGCACGTCGCCGCACTCGTCCTCGGACGGCAGGAAGATCTCCGGCACCACGATGAGAATTTTACGCTTGCTGGGAGGGTTGATGTTCCAAATGCACTCCACGTTGGCGGGGTAATTACCCGGGTAGTTGGGCGACTCGATGTAACCCGTGAACTCGCCCATCTCTCCGCCGCACTCCCTGTCTGAGCACACGCACGCACGCACGCACGCACGCACGCACACACACACACACACACACACACACACACGGCACAAATTAGGTTTCGACTTCAGGGATGAGGAGCCTATGAATAAGTCATTTCTCCACCTCCCTCACACTCACTCTTGCACTGCGAGACGCTGGTGGCTCCATCAAAGTCGGTGGTGGTGTTCCCGGGGCAGGAGATGCAGTAGTTCTGCCTGAACTCCGTCTGGTAGGTGCCCAGCGGGCAGCGGATGCAGCGGTGCACCGTGGTGTTGTAGTAGTGACCTGGAGAGCACTGGACTGCAGGGGCGGGGGGGGAGGGGCGGTGAAGGGAGACATCTTCGTTACAAACTCAAAGTTGGGCGGCGGCTCCATTCCCGATCCGATCAGGTTAAGACGCTGACCTTTGACCTCGCAGTCGTGGAAGGAGCTGGCGCCCTCCCGCTTGGTGCTCAGCCCTCCGCCGCAGGGGAAGCACAGGGTGCGTCCCAGGTCGGGCTGGTACGTGCCCGGCGGGCAAGGCTGGCAGGGCTTGAAGCCATCGCTGGAGAAATACCCCGTGGGACACTGGCCTGGTGTTTGGATTTGGAAAAACATTGTACGGTGGGTTTGGGGCACACTTCAGGAAAAAGGTATAAGTAAAGTAAAGTAAAAGTACTTGTCGTATCATAAGGCATTCGGTGTCTTTTTTTTCTGCAGATGATGTTCATGCAGATCCTAAATGTAATTTACTAATATAGACAATTATAAATCCTGATCTAAAAAAATAAACAATTAAAGTAAAATACAGCAGTGTAAAAAGTGTAGATATTGGATTGGAAATGCAGGAGTAGAAGTCCAAAGTTTCAGAATCTGAATATACTGGAGTGAGTACAGTACTTATTTTTTATTAACTCGGGTACTTTCCAGCACTGTTGATGATATTCACATCAAACAATTATGTGACATTCAATGCTGAGTTTCAATACCTAATATATAGTATCAGTCAAACTAAAAGTATCAATGAGCTAAACTAAACTGTACTAACTGTACTGAACTAAACATAAAAGTAAAGGTTTTTGTAATATTCTTTTTGTCAAAAGGGATTTTTTTCTTTTATTTTAGAGCAGTGCATCTGCTTTAACTGATTATTTCTGGTATAAAATTGGTATGGGTATTGGTATTTTTATTTTTTTTTAGGCGGTGTTGCCGGTACCGACCACCACCCGGCCATGCTGCTTTGGCGAGGTCCTACCCGCACAGGAGGAGATGTTGCGTGCTCCGGCGGGGCCATGGCCGTCGCTGCCGGGGCAGAGGTCACAGGCCAGCTGACCCTCCTTCTCCTGGAAGGTGCCGGGCGGACACTGGATGCAGCGTTCCTGCTCGCCGTGGTAATATGACCCCGGCAAGCATCTGACTGAGAGAAGATCCACAAAGGCTGTGCTCAGAGACTAGAGCGCACTGAACCCGACACTTTCGTTTTTTAACATTCAACGAGTTCATTCTCACTATCAAAATCAGACGGACGCATATCGGTTTGTATCGACTGAAGCATCGACCCTGGACTATCCAAATAAAGTGGAACCAAAATATCTGATCCGGCACTCTTCGGTCCTACCACATCGGCCGCTGTCCTTCTCGCGGCCCGGCCCGCAGTTCTCCTGGCTGGAGGCGGCCTGGGGGAGTTTCTGGGCCACCTCGTACTCCAGCCCCGCCACCCGGATCAGGAAGCGCTCCTGGTTTATGGACTTCTTCAGAGCCTTGATGTACATCTTCACCTGCTTCTCCATGCGCTGCCTCAAGCAGCTGAGGTTGCAACTCCCTGTTTTAAGGTGAAAACGGTAAATATCTGTAAAGGTAAGCCTCCGGCGGGCGGCTGGAGACCTAAGACGAGGAGTGCTCCACGTGCGGCTTCCGTTCACTAGAAGGACCAGATCAGTTTTGACGGACCTGTGGTGTCTCCGGCTTTGACCTCGGCCTCCAGCTCCAAGGTGATGCGCGTCACCTCCTTGTTGGAGGGGTTGCGCGCGCGTCGCCCCTTGGCTTTCTTGGAAGAGTCGCACTTGAGGTTGACAAACGTCACCAAGCAGTTGCTGCAGGGCTGCCCGGATCCTGAAGATTAGAATGAAACATTGTCCGCACGCGCATAAATCACTCTTGCACCAATTATAAATATGTCATTCCTCATCGCCGTATCGAGTGGAGTTCAATGATTTTCCGAGAAGCAGGCGTCGCTGTGCGACATTTACAAATGCGGTGCGGGTTCCCCAGGAGAGTCCGGGGGGAAATGTATTACCTGGCCCGAGCGTCCGTCCCCTGTCCTCCGTTCTGCCAGGCATTTTGGGGTGGAGGTGACACTTGGCGTCTTTGATCTTAAAGGATGCCGTCTGCTTCACTGGAGGGGCCAGAGTCTCTACAGGCAAACAGCACAGCACACTAGGACATCACTCTTTTATCAAGGGGTAAACGGGAACCCATCCGGCAGGGGGACACGTCGCGCAGCTCTGGCAGAACCCGCGCTTAATTATGGAATAACCGAGGGTGGTTCCGTGAAATAAAAGCTGACGGTGAGTTGATTATTTAAGAGTTGAGCGAACCTATGCAACTCTGGCTGTTGCTGGCGTTGAGCCTCGATGATGACTTGCCTCTGAGGATGGGGATCCCGCAGCTTACTGAGTAGCTGCTATCAGACTCTGCAAGAAGGAGCGGAATATAATCAGCACTAAACTTTGGGTGACTTGCGTAGAAGAATATAAACGGCGTGGTGTAAAATAATTGAATAATTTCTGTGCGGACCGGTATCTGGGCCAGTGGGAGTTACACACCTGAGAGGTAATGGGCTTTGGAGGAACACGTCAGGGAGCAGCTCTCTTTTTTCCCCGTCTTGCTGCAGATCAGAGTGGCCTTGGGAGCTACGAGCCCGGGGGGACATTTCACCAGCTCTAAGAGAGAATAAAACCCACGGTGAATAAAACACACACTGTCCCAGAGGGCTCTGAAACGGGGACACGAGCCGTCGCCGCCGGAGGCGACCTTGTGCAGCTCTGCACGGCGGCCACTAGGGGGCAGTGCAGGTACATACCAATGCAGTCTTTCCGGTTCCAGTGCAGCTTGAACCCTGGTGGACAGGTGCACTCGTAGCTCCCCAGGATGTTGATGCAGCCGTATTTACATCCCCCGCGGTTTATACTGCACTCATCGATGTCTGAAAATAGACACGCAGGCTTATACACATCATGCAGAGTGGCATTCCCACACAACTTTTGTTATTAAGCTCTAAGAGCCCCGTCGTTGACCGCTGTGAGTTAAACATCACTTTAAAAAGAAAAAAAAAAAAAAAACATTCACAGCAATGTCGCCAACAGAGTGAGCTGCACTGCAATGTCTTCTGTCCAATACCGAGGGGGGATGGATGTGTGTGTGCGTGTCAACAGGAGTGATCATGGTGCTTTGGTTTTTCACATCACCACATTGCATTTCATGGCGGAGACTCCTCTCTGAAGGAGGGCTTTGGAGTGATTTGTGGCGGGGAAGGGAATTGTAATCACTTTTTAACACACACGCAGAACTAAAAACGCAGAAGGAAAAAAAAAAGAAAAAGAAAAAACAGTTAAACCGACCGAGCGAGAACCAGATGCGGGGGGGGGGGGGGGTAATGGCAGTGATTGATGATGTGGTGCGCTGATATGAAACGCTCTCCCTTGTCTCATTGCATTATTCAGTTGTGGATAAAGAAGCTGGCATGCCTCTGTTCTCCCAGATCAAGATGATGACTTCATCTGCCGCGTTGGGCCAGAGCGGCTCCCCAACGTTTCCGCTCGTCCTCCGCCCGCGTCCGACCCCCGCCATCAAAGGCCTTTTCCTCGTTTTGGAATCGAGACGGACGGACAAACTTGCGGATGAAAAGTATATATATATATTTTTTTTGTTTGTTTATGCCAGTGTCTCGCCGCGGCTCCGCGGTTTGATCGTCCCACACTCAGATCTCCGACCCAGCCTCTCAGCCTTTGTAGATCGCTTTCTCTGAACACACGACGCGTCGGGGAATAGAGCGAAGTCAAAGTCTGTGTGTGTGTGCGCGCGGGTCGGGGAGGAGGGCGGCGTAAAAACGGCGGACTGTGACCCGCCGGTTGTTGAATCTGTGCGCGCTGACCCCGGGAAGCAAGGGAACCTCCTCGTTTCGGCGTTCGGGACCCCGAGAGTTTTAACGTATTTATTATTTAAAGGCGCAGTGTGTCGAATTTACTTAACAGGCTTGGTGGAAATGGAATATAATATTCATAAGTATGTTTTAACTAGTGTATAATTCCATGAAAATAAGAAGTGCCGTGTGGGCGTTACCTCAGAATGAAACGTTTATATCTACGTAGGGGGCGGGTCTCCTCCACGGAGGCCGCCATGTTGCACCGCCATGTTGCACCGCCATGTTGCACCGCCATGTTGGGGAAGGGTATTCAGTTGGTTGCAATCTGCAACCTGACCGCTAGATGCCGCTAAATTCTACACACTGCACCTTTAAATTCAGGCTACCACATGGAGAACAAGGAGCTTTTCCTGTACAGCTGTGGTGTTTTGGGGGATCATCTCGTGGCTTCAAACGGTGAAGACGCCGTATCACATTCCTAAAATAGTAGACCTGTCACAAGACAATAAAATGCAGAGACTCAAGGTGGAGGTATGCACGCACCCACCGTCTCTGTCTAGTTGCCCGCCCACTGCCAGGTCCTTGGGCACCGCAGACAGCAGCAGATTCTAACTAGCGTCGCACGCACGCACGCACACACACACACACACACACACACACACACACACACACACGCCATCAAAGAGCCGCTGAGACTCCCTGATGTGCTGCGACAGAGCTCTTGCTCGGTGCCACGCAGATCTGGCAGGAGCCCACACGCCTCCTCCTCCTCCTTCTCCACCTCCCCCCGACACCCAGAGCGGTTGCTGCTGCTCCTTGCTCTCTCCTCCACCCTCCCAACCACCGTCCCTCTCCACCTCTAAAACGCTTCGGCATCAGAATGTTTCCACTCGCGGTGCCTCTTCCACAGGGCAGAGGGAGAGATGATCTCACCTCCGCAGTGGGCCAGGCCGTAGAGGACGTAGCCCTTGTGACAGAGGCACTGGAAGCTTCCCGCCGAGTTGATGCAGGAATGGTCGCAGGCTCTGTCGAAAGAACATTCGTCAATGTCTGCGAAGAGAGAAAAATATGCCGTTAGGAGATTCAGAACTAGTCGAACCGATGGATATATTTTTTTCCCCCTCTCCCTCTCCCCTCCTCTCCTCCCCTCCCGTCTCGGAGCCAAACTTGCATTGACATTGTGGCACAGATTAGTATTTCATCCATCAGGGAGTTGTCGTGGGTCAAATAACATGTCAAAACGAAAAGTTTTCTTGTAGAGAAAGAGAAAATTGCTTTGCTTGGATCTCTTTCACGGCGGTTGACCTCCTCTTGTCATAAACAGTTTTCTGTCTCGACGCACTTCAAATCTGTGTGTGTGTGTGTGTGTGTGTGTGTGTGTGTGTGTGTGTGTGTGTGTGAAACAAGTAGCCATCGCAGCGGGAGTTGGAAAAACACCGGCATGAATGATGATGAGATGATTGTTAAAGTCGAGAAGATCACTTTTACATTTCAAAAAGAAAATTTGCGATTGTTGAGTTGGTTGACGTCTCAGAAACCTGTTCTCAGGACTTTTACTTATCGCTGGATTTCTCTGTCCGTCGACTCGTCCCCTAGCGTGAGCCACCGATAATTAGCACTGAGTTTTTTTGGAATCCAGAGTCAGAGCCCGCAGGCGTGTATAAATAAGGTTAGGGCTTAGCTGAGTGACATTTGGTTTTCATCAACGTTAAGGTGGCTGTGTAATTATACCCGTCATCCCCGGGTCCTCTAGGGATCCATCTGGCTGCATCGAAAAGGACAAATCCAGTGTGTTTCTGAATCATCACGCTCCGTATGCTGCTGGAATTGGTGGTGTCGCCCGGCATCAAGTGGATGGTAAACGCTGCAGTGTCACTCCGGATGTTTCTTGTGCTTATTTGAATTGGTCAGTGATTGAGAAAGTGCGCTCGTTTTGCACGGGCCTTTTTTTTTTTTTTTTCCGTTTCATTCAATTAGAAAAAGGAGGGAAATAAATCAATCGACAATAAAAACACGCTGTTTTTATTTGCTTTGTTGGGGGAAAAAGATCGCTCCGATCTGAGCTGCGGCCCCGCGCCCCCCTGCTGCGGAGCTGCTCCCCAGAGCCCGATTTTCAGCGTCATGGCACGGTCCACCTCGGGGGGGGGCTCTGAAATCCAATTACAATTATTAATTATTAATTATTAATTATTAATTATTGTAATGTTTAATCTTAAAGGTTAGGATATATAAATGTTTGGACACCCCCGACCTGTTCTTTTAACCTCTTTTGGGGGGGCCTTAACTAGGGGGGGGTCAGACCCCCCGTAATAAGAACCATGAATATGAGTCTGGAGTCCTCAAGCAGTTCAGATTACATTTTCCATGCAGTGCCGTCTATTTCCCGTCAGAGCATATTAGTCGGCAACAACCTCCAACCAGAGGGATGAGCTTTGTCTGACACTAAAAGCGTCTATTAAGTCATAGGTTTACAAAAGAGTAGATCTGAGAATATCTGAGGTGCCGGGGGAGAAGCCCATGGGGTGGTGTTCAAAAGTGTGTGAAAAGCCCTGTGGTGTTTCTTACCCCCCCCCCCCCCCCCCCCTTCTATTTAATCTGAACGGTGTGGCAAAATGAGAATTTAGTGGAGACCTTCAGATAGAGATATTCGACCTCCAGAAAAATAAATAAAAAAATAGAATAAAAAGAGAAAAAACATCAATCAAACGGCACACGTATCTTACTGCGGGGGGGTGGGGATGCTGAACCTGGGAGAAAGAAGAGCCTCTTTTCCCAGGCGCTAATGAACGGGTTCAGTATTCAAAGGTCAACACCGGCCGCAGATGGAAAAGGAATTATGTACCGTGACGACATTATTCAGAGGGACCCTGGCCACTCAGGTGGTCCGAGGAAACGCAAAACACCGAGAAGCAGCGCGACTTGTTGTTTATCAGGCGTTTGAATCCAACCGTCGTTGAGGAGATGCGTGAACACCTCAAATTCATTCAAGTTAAAACATACTTGAAATGAATTCTCATTCATATCATTTTTCTTCCTCATATGTTTCAGCTTTTAAAAGCGCGCCGCTGAGATCTTCGACCTCGGTCTAATCGGTGTTTTTCTGACTCTCGTTATCTCATCAGAGGCACTCGTTTACGTCCCGCAGAGTTCACGCTCGTGGCGTTGGGAAGCCCCGCCCATATCGAGAAGCCCGGCCACATCGTCAGAAGCCACCCCCCCCCCCCCCCCGCCCACGCGTTGGGCCGAGCTCGCCTTGCGTGACCCCTCAACGGTATGAAGCAGGGTGATCCACCCCGTGCGGAGCATCACGGGAGAGGACAAGAGACGAGCGATAACGACGGTTCGAGTCAATGAGGAAACTGATACGTGTTCAGCGTCGGCCCCCGACTCGCGGCACTGGGACTCGGGGCTCGACCTTTCACCGCGACTTCCACCCCTGCGCGAAACAACGACCGGCGGCGGGGAAACAAACAAGGCTCCAACAAAGGAACAGGCGAAACAAAGACACACAACTAGTGTTTACACAGAGCAGATAAGAGCTTTATCATAGATACCCAAAACCCACCCCCCCCCTGAGAAATGGGATCTGATAAAGGCTCCGACAATGTCCTCGTCTGGATTAGGGGGGAGGGTTTCTTTTGCGGGGGGGTTGGGGGGGTGGTGGGTGGGGGGTGCGTGGGTCGGGGGAGGGGGGGTTGGTGAGGAATGCTTAGAGGGGTTTACCAGGGCCGGGCCAGACATGCCTTGTCCTGACTGATGGGACGGGGACGCTGACAGCAGGGAAACACCATGACTGTTCAAACGGAGATAAAGTCGAGGACACACACACACACGCGCGCGCGCGCGCGCGCACGCGCACACACACACACACACACACACACACACACACACACACACACGCGCACACCCCCACAAACACACACACACACACACACACACACACACACACACACACACACACACACACACCCCGACGCCTCGCGGTAACAGACAACCTTTTGTTTTTTGCTGAATTGCCACTTAAACGTAGCCAAAACAAAAAAACACCCTGAAATAACTAGGTGCACGTACCAGAATTAGAGCATTTCTTAATCCCCTTTATTCCCAATTGGACCAGATTGCTTGAAATGTCCCAAAAGTCTAGACGTATTAGATCCTGCTGCCAACACGTTAAGCGGGGTCTAAATCCCCAAGACCTGTTTGACCTTTTGTTCGGGAATTTTAGAGACTTCATCCTCATAAGATATGTAAAGTTTTAGTATCTCATAAAAAAATATATTTGGGCACTGACCCGGGGCCTGTATTATGATATACATGATATATATGGTATTTAACTTTTGGTTCTCAACCATTCTCATAACATGGATCCTCAGTTTGATTAGGGCCATGGACTCCAATCTGAAAGATTTTTTTATTGTTAGTCACGTTTTAGTCCAATCTTCCATACCTGTCATCGCTAGGGAGACAACAGAAAATTGAAACTGAGGTCAAAACAGTTATTAGCGTACACTCTCCAAGTGAGTGCTAAGTTCTTATAATGTTAAAGTTTCACTATTAATCATTTTGCTGGGGACCGCCTGGAACCTCTCGATGGACCGCTGGGGGGTCCCCCGACCCTACATTGGGATTCACTGCTGTAGCGTATATGAACATACTACAATAGATCGTAATATCGATGGTGACGCCTAGATGAAGCCTGTTTGCCTTTGACAGTTCTTGCAGGCTTGCTGCTGTATCCGGAGGTTTAACGAGCAGAAAGACGCCGTTTGAGAAACTCCACATTACTGCAGACTAGTTTACGCTTCAGCATTAACACCTCTGCAACACATTAGTTGACGCCAAATCTCAAAGCACTCGCTGCACCAGCCGAAAAGGAAAAGAATGGAGCCTTTGCATTGGTAGCTGATAGTCCTGTCTGGGCCTCATTCCAGTCGATTGGGCTCGAGCGTGAGGAACGGCAGAGCAATGGAGGTGCGCGCAGGGAGCAGAAGGTGTAGCCGAGAGGGGCAGCAGAGCGCTGCCAGGCCGACACCGCCTCACTCGACAGAAGGGCTGACTTCATCATCATCATCATCATCATCATCATCATCATCATCATCATCTGAACCCCAAAACAAGCACGATGCAGGGGCGACCCGTGGGGGGAGAATGCAGAGACTTTGGATTTCTAATACACAAGGAGACAAAAGACAAAAGAGACAAAGACAAAGACAAAGAGAGAGACCGGCCTCGGAAAATAGACCCCGAGTGACAAGCAGGAGGATGCATCGCAGACACTCAGGATGCACCAGAGGGTGTATTTTTTCGCTGGCCACATGAAAACACTGTGCTGTGCCTGGTGTGTGTGATCCAACGCTCGGCTGCGAAGGCTCTCGCACGGCACTGATGTGCACCAGGCCGGGTATTGATTGACCACATCAATAAAGAAAAGGGAATATAAAAGGCATGTCATCTGGTTTTCCACTCCGAGGAGGGAGAGGGGAGGGGGGGGGCGGGGGGCTGAGCCGGGTCCCGCGGTCCGAGCCCCCTCGCCCGCCCGTCTTCCCTCACCAGATGTTCTTGCCGTGGCGCGATTCATCCGAGACCCCGAGGTTGTTTTTTTTTTTTTTTGTTGTTTTTTTGCCCTTTTTTTTTTTTTTTTTTTTTTTCTCCTGAGCCGAAGCTCTTAATTCCCCACACCTGCGTTTGGCCACGGCAAAACTCTTTATTTGTTCTGCGGTGAGGTCCCCCGGCTCCTGCTGAGCGATGGCTACCACTGGATCTAACAGGCAAACAAGTCTGCGTTGGGGGGGCCGTTATCCCGAGCCGCTGCTGCACGGACAATTAATGCCAATAAGTGCTTTTAACCATCCTTGTGATCTTCATTTGACTTTATGATTTACTTAACAAGAATAAATAACTATAAATATGTATTCATTATAATAATAATAATAATTATTATTATTGTTTTTTTTTTTTATTAATACTATATTGTAATCAAATATATAATCTATAAATATAAAACTAATAAAACAATTGAATAATAAGGTAATTAATAAATAATAACACATGATCTGAAATCATTATTACTATATTATTATTATTATTACATTATTACCCCAAAAGTAGTCTTTTCAGACAACGTTAAAATAAACCCACTTGTTATTAACTGGTAATTGATTGGATGTGATGTAATGTAATAATTAGGTAATAACAGTAATTGTTTATACCGACTCCATCCATTGTCATGCATGGCGGTATTATTGTATACACATTCATTTATCCTGTGCAGAAAAATCCCATCTGGCAACTATGCTGGCACTTTGCCCCCAACACAGCCTTTTAACTTACATACTCCCGTGGATAGAATCACATTTTGTATTATTTGTTTTTGACTGTTTCGGACTTTCTTTTGAACGCTGTTCTGCGTCAGATGGTGTCGTTCACCTTGGCAGGTCCTTTCGTTGGTCAGCAGCTTGTATCCCTTCTTGCAGCTGCACTCGAAGCTCCCCACCGTGTTCCGACACACGTGGTCGCAGCCACCGTTGTTGAGGCGGCACTCGTCGATATCTGCGGATGGCAAACCGTTAAAATTGGCGGATGAGTTCCCCGGAGGAGACACACACACACACACACACAGGCACGCGGTTGAATTAAATACCGATGGATTGTAAACTTACGGAACGGCGCTTTAAAAACGGTGACGCTGTGGGGCTGTGACCGAACTAAGGCCCGTCACACAGTGAACTTTCACCTCAGCGCAGCTTATCCTCACTCACTTTAGATCCTCTTTTGGGGATTATTCTCATTACATCTGTAGCCAATATCCAATCAATATATATCTTCCACTCATCCCCTCGCTTTGGCTTGTTTAGCAGCGTTTCCCGTTAATTCTGAATCACCATAAATCAGGCGTCCAACTCCAGAGGCAGACTTCCTCATCTGGTTAAAATAAACACATAAAAAAATAAAAAATAAATCAAATAATCCCTTCCTTGCTCGACCCCCCACCCCCCCCTCCCAACCCGGGCTGCGGCGAGGGGCTTGTGTCTTCTGGTGCCAGTCCTGTCTGGGGTTGTTTTAGCTTTTGTTTCCTCTCAAACCAAACTAATAAAAACCAATGAACTTTTATCAGGGTTGTTAAGAGCAGCGTTATTCTCCCTGGAGGGAGAGGCAGACCCCGATCCTTGCATTTTCACAAAGAAAAACCTCCATCGCTGTTATTATCCCGTTCTCCTTCACCTCCGTTTTCTGCTTTACTGAAATGTTGTTATCAACCGCTTCATAAAACCCGCAGCTTTTGACATGAGTGGTTTCGAGAGTGGCTTAAAAAGAGGACTTTGATGATTGGAATTGAACAAATATTGATCAAAATAAAGTCACGGAAACCATGAGGAAATAGGGTAAACAGAGTAAAATAGAGTAAACACCCAGATTTGGTACTTTTGACCCTGTGAATTGTTGATACAGAGGTTCATTTGTAATTGTTAATTGCCAATATTTTTATTAATATTTTGTTTATTTTTTGTTTACTTTTATTATCTTTATTATTTGTTATCGATATTTTAAGGATTATTTTTATTATTATTGTAATTTTTTAGGTTTATTACATTTTTCCAATCTTTTTCTATTTATATTCTCATTACTTTTAATATTTATTCATTATTATTATTGCCAATTGTTTTAATGTGAGCTGCTGTAATACCACAATTTCCCTCCGGGGATGAATAAAGTGTCCATCCATCTATAATGTCAACCAAGGACATTTTATGAGAGAATAACTTGAACACAGATATCTGGCTAGTGTAACCTATTTATTAAATATTATTTATTTCAATATGTTTTGAAAGCAGGGTTTGGGAGACGCTCAAGCCCGGCGGGAAAACACCGATTCTGACAGCAGTGAGCGTGACGTTTCCTAATGAAATCTGTGCACACTACGCCCAAACCTCCGGCAATGAGGTATTTAACTGTTCCCCGGGTTGCGGCCGCATTGTGATGGGTAAAGGAGCGGAGTGAACGCGAGGGAACATCGTGGCCGCGGCGTCACCTTTGCAGGTCTTGCGGTCGGGCTGCAGCGTGAAGCCGACCGGGCAGCTACAGCGGACGCCCGTCACCGCATCGTGACACGTGCTGTCGCAGCCGCCATTGTTCACCGCGCAGGTCTCTGCAGGGAGGGAAGAGCACAATCAGACAGATATATATGATGTTTAAAAAAAAAATACAAAATAAATTTAAAAAAGGACCTTTTTGAGCACTGTCTTCATCGAGATACATTTGGTCCTTCTAAATGCTCTATAGAAAATGCATTAGGGTTAGGGTTAGCCAAGAAAAGAAAGGCATCTTCAGAGGACCCACCTCTTCAGGAAAGAGGCGAAATAAACAAAGGAAAAAGAGTTAAAAAAAAGATTTTAAAAAAAGTTACAAACAGCCGCTGACTCAAATGAGGGTTGTGAAAAGGATCGGCTCAGAGACGCCAGGAAAGGTCAAATCCAACACAGATAGAGACAGCCGCCGCGCGCGCAAGTGTGTGTGTGTGTGTGTTTGTGTGTGTGTGTGTGTGTGTGTGTGTGTGTGTGTGTGTGTGTGTGTGTGTGTGTGTGTGTGTGTGTGTGTGTGTGTGTGTGTGTGTTTATTTTCGTCCATGGTGATCTTATGGCCCGGCGGGTTGACTTCTAAGACCGATGCGGCCCAAACCACCTGTTTCCCCTCATTTTCGACCGAAGCTTCCAGGCATTTCCAGGATAAAAAAGCAATTTTCGGCAGCCGCGTCTCCTGTATTAGGTCTAACTCGACGGGTGAAGCTTAGAAAGGAAAACGAAGGGGGTTTATCTCCCGACACTGACGGATTTCACAGAGGCATCAGCTCCAAAAATATTACAGTGGCGATGTCAACTCTATAATTCAGCAACCCCTCAAAAACACACCATAGTTCATGTGCTCCAAGAAATAACGACTCTTTAAACAAAAACAACAACAATCAAAATAACCAGCTCAGATTTCGACAGATCCAGACCAATCATCGGCTCCAAGCCTCCTTTAAGACCGGCCTCATTAAAATAACCAGCTCCTCTGGTGAAAAACAAAAACCTCCTTCCTATTAGGGAGTTAGCGGCTCACACGTGGCACTGGAGGAGGCAGCTGCAGTAGTTTTAATGGGGGGTGAGGACCCCCGCGGGGAGACCCCTAATCCTCTTCACCTCAATGGAACACCGCACTGCAGGCGGAGGCCATAATGGAGCTTAAAACCCTCCTTTCAAACAACAAGGAACAAAAGGGAAGACTTTTTTTTTTTTTTTTTTACTGCAGACGGGCGTACAAACAGGTGTTGGTGGAGATGTTCCGACGTGAGATACCACCATACATGGTCCGTGGGACGATGGAATTGACTTGGTATCAAGGGCTGGGGGTTGAGCCGAACTTTGGCAAAACACACTGATCCTTAGCGTGTGAAAGTTGATGATGCATCAGCGAGTGAGCAGACGATCCAGAGACGTTGGTGCTATTTAGCGAGCGAGGGCTTTTCTGGCTTTTTTTTCTCGAGCTCCTGGCTCCCACAGAGGCTTGGGTGTGCGGCGCTGTGGGTTTCCATAATTGCAAAGTGTGAGGCGGCGAGCGCTGGCAGACGGGGCCGATAAGACGGTGTCGGGGCACGCCCGCCAAACGCAGAGTCAGCCCGTCACCCCGCCAAACTGTGAAGATTATGTGTTGGGGAGGGCAGGGAAATATTTATGACATTACGGCTTTTATGATGATAGTAGAGAGAGACAAACGCTGGTGTGTGTGTGTGTGTGTGTGTGTGTGTGTGTGTGTGTGTGTGTGTGTGTGTGTGTGTGTGTGTGTATGCGTATGTGCGGCGTTGCCTGTTCACCAACCATCTAGAATGCAGCCAGGAGTTGAGAGCTGCAATTAGCAGCGGGGGCAGACTTTTTGTAAATATTCTTCGATATGATGATTCAGACGTGCGCCGTGTTTGGTCTAGCGCTGAGCCCGGGCGGTTTACGTTTCATACGGGGAGTTGATTTTTTCCGGGAGCCTTCCAAAAAGCTGCAGCATTCTAAACCGCGATGCAACAGGCCGTGACTTATGGTAGGACCAGGGCTTATTACCCCCGTTGGCAAGTGAGTGGCCATTTGGGGCAAGTAAAATACGTTGATAGGGTAGTGGATAGAGGTGTGCAGAGCAGGAAGGAGATGGTGAATTAAAGGAAATGATGATGCACTAATCTGGATTATGCCGTGTATTAAAAAAGCAAAACATCTTCATTTGCTCTCAACCAAACAGCAAACATGCAGCTTGTTACTCAGAACGTATTAGAATTATTAAGAAAAGAACCAAGAAACCATCGGATCTGAGGTGAATGCTCTTGAAATAACAATACAAAAATAAGAAAAATAAATTGAATCAGCCGAGAATAATAAATAATATTTTAAACACTTTTATTGGGTTTGAAGTGAGGCTACAAAGTATGGCTCTGGCGACGCAAGAAGTTGTGTTTGTTGCTCCCTCATGAGAGCGTCCCTGTTCCTGAGCTCCATTTCAGAATTATTCAGACAGATTGTTTATATCACTTCAAATACGATTCACCTGTGTAAACCACATTATAGAGTGCTTAATAAGTTCAATAAGAAAAAAATATGTATTTTACAACATTGGTGAAAGCTCATGGGTGCATTATGCAGAACAGTACAGCGCCAATGGCAGTTGTAGCCAATTTAGCAAAGTGCAAGAATAATAATATAAGAGTAATTTCTGTCATTGCAGAATGTGGGTCCAGAGCCCAAGGTAAAAAGTATCCACACTAATTCAAATAAAAGGGCACCGAGCTGGTTTGTCTCCGGGTAAAAATATGCAGCAAAAACAGATCGGTTTAAACTACAATGCAATGCTTCAGAATACTCGAACGGCGGTCAACTTAAAATGGAGACATCTCCGACGGATCTCCAAAAAAAGGTGCAACGTGGTTGTATCGGATCCGATAGGCTGACGAATCCCATCCCTAAACGCTCCTGGTGCTCTGTGGCGGCCGGAGGCTCCCCATTTTGCAGCTGTGTTTTCAAAAGGTGTGGCTTGACACGGCCAGTCTCCATTGTTATTAAAAGGGCATTCACAGGAGGAAGAGGAAGGTAGGGGAGAGTCAAAGGTCGGAGGTCGAGAGGACGATGCCCCGTGCGCAGAGTGTAAAAGAGTCGTACGTTTCAGATCGAGCTTCCTCTCCACGCCCCCGCACGCCCAGAGAGAGAGGAGTCAGAGGAGCAGATATTTACCATTGGGGAAGAGCTGTGGGGCGGCCGGGGGCTGGACACTCCTCTCCCCTGCACACACACACACACACACACACACACACACACACACACACACACACACACACACACACACACACACACACACACACACACACACACACACACACCATACACACACACACACACACACACACACACACACACACACACACACACACACACACACACCATACACACACACACATATTGCAAAAACACGACTTTAGTGCTGGTCACGCTAGAACTGTGCACATGCACGGTAGTTGCACGATGTAACCATGAGAATATGAACTTGACATTACTGACTGAACCCAATCGCACAGTTTACAAGTCGCCTCTAGAACCTTCTCCTTCAGTGGAACCAGAGATCAATATCTGCAGAATTCTGCTGATCTGTTCGCAAAAAGGCAAAAAGACAGCCCGCCACTGGTAACAACCCGACACTTTCCAAATCCAAACAGCAGAATAAAGAAAACCCCAACAAAATAAAAACAAAAAAAGGTTGACATCTCAAGGCAAAAGTGGAGCCTGGCAACATGCAATCATGCAGAGACGCGTCTAAAGTGCAGGGTTGTCACACGGCGAGCCTTTGGGTTTGATCTGGTTTGTGTGTGTGTATGTGTGTGTGCGTGTGTGTGTGCGTGTGTGCGTGCGTGCGTGCGTGCGTGCGTGCGTGCGTGCGTGCGTGCGTGCGTGCGTGCGTGCGTGCGTGGTGCGTGCGTGCGTGCGTGCGCTTTCACAGAGTGAGGTTAATACTGCTGGAAGCCCAAAAAGACAGGGAGAGCCGGAGTCAATACTTTTTTGGGTTAGAGCTCCTCAAGGCAAACAAAGAGAAGCTTTGATGTGAAAACATTAACAGGTGGCTGCGGCGCTGTAAAATATTGAGATTATGCAGTGACTTAAGAAGAAAAAAAACAAAAAAAAACAACAACAACAAAAAAAAAACACAACTGCATCTTCCTTGCCAAGAAACAAGAAATATTAAAATAGTTGTTGTTTTTTTCCCCTTTTATTTTTTTAAGGGGTTCGATTTTTGCAAAAACATGTCAAAGACTATGACTAGCGGACAGATCAGATACTGCTCTGAGACATCCTTGTTTGGCCAGACCATAATACACACGCGCTCCACCCCGTCACGTTATCCCGTCTTGCACCATCACCGAGCTTCGCCCGTCACCGTGCAGCCCGCCACACTGTGCTTAAGACGTAGAAGACAGAGGAGTTGCAGACCACCCAAAATGTGCGCATGTTTACGCTGTGTGCAGATGCATGGGAGCCGTGCGTGTGTGTGTGTGTGTGTGCGTGTATGTATGTGTGTGTGTGTGTGTTTCGATGCATGTTTATGATGCGTGCACGTCTGAATGCGCTCAGCCGCTCTGTCCGCTCATTGGGCGACTACATGTTTTCTTTATGGGATATATATTCATTACTCTTACTCGCTCAATCACTCCTTTTTTGTTGTGTGTGTGTGTGTGCATGTATGTGTGTGTGTGTCCTTGCACACATGTCTGGCACAGCGTCCAGAAACTAAATCTTCAGAAGACGGCAACAATTTTGCATGTTTGCATCTGCCTGCTATTTGTGAATGTTAATAATACGCTGCACTAAGAGCGAGAACACTTCCACATGATGGCCGCGAAGCTTCCTCGAGCGCGAGGGATTCCGTGAGAAAATCTCATTGTAAGAACGGACTATTTTAAAGTGCGGCCCCCCCCGATATTGTGAATTCCACTTACGGAGGCTGAGCTTGGATGCCGGAGAGGGAGAGAGAAAATCTCGGCGAGATAAAAGAAGCAAACGTGAGGTAACGCGCGAGAGCGGAGAAGGGCGGTGCCGCCGCACAAAGCCACTGACAGGGCGAAGCTCCTCCGCCGCGTGCACGCTTCCTCCGGAGGTGAAGCAGCATCCAACCAATCAGAAACCTTTCAGGATCATACACAGAGGCTCTACAGATAAAGAGATTCGGTATTTATTAATTCTGTATACAGCTGATGAATAGTTATGTGCAGATTGACTCGTGATCCGGACGCCCCGCGAGTATACCTGCAGTTTGGGTGGGTGAGGGTCAACAATAAACCTTATTTTAATAATAGAATAATTGCGGGTGGGTGGGGGGCAGACGAGATTAAAATAATAGGATTGGAAAATATTTGTTGGTTGGAAATCACATTGTCTGGCGCATAAAAAAAAAAAAAAAGAAAGAATAAAAGCATGAACCCGCTTTTTTTTTTTCTTTCTGGTGGATCCAGGACCTTTATAATCGTCAGTTGCACGTGAACGAATGGCAAATGCCGGTGGGTTCAGGTGATGTCAGAATGCATCACCAGTATGTCTTTCAAGCTTACAGTATTAGTTTGCCACATTAGCAAATAATTGCGCAGGTTTTAGTCTTAAAAACAACAACAAAAAAAAATGAAAGAAAAACAAGGCCACGTTCACCCTGCAAGCCTTGGTGCTCAATTCGGATTTATCGCTCAGAGTCACCGTCCCCAAGTGACCCGCATGCGCAGGAGCAACAAACGACGTCGCGCGCCGCGCACCGCGCGCCGCGCACCGCCATACGGAAGTAAACGCGGCGGGCAGATGCACCGCGGCGGCGCGGGGCCGTGTACCTCGACTCGAGGGTCCAGGATGACATCTTTAAATCCAGACGGTGTTTTTTTTTTCCTGGCCGTTCAATAAGGACATTTAGTCAAATAAAGTACATCCAAAATAAAAACACAATGTGTGCAAATTGGGCTCCGAGGACTCATACACAAGCAACACACACACACACACACACACACACACACACACACACACACACACACACACACACACACACACACACACACACACACACACACACAGTATTTTTAGATCTGGTGCTTCATCGGAAATTATTCATTTTCCCCTAGGGTGACGTAAAAGTCGCGTCAATTCCGTGAAAAGAACAGATCTGAGTCACATATGAGGAAATAAATCGGATTCGGGCCGCTTTTGCCTGCAGTGTGAACGCAGCCTCATTGTTTCAAGATTTGGTCAAATATACATTTATAGAAATGTGTAAAATCTATCAACGAGCACAAAATGATTTGCAGAGCGGGGCAGGATCCTTTAATTCAAACTGGGCGCGCCCACTTAAAATATCATGCAAACTGAAATATAATCACACCGCTTTTCCAGCGGTAGAGAAAAAAACCCACCATTATCCAATAGCGTCAGCTTTTTAAAAGCTTAAAACCGCAAGAAACGTGATTTATGCGTCTCTTTAGGGTCACATTTTGACGGCGGAAAAAACTGTCGCTTCTAGGCCATCATCCATTACTGCAGGATCCTCTGCGAGCCCTTCGGGGGCACATTTGGCAGATTGTTTGTTTTATTGAGGTTTTATTAACTAATAGAGCGTCTGGGAGATGGAGCGTCCCGACACTGACCGCAAAGGAGCTTCCCGCTCCACCTCTGCAGCCCCAGACACTGTGGGGGTGAAACCAGAGAGTTGAAATGGCTGAGCGCTCCCTAATCCTGCACGCTAAATGTAGCTCTGCTCGGTCCTGGGAGTAAGATGTCTAATTTGGCTGTGGTCAGCTTTGCGGCATCTCCTCGGACGAGCTGCGTGCATCGATAATTACAGGCTGGCTGACCGGACCTTGACACGGCCCCCTCTCATCAGCGCCGCGGCGATGATGGAGCCCTGAGAACAACCAGTTTAACCAGCCAAACACCCAAGAGTTTAACCAGCCAAACACCAAAGAGTTTAAATAGCCAAATACACAAGAGTTTAAATAGTCAAACACCCAAGCATTATGGCCAATCACCCAAGAGTTTAACCAGCCAAAAACCCACAGCAGGCCCTCAAACCTAACAGCAACCTGGACCAAACTACCAGGTGAACAGTGAGAGAGTGACTGAGAAAGTGTCCCCATGATGCTCGGTTACACATGGTTACACACTGTGGGGTATTTTTTGTTTCTTTTTTGTTCAATTCAGTTACAATAAATGCATCAACTATAAAAAACACTGTTATTATTGTTTTTGTTGGGGGACGCAGAGTGGTGACGCACAGCGGATCGCGCACGTTAAAACATACGGGATATTTACGGGGACAACAAAAAAAAACAAAAAAAAAAAAACGGGAGGGCAGCGGGAAAGAACGGTGAAATACGGGAGAATCCCCGGGAAAAAACAGGAGGGATGACTAAGCCGTGAGGACGGCGCGGGAGTGCGGGAGCGAAGAGGTTAGTGAGAAGCAGAAGAAGTGAGAACAGAGGAGGTGTTAGCCTTTTGTCCTTGAATGTCACAGGAAAAGAGCCAAGTCTGGGGCGTGAGGGCGCAAAGGCCCATTTACAGTAGCAACCTGTGTAAAGGGGGGAATCGATATTGTACTTAGGAATTGGGTAGTAAGCGAGTAAAGCGAGTGGCCCTATGTTCAGCCAATCAGAAGCCGTACTTTGTTGTCCGGATCAATGTGCCTGAGGCCAGGTGACTCACCTACACAAGTCTTTCCATCGGTGTGCAGGACAAACTTCATGTGGCAGGAGCACCTGGGCCCGTGGTCCGTCTCCTCACATATGTGCTGGCAGCCCCCGTTGCCATAGTTGCAGGTCACTGGCAAAGACCAAACACACACACGCGCACGCACACACACACACACACACACACACACACACACGTTACACACACGTTACACACACGTTACACACACCGCCCCCCGCAGCCACCGCAGTCTAATCTACACGCTTCATGGAGATAATGGGTGTGTGCAGCATAGTCAATTCTGGTGGAATCCCGCTGCGATTCAGCCACAAACCTGCCGTACGTCCAACAGTATGATCACACTTCCTCAAACCAGACGGTACTATGGGGTGTCTGTAGGTGTCACAGAGTTCAATTCAAAGTTCAAGGCCTTTTTGAGACACATTTGAATGGAATTTTAACACCGATTTTTGGACAATCTCTCTCTTATAAAGTATAATATAATACATGTATTATACAAAATAATACTACAATACAATATAAAGTATTGCAGGTAGTTGGTATATATTTGGTACAGGACAGAGGTAAGTATTCTTAGTAGTATTCTTAACCTACCCTAGAAACAGGGTAGGTTAAGAACTATATATGATTCTATTATTACAAGAGTGTCCTTTAGGTCAGATAAGAATGATAAGTAGTGATTTGGTTATGTAATAAATAACGCAAACAAAATACAGAACTTGGGACAGGTAAGTAGGAGTGTTTTCTTGGATTTCTCTCCAGAGGTAAATATGAAGTGAGTTGGTCCAGCTAGAACAGGTAGGTGGAGCAGCGAAGCATGAATGAATGAGGTTCAGCAGTCGGCTTAGAGAAGAACCTTTTAATCTCAAGAAATGGAACCAATTTTGACCGAATGATATGGACACATCCTACAAAATGTTCACGTTAAAACTGAGACCACAACAATCCGTTCAAGTATTCAGAGTATTTAGTTACTTTCAAGGCATAATATTTTTGAAAATGAAATGTAGACATTTTGGAGGGCACCGTGTGTTAAAGTGTGATCCAGCTCCTCTGTATCCTGTGGTTGGAACCTGGTTCATGCAGCGGTCAGTGACGCGGCAAAAAATAAAATAAAATAGGTATTTCATGGACGTGAATAACATAAAAACGGTGTCAGTTGCAGGCAGCTGAGCGTAGGGTGAAGTGTTTGCCGTGTATGTCCGTGTTGACGTGTAGGAGTGTGCATGTGCCTGATGGGGGTGGGGGGGGGGGGGGGGGGTTGACTTAGCGCTCTAAAACCACCTGTGATGACAGAGTGAAACGACTAGGAGTCACGGCTTCCACCGCCATCCTGTCTGCACCCTACCATCCCGCCTTTTGCCCTTTTCCTCGGCTGTCAGGGGGGGAAAAAAAGAGAGAAAAGAAAAAAAAAATCTATAGAATAACACTTCTCCAATCCTTATCCAAACACAGACAAATCCCCCATCAGCCCCGGCCCCGGCTCTGACAGGATGATCTCCGTTGCGCGGCAACAGGAAGTGTGCGCTGTCCATCACAACAGCCGCCGCCCCCCCCCCCCCCCCCCCCCCCCCCCCGCCACCTCCAAAAAACCTTCCCACTTGCCCTCGTAATGTAAATTGTCATGTTTTACTTTTTTTACCTCATTAAAAGAAAAAAAAAATCGAATTTGGTAAGTGCTGACGGCTTTGTAATGTCAAGCAGATACTGCAGATACCAGTTTTGGTGAAAGGCATCTGAGGAATGAGAGCAATCATTTATTATAGGCAGTTTTTCAACACCAACCACACATTTATGAGCATTCCATAAATTCTCTTCTGTGTGTGTGTGTGTGTGTGTGTGTGTGTGAGTGTGTGTGTGTGTGTGTGGGTGTGTGTGTGTGTGCATCACATGTGACTACTTACACTTGCAGTCCTTCATGTTCCGGGTCAGCTGGAAGCCCGGTCTGCACTCACAGGAGATGCCGCCCTTCTGTGACTCGCGGCAAATGTGTGCACAGCCGTGGTTCTTGTCCATGCAGGTGGGGCCGTCCTTGGTGCCTTCGGCCCGAGCTGCGAGAGGAGGGGAAGCCAAAACGAAGGGTCAAGCGCGGCCGAGGCACCGGAAACCCGCCGTGCCCGCTCGAGGGGACGACGGCTCGCTTAACACAGGGGCCTCATTGGCAGCGTCCGCGCGAATACGGACGAATACAAAGGAGCCAGACGTCAAAACATCAGAGGTGGAATACCGACGTGTGAGTTTTGGGCGACACAATCGGACCCGCACGCCCACATAACTGCAACGCCGGCTCCTGGTGACTGACGTGCGCGGTGCCCCTTTGCACAGGCTGAAGCGCTTGTTAGAACACGCCGACTTGTTTCAGGACGTAATAAAAGGAGTCTGCTCCGAGAAAGAATAGAGCCGATACGGTAGACCTGTAATTTTACAAGAAGGGGGGAGAAAAAAGATAAGAGGAACGAAACAAAAACAAACACACGGTACACAGAAAGATTTGGCAAACCCCTTGAATTCACAAGAGGAAGTCTAGAGAAAACAAAATGAGCCCACGCTTCTATACGATTGTGTTGGGTGCAGTGCGCACTTCAGAGCCCCCTTTCCGAAACCCAGGTGATAAATTATTACGGAGAAGGAGGTTCCACGATAAAAAAAAAAAAAAAAATTAAAAAACGATCTGCCTTCAGGGGAGGAGACTTGAGATTTGACCGATTCGATGTGAAACGATGTCACTGTCGCAGACGGAGCGAGAGACCCCGGGCCCTCCGGCTCATTAAAAAGCAAACGCCGCCACCTCTCCCTCTCTCTCATTAAGTGCGCTGTCACACCGGCGCAGCTTTAAAGGTCTCCGTCTTGACTGAGAGGAAGTTTTCACTGCCACAGATTGAGCATTTCTGCATTTCAATAATGTATGAAATCAGAAATGAGTCGGATGAAAATAGATCCCCGGACCACAACAGAGAGAGAAAGAGGAATGTATCCATAATCACTTGTTTAATTATGCAACGCGCCTTTTCCACACACTTTTTATCCAGGGCCGGGGACGATAGAGACATCTCCATAATTCGTCGGCCTCAGAACGTGCAAATATAATATTATTAGTTTGGACGCCTCTGGTTCAGCTCTTCCCCTCGGCTTGGTCTGGTCCCTGCTCAGAGACCAGACCCGCTGGATACAAAAAGCCTTTTCTGGAAGGAAAAACCCTCAGCGCTGAACAAACACCGGCTAAACGCTCCGGCTCGGAGGGAAAGACTCCACGCGACCCCGGCCGTGAATTTGCATTGTCGGAAGAAACCTTTTTTTAGAAGCCGTGCCAGTTCCAATAGCTGTGAAAGTTTTAAGCGTTCAAATTCGACGGTCCCCAGACGTTACTGTACTTCGGGTCTACTGGAGGGCGCGCGAGAGGCACATTAATGAGCAGAATGGCGGATAGAGTTTCCGACTAGACAAACCCAGGGGATTAAAAGACTACCTACGAGGTCATGAATTATGCATTCAAAACTTTTTTTCTTTTTTTTTTTATGAAACCTCTCTCTCCTAATACCACAGGCCCATCCATCAATAACGGGTCGGTCTAAGGCCAGAACACGGGCCTTCACGCCTCCCTAAGGACCACTAAAAGCCGAAGCGCTGATACAATGGCCCTTTTCTCCTCCGCCAGGCCCAGCTGTCACCCACGCTGCAGAATTCCCTGCAAGCGCTTGCCAAGGGCCCACTGGGTTTTTTATCACAGCTGAATGATGGGAAGCAGAGAGAGGGAGCGCGTCCCCTCGCAAGGAGGTAAGACGGGGGAAACTCGGGCGGAGAGCACGCCCAAATCCGCTAACACAATAAAACATAACTCTGAATGTAGAAACGAGTGAAGAAAAAAACGTCACGGGCCACTTTTGAGACCCGGACGACCAACATGGAGTCGAGAGGGAGCCTGTTGAAGTGCGACGAAATGGACCGTCCACAGAGGAGACCCTTACGACCAACTTTGGCAGGAGTCGGCAAAACCTAGCGTGCAGGGGTCAAATAAAGAACTGCTTTACATAAAATATATCACAAGGACAAACTCTGAGAAAAAAAGGAAAGAAAACAAGAATACCAGAGGTGATTTGCGTCTGTTCATTTTCTTCTTGAGTGCCGTTTTTATTTTTTTATTTTCCTTTTAGATTTTATCTTCTTAAAGAATTCACACGTCTGTAATGCCACGCAGTGAACTTTTCTCATAGGGTCATCGAAATGAACATGCAGCATCAAAATGTTGCCTTAAAAAAATCTGATGTATACTATTAAATTGTATAATATTCCAGTTATAATAATAACACAAAAGTTAAACTAGAGGTTGATCCATTGAGTAGTTGCAGGTAGTGTAAGTATACTTATATTATATGAATATATACAAAAGAAATTGAAAAATTAAATCGTATTATTTGTTATTTAAATATTTTATATATTATTTATATCTTTAAATGTGAAAATAAATCATTAGAATCGCGTATATTGTTTGCATTTTTTTTTTTTATTGCTGTCAAGTTTGGGGCGTTCTCTAGTCCATTCGCACTTTACAAAAACACAGACCTGTTACGGCTGGTTATTACTTTTACACTACACGACACCCTGAGCAAATGAAGAGTTAAAACCAGCCTCCTCACCGAACCGGCTGCTTAAACAAAAACCCAATTAGACAGTCCCCTTCTCCACAGGTCTCCGCCACAGCAGACCCCTTTCGGGTCCGGGTTGCGGAGAATCCTACACAATGGAGCCCTAAGTGGTCTCAGGCATGCCAGGGGTTTATGGTCTGCCGTGGTCGTCAAAGGGAGGCCTGATGGTCGGGGGACGAGGTCCAGGGGCCGAGGGCCGGGGGCCTCCCGATGGCTGGACGCTGCAGATGGTGTGACTCGGGTTTGCACTCAAAGTGTGGAACCGCGGCGCTATTAAAGCAGCATTCCTTCCCCTCAGATAATGGGCCATTAAAAGTTTTAACAGAAGGATGAAAATGTCAGAACATGAAAAAAAAAAAAAAAAAAAGAAAACCCTAGTGGGAGAAAGTAGTGGAACCAGATTGGGTTGGACTGAGCTTGGAATACAGACGGCCGGGATGGCAAGCGGGTCCAGACCAAACAACTAGGAGTCAGAGTGAACCCTCCATCAGAATCCCTTTAATCGGCCAAATACATTTTCTGATAAGAGCCGTTTGTTGTGGTAAAGGTTGGTGTATTGCTGTAAAAAATAGCCAGATATCCAAATAAACAAAAACAAATAAAAAAACTCAAATAGCCAAATATACAAAAATATACAAAATATACAAAAAGCGATTCTGGATATGTAGGATGAATAAATATGCATACAACAATATAGGCTTGGACTAAATTAATTTAAGTTTACAATGTTGTTGTTACACTATGTATAATTTAAATATAACATATATAATAATATAATACAATATATAATATGTGTTATTGATTGCTCTAGCAGAGGTCCTGTAGAGGCTGCTAATTTCCCTAACTCCCCTTTTAAGAGAAAAACAATTATGTCATAAACAATGGAGGAAAAAAAGAGCTATAGGGATTCTGGAAGGATAGATGTCACTCCCCAAATATTTCATGTAGGGACTGTTATTATGATGCATCAGACCAAAAAATTCCATCAAAGCGAGCGGCGTGCTGATCCGTATGCGCAGCGTTCCACGACAAGCCGAGCATAGTTTCCTAATGAACCCGACAATTGCAAACTTCAAGCGTTGCACACACACAAAACAGACCAGGACCGATATGCTTATAGGGGATTTTGACGCTCTTTCAAGCCTTTATCTCACTGTGGAAGTGTTATATAATATAAAGATAGATTACATGAAGAAACGTATGGACTTTTTAAATACATTTTAACTATACAATATATTTTGGAATGGCAGAAATATTTACACACGTGTGCCATCATGCAAAGGTGCATTTGCACAACAAAGATAGTATAGAGTGTATGTGTGTGTGTGTGTGTGTCCGTGCGTGCGTGCGTGTGTGTACGGCTGCTGATGGACACACAATGCATCGAGGTCACGAAAAAGACTCCAAGGACCCGGGCCTTATCGTACCGGCCCCACAGAGAAGGGTTCCAGGCTTCCAGAGCATACCTCCAAAAAAGGATGTTATTTTTCATCACAAAAAAAATATGTGCACATCCAGATCTTTATTGAACAACTTGATGGTTTGACACTTGGATAAATAGTTGAATTGTCCTAGATCCCCAGGTTAGATTCTTCTTACTGGTTCTCAGTCCCTCAAGGACCCTTTGCTGTCGACCTCCGTGTCTGGGAAATATCAGGCCAGTTTCAGCATGTTCTTTAAAAAGCACTTTTTAAAACTCTCTTTTACAAAAAAATGGATAAAAGAAAATCACTGAAATCTCATTTGTATTGTTTTTACTGTGGTTTTTATCTTTTTATGCATTTCATCTTTTTTCTGGTTTTCTCCTTATTTTTTGGGTTTGATTCTGGTCTTAATTCCTCTTTTCATGCGATGTAATATTGTTTTCATTATGATTTAATTGTTTATCTATGTCAAGCACATTTTAACCTAGTTTGAAACAGCATTATATAAAAAGTTATTATTATTTTTATTATTATCATCATTATTTTTATTATCATTATTATTATTATTATTATGATTATTATAACAAGCAAAAATCTCAACTATAATAATCTACAATTAACTCAGTTTGCTGCTTTGGTTTAAAGTCTAGACAGTGGGGAAAAAAGAGAAATAAGGACATAAAGCGGGGGGAGAGAGAGAGAGAGAGCGACAGAGGATGGAAAGTAGAGATGGGGTCCCTGCTTTTAACATGCTGCACTAATATAAGAGACTTCATAGGTAGTCATGGGAGCGCAGGATATTCCATTTGCTCCATATCCCTGGAATGGAGGGAAAAAAAAAGCCTAGTTACACGGTTGGTCTGCAGAGCAATGGAGCAGTAACCTCTGCACTTGTAAAAACAGTTCTGTATCCAGCCGTCAGTCCTGCTGAGAGCCTTCCAGAGCACCATGGAGCAACCACAGAGACGCCGCACAGCAGGGAAAGCACACAGCAGCGACAGGGCAACACCGCGCAATTAACCACGCCGTTTCATAAGACACACACATGTACAGTACCAGTCAAATGTCTGGACACACCAACTCATCCAGGGCTTTTTCCTTACTTTTGCTGTTTTCTACATGGTAGAATTATGAAGACAAAACAAGACAAAACTATTAAAAAAATGCGTGTGGAATTATCCCTTTATAGTTTAAATTCTTGAAAATGACCACCCTTTGCCTTGATGACAGCTTTGCACCCCTCTTGGCGTTCTCTCAAGCAGCTTCATGGGGGTGGTCACCTGGAATGCTTTTCCAACAGTCTTGAAGGAGTTCCTACACATGCTGAGCCCTTGTAGGCAGCTTCCCCTTCACTCTGCGGCACAACTCATCCCAAGCCAAACCCAGTTGGGTATAGATCGGGGCAATGGCGGAGGCCCGGTCACCTGACGTAGCACTCCATCCCTCTCTTGGTCAAATGGCCCTTTCACCCTTGTGTTTTGGGTCAAACACGAATGATGGTCCCACCAAGCACAAATCGCATGAAATGGCGTACCACCGCAGAGTGTGCTGGTAGCCATGCTGATTAAGCGTGCCTTGAATTCTAAATAAATCGCTGACGGTGTCACCGGCAACGCACCACTCACACCGTCACACCTCCTCCTCCTCCATGCTTCGTGGTGGGAACCACACATGCACAGATCATCTGTTCACCTTCTCTGCGTCTCGTAAAGAACCAAAGATCTCAAATCTGGACTAAAGGATAGAACGTCCTGGCCCGAGCACGTCTCTTCTTCTTACCGCTCTCCTTCAGTAACGTATCTGAGGTGCAGTTAAGGGAGATTTCTGAGGCTGGCAACTAACAAACTCTGGGTCTTCCTTTCCTCCGGCGGTCCTCATGAGAGTCCGTTTCATCGAAGCGCTTTTCCCGGCATCGTTCACCGGCTCATAAATTCCATTGTCCGGCAGTTTAATTTTTTTAGATTTAAAAGGCCGAACAGCAAAAACACTGTAAGGCATCTGTTTGTTTCAAACAGGATTCAGAATGTTGCGATAAGGAGGCAAAACCAAACTGAAAGTATGAATATGGTGCCACAATTTCTTGTGGATTTGATTACCCTGAAAAGTTCCTTACGCCGTGCCAGTCGCTGCTGGCTAACGCACAGATTTGACGTCCTGAGCTCAAAATGCCATGGTCTGCGTCCAAATGTCACCGGGGAATGTGTCTCCAAAACAGGCCTCAAGGGATATTACATTTAATAAAATGTATTTATTATCGATGGCCTATGTGTGTGTGTGTGTGTGTGTGTGTCATGTAGGGATTCCAATGTCTGTGACAGAGAGAGACAAGGAAAAGAGGAAATAATGTGGGGGGAGAGAAAGAGAGAGACAGAGACCGAGAGAGAGACAGAAGCTAACTAAAGATGTTTTAAAGCAGCACTATGTAACGTTTGGTATTTGCGACCCTACAGTTTCTGAGTGCAATTTAACTTTTACATCACCGTCGTAAAACTCGGCCCTGTGTCGGAAAATAATTTATCGGTCACGTTGCGATAACAGTCTATGTTAGAAACGCAAATATAATGCACACCTAGGTTACAGCGCCCCTTGCACGCACCTCCCCGGGGGAGCCGCGGCGGGGCAGCCCCCTGCTACCGGTGTAGGTACCAGATGTGCTCGGCCTGGCAGATCGGCTCGCACGCTTGAGGCAGAGGGCGAAACAAACCCCGCGGCGCAAATGAAAGTGAGGGCTGGCGCGTGCCGGCTGAAGGTGCGGGTACCAGGCACCTCATAAATTTTACCAGGCCAAAAAAACAGTAATTACTGGAGCCAAACATCAAGGGAGAGACGTAAAGCGTAACGCACTTTTCCCGCGATTTCCTAGCCAGACACAGAAGTTACATAGTGCAAGAACAGGTGTTCGGCGGGGTGGGGGTTGGGAATGAAAGCGATGCCATTCTCCATACTACAAGTCAATGCACCATCAAAACCATTCTGAAGCTGTTATTTTAAGGTAAAAAAAAAAGTGGCATAGTGTTGCTTTAAAAATCACAGTCAATGAGTCATATACCTGTAGAACAAATGAATGAACAGACTGTCGTACTGATACTCACATATAAGTATTATTTCCATTATAGCCAAGCTATTTTTGGGATTTGGGACGGGATGAAATGTCGTCATTCTCACGACAGTTGTATATGTATAACCCCTGACCCATTACATACAGGAATACCATAATTATTTTCTTGACCTTGTTTCGAACTTTTTACATGTTCAACTTGAAATAATACAACGGAAAGTGGATTACTGGCACAAAAGTTACTTAGAAACTCAATGGTGCTCACCACACTGAAGCTTATTCCCCTATTGGATTCATTTCCCTAATCGTACACACTAAATATTTTAGACGTGATGGGGGTGGGGGTCTAATAGGAGACAGGCCAGCGGCCGCCTCGTCATTAGCTCAACGGCTGGCGGACCCCACCGCCTAATTGGCGGGGAGCTCTCCGCTAACAAGGGCCTCGGACCAGCGGGGGGACGAACTGGAACTGGAAGTGGCCACCGCTCTCCGCTGTCCCCGGCACCGCTGAAACAGCACCGACCCGGTGAACACCTGACCCATTAATGGAAGAAATGGGAAGCTGATGTCTTTTTAATGAGAGCGATAAAAAAAAAAAAAAGAACGAGAGTTAACGGTGCCCGAGGCTTTGAGACTTGGCAAGTCTGCGTCCGTAAGCACAGAGTTGCCCAAAAGCAGGCGGGGCGGCTTGGCCGAGACAACCGGTGCGTGATTATATCCCGTGTATTCGCTGCACAAGGACTCACAGACACCTCCAGGTAATCTTTCAACAAGCCGCAGCGATAATAGGCCGGGTTTCGCGTCCCATGTCTGCCCACAGCCACATCCTCCCCCACTTCCACTCCGCTGGAATAACAGTCGTAATAAAAAAGAACTAACAAGTCATTCCAACGGCAACATTTTGGTCGGCTATTTGTTGAGTGAAGTCAGGTTCGGAGATTAATACAAGTCTTAATCTCTCTGTGGAAATGGCATCTCATCTGGAAACAATAAGCAGAATTGACTTGAGAAAGAAAGAAAGAAAAAAAAAAAAAAAAAAAACAGTTTCTGGGGGCCCTGAAAGAAAGAGTGTGTGTGAGACAGAGCACTGACGGGGGGGACAGGGAGCTCGGAGATTAGAGCCGCGTTCACCGCGCACTTCCAACGGCACCGATACGTAGGTAGAAACACATGGTCCGCTCCGACCGCGCGGCACGCAAACACCGACAGTTCATTAAGGCCAAAAACAACTTCAAAGCCTCCGGACTAAAATTAAAAAGTAGGCTGGGGAATATCACATGAGCGGCACACCTCGTGACGGAGGGCCCAGACACAAGAAACAGACACTTTGGTTCGGTTTTTGGACGGGATTCTGCTCAAAGCCCAAAATGTCCAAGAGGAAAGTGCCATTCCAACGCAGTGATCCTTTATCATACCAAGGAGCCTCCCATTGGAAACGAATTAGGCCACAGACTCCATTCGATAAGGTTTCGTCTCTGGGACCCCAATTTGACAAGATTTTTATCGTTTGGTGTGATTTAGTCCGAACATCCGTACCTGTCTGTACTGTACTGTACTGTCTGGAGATTTAGGGAGAGTGAAATGACAAGATCAAACCAGTCTTTAGGCGCTTCTGGGGACACCTCGAGGGGAACTCGGAACCGGGTAGGTCCCCCGAGAACGAGGTATCTTCAAGGGCCTTGTTTTTTTTTCTGGCTGCATCAGCACCGGCAGGTTTAGGGTTTCAGCACCAGTTCCGTGATTCCGCGTTGTATTTACGCCGTAACGTTCACCGATTTCACCGTATCAGCCCGCCAAAATCAGTTTCTGAGCAAATCTGAGGTGATAAATAAGCAATCCAGTGGCTGGATAATCCCTCGTATTAGATCTGCAAGTCCTCTTTGAAATGTTTGTTTTGACTTTTGTCACCGCACGACGATTTATTTGTTTCATTTAATGAACATCGGAGAATAAACTAAATGAAATAAATACATCTACAATAAAAATACGATTTTTATTGTTTTTTTGTTTTTTTTGTTTTTTTGTTTTTTTTATTACTGCCGCGTGTACGCAGGCTCTGGTCCCCGCCCAGAGCCATGCGACTCGACTGGGAGGACTCGGTCCTCAGCCCGAGGGACCAGCGAGGGACCGTGCGCTTGAGGTGATTGGTGACTGGCACTCACGTCACTCAAGGTTCCTCTTGTGCTGGTTCAAGATTCGAGATTCAAGAGGTTTATTCGTCACATACATATACATACATGGTTAGTCCTGGTCCTAGTACCGGAGTAGGAGCTAAAAAAAAAAGTCCCTCAAAGCGGTGTTCTAAGAACTACGATTGTCCTAGTTCCTGCAGTGCAGACACAAAAAAAAGGGACGCTTCCTCCAAAAAGTTCTTTGAACGATGAAAAGGTTCCTGCGGGGCGAGAACTCCTAGCGTACATTCTTCAATGGTGAAGATTAACTACGAATCATTTGGCTGGTTGGGACCCGCTGGAACCTCTAAAACGTCCTCCTGGGGCTTCCCGGCTTGGGCTGTGAATTAAAACAGCCCTTTACGGTAGTGGGTGACCCGCAACCCAGCCTTTGGATTTGGACCCACCGGTATAAGATTTTCTAATATTAATTGAACTGAAATGTATAAGGCAAGCTGCAGACACCTGGGTGATTATTTTGAAGGAATATATTTTGTAACAGTGATCTGAAGTGTTGGCCTTCACTGATAGGGCACATTTAAAACGAGGCTTGAGCTCAGATCGCCTCAACGGAGGCAGAGAGTCCCAAAGATCTCCACCCACATGCTAGAATGCCTATCTGCTGAGTGCTGAGAATGGATCATTCCTGGAGGAAATCATCAAATCATCGAGAAACGTTTCTGTGCCAAAGAAGACAGCCATTTAAGAAACGGTGTCTTGATAGTAGCCACATACGGGGCGATATCAGAACAGTTTAATGAGGTCGACCGACTGAGAGGATGGTCTCCAAAGACGTGTTCATGTGAAGTGGTGTTATAATAAAAGCAGATGCAGGTGGGTGTAGCTTAGTGGAGCAAAGCCGGTATCAAAGTGGGAGGACTCCATTTTAGCCCAATCGTTGTGAGTTCTAAAACCCAAATGCTGTTGAAATAACAGCAGAGCACGCGTTATATGGCTGACTTCCCCTAAAAAGCCTTCCTGGTGTTATTCATGTACCTGTGCCCTTCTCGCATGTGCACCGGCGCCCCCCGGGAGCAGCTGGGCCGCGGACCTTCCGTCGTCTCCGTCCCGCAGGAGTGCTCCACAAACAAGAGGTGCGTCCACATCGGAGCACTCTCATACCGCCGCCACCCACCCAACACCAGATTGCTTCAATTTCAAAGGAAATCACATCCTTGTTTGTCCTCAAACTTTCTTTTACCTTCCTCTTTGTTTCTCAGCACGGCTTTGATTCATAAATGGTTACACCGGCATCCGCCAGTCAGCAAACACGCTGCATCAAGATGTCTGCTGCGCCCACGCTCCTCTGCAGGTTCCCTCTTGTCCCGTAATCTCAGATGTGCGTGCGTGCGTGCGTGCGTGTGTCTGTGTGTGATGCGTCTAACCTTTAGGCCTCTGGATGCAGGTGTGCTGGTTGTCGCTGAGGAAGAATCCCTCTCTGCAGCGGCACTCGTAGCTGCCCATCATGTTGACGCAGATCTGCTGACATCCACCGTTGCCCTCCGAGCACTCATCCACATCTGCAATTTAAGAAACAAGCACAACAGAGTAAGTTCATTGGGAGTCGCCGTTTCGCGTTAGGTTGGGGGGGGGGGGGGTGTTATATTTAATGTTTTTGTCATTACCAATTTTTTTTTCAATGTTGTAGGTTCAGCATTGTAGTTTTATTTCATCCGTTATTGTAACTGACCACATTTTTACCGGTTTATAGATGCGATAGATGACGGCAAAACCCACCCGCAAGTCAATACAGGAAATGAGAAATGGGGGAAAGGTCTTGGGATGAGAGGGAAAGACGAGACGGAGAGGGAGGGGAGATGTCTGAACATGAAAAAAGGCCGATGGAGCGACGTCTAAAAACGTGACGTCTGCCGCAGCGATGATCCGACATGGCAGTGCTACGACCCCCACCCCACCCCACCCCGCCCCACCGCTCCTCTTAAGCCCCGGAAAAATGCACACGCAGCATAATCCGCCGGTGAAATGGAGAAACCCGATCCAGCCCGGGCCAGAGTACCTGCTGATGACGAGTGTCAGGCCACGGACGGGAGGAATGCGGGGGAGAGGGATGGAGGAGGAGGTGGGAGAGAGGGAGGGAGGGAGAGAGGGAGGGAGGGAGGGAAAGTGTTGGCGGAATGAGAGGAGACGTGAGAGATGGAGGAAAAAGAAACGCAACACTGGCACTTCTCATCCCAAGTGCCGAAAAAGACTGCGGCAGCCGACAGCGTGCGTTGACCTCATGATCAGTTTGTCACGATCATGACATTTCAGTTGATGACTATTAAGTCATACAAATAATTCGGATTCACAATTGAAATCCTCTATATTGTTCATTTCTATCAACATAGTATAAGCCTATAACAGTGTGATAAAACACATCCACCTCATGAGGAAGAGCTGCTTATTGACGTGTGTGTGTGTGTGTGTGTGTGTGTGTGTGTGTGTGTGTGTGTGTGAACACAAAAAATTTGGGTAAACCATTCTGACTCAGCGTCGTATTCATTGCAACATCTTCTCAAATTGGCTTAAAATGAGCCTCACATTTGGACGGGAACATCCATTTATAAAAGTGATCGCGATCGGCTCAAATAATTAAATCGGGCGATCATGTCATAACTGTGATGACTCCACCCACATCTGTTTTATTCTAATGTCAAAAAAAAACAAAAAAACCTGCATTCTTGAGTGACTCAACATCTATTGTTCTTGAAATAATTTATTAATCTTCCAAAGTGGAGGGTTTCTCACAAAGAGTTCAAGACTGAGCAGATGCTCCCATGCGTGTGTGTGTGTGTGTGTGTGTGTGCGCGTGTGTCCGTGCGTGTGTGTGTGTGTTGTGGCCTGTGCGTGACAACGCCGAGCCTCTGGAGGTGACGCCGCGTCCCCTCCGTCCCCACGAGGCCGTCCTCCTCTCCATCCTTCACTCGGTTCTGCTCTGGAACTCTATCCATCCTCCTCCTCAACGCACCAGTAATCTGCTGTGTACACAAGCCCTTCTTTTTTTTAATAAACCGTCATGCGAAACTAATTTACTGTCTATTTGTCCAGAGCGAGAAGGCCTCTAGATTAAGTTTCCTTTCTGGGGAATTCTCATCCCGGCCAAGTTAGAAATTAAACTTTTTTTTTTTTTTTTTTGCCTAAAATGGAGGGGAATGGGGGTAAACATACATGTCCTACTATACAGCGTCACACCTGCCCAGGGCAGCGGCACGGGACCTGCAAGGTTCACGCCAAACCCCCCTGCTTCTTGAACCGCGTGCGCCCGGTCGCTTTTTTTTGGCTGAGCGGAGTGCTCCAAACATTTTGAAAAGGGCGCGGCTTTTTCCTTGGCGGATCACGCGGCGTCCGCCGACAAAGATCGGGACGCATAAAATGGGCCTCCTTAAAAAAGTCACTTTACGAAACACAAAGCCCTGAGTGTGAACAGGAATACGCTCCCGACCTCTGGCGTCTGGCGCTCGCTGATTGAAGAACTATTTTGCCGTGTACTTTCTGTCCATTTGTGTGCTCTGCGGCCAGGTTTAGAAGTGCCACATCCATTAAAAACTCTGTAAAAAAAAGCTAGCTTCAGATTTGACGGTTAGAATGGGACAAGGGCAATTTGGAATACGGGCCGGATTGGACAGCTTTGCATTTCAACATGTGGCTTATTGATTTTAATCTAATCTCTCTCAGTTGTTCGTCATGAAAGAGGCGGCGGTTTAAAAAAAACCCCAAAAAGAGACGTTACAGCTGCAGCTTTGCAGATAAACTGTTTGAAGAACCAATAAAAGCCAAAACTTCACCACAGGGTCCGACACTCAGATAGAGGGAGTGACAGAGACGGACAGAGAGGGAAAAAAAAAAAGATGAACGGGAAGACCGACAGACACACACTAACCCACGAACGCACACACACACACACACACACACACACACACACACACACACACACACACACACACACACACGCACACACACACACCCTTACAACCCCAAAACCCAAATACATAGAGGTTACACATACACCAAAGTCCTCAAAGCACATGCACAAATGCCCAGGAGACATGCAGCTAACCTCAGAGGGCATGGGGGATATTCTTTCTCCAAACCACAGGCGCATCAATGAAAGTTTCATTTCCTGATTCCTTCATCCCTCCAAATGAGGCGTTGCCTGTCAGTAGATCTCTCCTGTTTAAATAGCTCCCATAATTGCCTGTGTTGTGTGCTGGGCAAGGCTGGCGTCCAAAGCAAATATTTCCAAACGGAAAGGGGTTCTGGCACCGCTCGTAGAAGTGCTCATGTTATTTGGATTTTTTTTTTTTTTTCACCCAAAAAAAAAAAAAAAAAAAAAAAAGAATCTTAATCAAGTTAAAGAGCTGCCTCAGTTCTGAAAAATGAGACGTGTCTCATGGCTCTATCTTTACTCCGCTTGAGCAGAATAAGGGGGAAAAGCAAGGTTCAAACGGAGAGAGATTAAGAGATTGGTTGTGTTTGCGGAGGCCATGTCCGCTGGTTTCCCAGATAGCCTTGGCTGTATATATAACATTTGGCCTTGCGTGGAGCTCCGGAGCCGTGTAAACACGGCGGTTGAGTTACAGAAACTCTTAAACCCTTATTTTGGAGAAACACTCAAGCCTTTCGCTGTCCTTTTTAATCTTTTTTCAGAGGTTCAGTGACTCCCGGGGCATTTACTGCTGACCCGGAGTTTCTCTCTCTCTTTTTTTCACTTTAAGGGGGTAAAGAGAGAGAAAACAAAAATAAATAAATAAATAAAAAGTCCCTCCAACTGTCCGCGGGTCCCTCCATCCCAGCGCCGGCTCCACGGTCCAGACAGCTCCGGAGACAAAGAGGTGAGGGGAAAAAAGACTTGGGGCCCGGGTTTCGCTTCTCGTTTAACCGGAGTTCAGAAGTCACGGGCACTTTAATAAGGGTTAATCAGAGACAGGCAGGGGGATGGGCAGGGAGACAGGCAGGGAGACAGGTAGAGGGAGGGGCAGGGGGACGGGCAGGGGGACGGGCAGGGGGACAGGCAGGGGGACAGGCAGCGAAAACGGGCGGGAAGTTGGAGCCCCGCCGCTTTATTAGGTGAACGGACACTGGAGGAGCCGGACTGACCATCAGGAGAAGCAAGGCACACGGCACATGCACGGCGACGGCCTACCACCATCCCAAATTAAATGATATCCCTCATTTTTTTTTTTTTGTGAACAGGATTACAGGGATTTCCTCTCTCCTCTCCGTCGCTTCCGGAGCTCAGCGACACAGCGTCTCCTTACGTCCACGTCAGTTGCATAAAACCATATTTACTTATTTCACGAGTCAACACACACTTATAACTCTCGAATCAAAGAGGTGTTCTTTTTTCTACACAGTGGTCGAAAGGTTATTCAGAACTAAATTTCCTAGTACTATAATTATATCAATCCGTTTCACTGCACTTTATATTTAATCCACATCGGCTGTATAAAAACCTCTGTTTGACATTTCATCCTCCATTCAGCACTGGGGGTTAATTTTTTTGCTTTTATATAAACACAACAAATACAGCTCTGATTGTATTCAGGCCTTTTAGACTTAACACCCGTCTCCCAGGTAACCATTTTGGTAAATAAGCACAGACTTGGCCTCTAATTCTAATCTCTTGCCGAGTTCTTTCCTAAATGAAAAATAAAAAAATAAAAGAACTATGAGCAACGGTCATACTAAATGGTATTTCTCTGTTCCTCTCAAACAAGTCTGGAAGTATTTTAAAAACAAACCAGCGGTACAAGTGTTTGGGCGGACAGCCTTGTGCCAAGGAGACGAGAGGCTCCCAGTCCGCTGGGCGCTCACATCCCAAAGCCCAATCTCAAGCTTGACTTTCTACCAAAGCCCTGCCAGTGGGCTCAGCTGGAATTGTTCATTTCATGGTGCATGAGACCGAACAATTCTGAGGCGGGAAAGGGTTGATATACTCTGGAGGATGGGGGGCGGGGGGCGGCAGCGGCGGCTAAAGCACCAATCTCAGATCTGCCGCACAACTCATCACTCCCAGCTCCCTTTTCTCCTCTGAGCTGTGGAGACAGTCTCCTGTCCACACCCCATCCCCTGCACGCCACAACAGCAGCACAGAGGGGGGCATTTGCATGGAGAGTGGGGCTGTGAGAGGGGGCGGGGCGTCCGTCTGTCCCCCCCCTCTGCCTTCGGGTTTAATAGGTTTCATACCGAGGAGAAGGGCTAAAGCGGACTCTCATTGTCCTGACTCCATCACGGAGGGCAGGAAGATTGTTACCGAGTGGCTCCCGGTCTGTTGTGTTGAGGCCATCTCATCGAGGCGAGCGAATCCAACGCCGTCCGAGTCCGATGAAAAGTGGGGCGGATTATCGCGGCCGCCGTGAAAGAACGGCCAATCCACTCGGAGAAACGCATTTGAGCGAGCGCGCCGCAAAGGCCGTGGGGGAAACACATCATAAAAGCTCTTTGATGACTACCTTTTGCCATCAGCCCCTGGTCAATAATACATCAGCCCCAAACCTCAGTGTTTGATTAGCCAACCTTAGAACATCATCCCCGGAGATTACAAGGGCCGGGATCCAGGCCGAGCCCGGGGACGGCTCGGAGCTGTCATGGCAGGTTCTAAAACAAAGCTTATCAAGGAGACTCCTTAAACAAGGAGAGACGCTGCCGGTGAAATACAATATATTACTTTCGAAACCTATTCGTTTTCCTTTGTACAGTATCGAGCCCTTGTCAAAGCGGTGAACGGTGTTAATTGGTCGACTCTGACCTGAGCCGAGCCGGAGCTGAAAAGCTATTCTTCCAAAGGGGGCATTACGTCATATTTGGCGATATAGATCATGCGATGTCTTTGAAGAAGGTTAAAGCAAAAGGACATCCATTTCCCTATAGACCGTGCAGGGAATTGGGTTCACCCCAATCAATACGAACCAAATTATTGTTGGCCAATGGAAATCAAAGGAACATGGTCCCTAAAGCCGCAAATGTGCTCGGGGCATAAATCACCGGAGATCACAAGAGAGAAAAGCGATCCGAAAGAGCAGAGACTAATGACAAAGCAAATACAGTAAATATAGTTCATCCTTGGAGCAAAATCCCGGCGGCGCATGACTTTCTGACTTTCAGAGGAGGCGTCTGCGTATCTGCATTCGAAGAGTTTGCATCCATTTTCATTTCATTTCATTACGTTCTGACCAGCCGCAATCTAAAAAATCAAAACTGCCCAGTGTGTTCCAAGTCGAGTTGAAATGGTAGAGAATATTTCTGATTTGTGCCTTTCAAACCCACAGCGTTTTCGACAGATGATAATGATTGCTGGCACCACGCTGGCCTCATGGGCAGGTTTAACCGACCGCTCCAACGATAAGAAGGAATTTGGGTCCTAAAAGCAAAACATGAAGATCATAAATGTGGGTGAAGCTGGTTGTATAAAAAGAAACCGATAGTCTTTCTTGCATCTGCTTTCCATTGTTTGGAGGATGTGTGTTTTAGATTTAACGGACATTGATTTTTCTGTTTTTCCAAAGACCCTAAAAAAAAATCCTTAGGGCGGCGTCATGAAAGCGGAGCGGTGATTAAGTACCGTCCATCCATCACTACTGGAACAATATAGCAATGGAAGTTCTCAAAAAAAAAAGAAAAAAAAAAGAAATGCCATAAACTTTTTATGCCCCGACTACTTTTTAACTCCGGCGTGACTTCTTCGCAGAGATTCAAGAGTGGCTACAACCGCCCAGCGGGAGGTAAATTATACAGCGAACGACATCTCGCTCTGAAAGCCATCGCATTCCTTCCACCGCGCCGACTTCCTGACATCTTTGTCGGGTTTCCGGGGGGGCGATCGGAGTGCGCTCCGCTTTCACGCTCCGCCGCCGGCCGCCGTCGTCACGCTCCCGACACGTCAAATTACGAGTAGCCGCGTCGCGCGTCGGGCGGTGAGCGAAGAGACGGAGAGAGAGAGAGAGGGAGAGAGAACAGCTCGTCGGCCATGTTTGTTCTCTGAAGCCCCCGGGCCAAACGAGAGGACACGGGTCGAGAGCCCTGGCAGAGCGGAAAGACTCTTACCGGGAGTAGGGACATGGTAAGAGGTAAGATGGTGGTTTCAGCCCCGTCGATCAGGGGATGAACTCAAAGTCAATTCATGTCTTTGAGAAGCTTTGAGGAAATGCACCCCCTGGAACTTTTAGGAGTCAGGTAAATGAAACATTTTCGGATCGCAGAGGACATCGGCTCTCCTCTCTCGGTCCTCGCCGGCATGACCGAGGGTCTTCCAGTTAGCTCCAGGGAACCGGGGGCGGAGGCGGAGGCGGAGGCAGGGGTGGGTGGGTGGGTGGGTGGGTGGGGGGCTTGGCATTCTTTTCTCGTGGGCTAAAGGAGCTTAAACCTGGAAGCGGAAGCAGGGACCTAGACGTGAAACCTCGGCAAAATCTCATCTTCTCCCCTCTTTGTGCCGAGGATTACCTCCTTCAGCGGCGCGGAGAAGGTATTTAGAACGAGTTCAATCCCCACCCCCCCACCCCCAAAAAAGTTGTTGTTGTTTCAGTTCTAAGGGAAAGAGTTGAATAACTGCTTTTAAAGGGTGGACATCTGTGAAGAACAACGATGGCAGGGATAGAACAGAAAAAGAGCTTTCCTTGTTCTTGTTTTATTTTATTTTTATTACATTTTATATATATATAAAATGTATGTTTGTGTGTTGTCTGTTTGGAGCTGAGACATAAATCAAAGAGTTTTGATTGATGCTGCATTGTCGGATGCCGCCGCGGCGACAGAAAAGCAGCAATTACACACCTGCATGCCGGGCTCCCCGTCCATAGCACAGCAAATGATCCACACACCACTTCAATGGGCCTTCCTAATGGCTCGGAAAATAGCCCAATGCCTTATGCTGTAAGTGCTAGTGTGTGCGCGCGTGCGTGTGAACGACAAACAGAGTCAGACGTAGATGTAGTTAAAAGGGGGCGGGCGGGTGGGTGGGTGGGTGGGTGGAGGGGGAGGGGACCTACATGGGCGCGCTGGCAGGGAAGATAAAGTTAATTATCAATCTCTCCATGGCCGCCCTGTTCTCACCTGTCATGCCAATGTCAGCGCTGCCTCCTGTCCCATCTCATCCCCCAGCCCATCTGCCCGCGCTCAATTTCCAACGCCGCACCCGCGAGGTTTTAATGTGTTTGTGAGGTTTGAAGCGGAGGTGTGTGTTTTCTGTTGTTGTTGTTGTTGTTGTCGTCGTCGTCGTCGTCGTCGTCGTTGCCTTTGCAGTGCCGGTGTATAAAGGATAGAATCGCAATCAAGCGTCGCTCGTTCGCTTGTTGTGGCTTGAAAACGGCCTGCGGAAAACGGAAAGCCAAGTTGTCCGTTGCGCCGCGGACGACAACAAAGGCGGTCGACAAGCAACGGCATCAAGGGTTCCCATGGCAGGAGGAGCGCATCAACCCACGGGAGGAGCAGCAGCGTTTGGGGGCTCAAAACAAAGAAGAAAGGTGAATGCGGATTGGAGGGGGGAGACGGGTGATGCCTATGTTTAGCAGCTCCTGGGAGCAGACTCAGCACTGTTGCCTCTCCTTCCTTTGATAAACATTTTAAAGGGCACCCCCAGTGTTTTTTTTTTTGCATTTTGAGCTATGTAATGTTTTCCCTATCAACTCCACTTCGCCGCTGCGGACAGTGCAAAACAACCAATTTAAGCACTTAAAGTTCAGAATTTCGAGCTGTTGGCAGAACGGGTACTTGGCATAAAGATGAATGATGGCACCCACTCACACATAAAACACAAAACATCTTCGCCCTCCTCTGTCTCTTTGCGACTGCGAGACCGGAGCCTTATGATAACAGGTCCGTGGAGTCAGCGCTTACGCTTCTCAGAGTGTAGGTGGAAAAAATGCTTGGCCTCAAATCTCTTTCATTCGAGTGGCCGCCATGTTCACTTTCGCCCTCCAGTACTGATTTTAACGAGAGCTAGTAGTCCGCCTGAAATGGCTTTTCATGCTTCTCAAGTATGATCAACTACTGACCACGCCCCCGTTTTCCATTTTTGAGGAAAAATTGAAGGGGTGACCGGGACGTCAAATTGGCAAGAGGTGACCTCTTAAGTGTTGTGCGTGTGCTCTGGAGGAATAGTATGAATGGCACACCAGTGAAATATTAAACTATGGGAAAGCACGGTCTACTGACATCTCACTCGGAGCTCCCGGTTCTGGGTTAATTCCCTCATAAATTCATCTGATTTTGGCAGAACTCTTTAAAAAAAAAAAAAAAAACAGTCTACTTTTCCGCCTATGCGGGTTATGTGAATGAAATATGGAAATAGCTTGTGTCTAACATAGCAATCTACGGCCCGTAGTTCAGCCCTGAAAAATAAATTGCTCTCCGCGATGTGACAGACACGCAGACGGTGAAAAGGAATTAATGTGGTGCCGCGGAATTTGACAGCCGCGGCGTTCCCTCTCAGCAGAGGCTCTGTGTATTTAATTACCATATGTCCACGACACAAATGAGGTTTGGGACGAGGTCAAACGTTAAAATACAAAAAAAAAAAAAAAGAAACACAAACACGAGCCCTGAAACCTAGACACAAACACATCAGTGCCGATAAATATCGTCACACTCACCTAGACAGTTGTGTCCGTCGTGGGCGAGCCGGAAGCCGTCGTAGCACGTGCACCTGTAATTCCCTGGGATGTTGATGCAGTCGTGGACACAGCCGCCGTTGTACTCGGTCGCACATTCATCCAAATCTGCAAAGGGAGGACATGGAAGGGTCTGATGAGGAAGGGCACCTCAATTCCTCCAGTTAGAAGGTGAATTACACACAGGGGGGCTGTGGCGGTGGGCGTGGAAAGGCTTGCGCAGGCAGCACCAGTTTTGTTATGGTTAGATCACTGATCACTGGGTTTATTCATGAGATATGGGATCGCGGTTCAATACATCACGATACACCGCTATTATCATCAATGCTATTATTTTGAGCATCGATTCGGTATCGGCTGTTCTCAAGTACCACTTTAATTCCCTACACCCCTAGAATTACGGGGTGGAAATAGTAGCGGAAACTCAAAGCGATACTGTGTATTAATGTCGTAGACCTACTAAGGAGCAGAGCCACACTTTTCCATCAGAACAGCTGCAATCCTTCTTGCAATGCTGTCATGCAACTCTTGAACTTTGAGTACTTGGATATTGCACCATTCTTCAAAAAGAAGCGCCGCCATTTATTTGAGTGATGAAGGACATGGACATCTCTTCTCTGCACTCTTTGCTCCGGAACTTCAGATCAGATGCCCGGGAAGGCCATGAAAGGCGGTAGAGTATCCTGGTGTTCATCAAGCTCTGCCTGAATTTCTGGAGGTTTGGTGCTCCTCACACCAGGGTTATCCATCCGTGCATCGGCCTTGGATTTAAGCGGTTTCTGAATGTCAGCCCTGCCGCAAAAATCAAGCTTTGCGAAGCGCACAACGAGTCATTTTTAAGAGGACACAGAATGTGGAGGCTGAACGGGGAGATTCTGATGCGTTCTTTGGGAGTGCCGTGGCAGATTGGGTGCATTGGAGACGGTTGCGGGTAAGGAGGTATCTGAGGGGTTCTGGACCATCGGGACCCAGGCAAGGCTAAACCAGAACGCAGCACATTGCTCCTCGGCACTTACTGGCCCATTTAGTGCCAATGATCCAGGTCGTCTTTGCAGCTGCCTGAGCTCAGAAGCTAACTGGACCCGACAGCAGAAGGATGGGACTGAAACAATACACTCTGCCTTACCACTTTCTGGAAAGCGCTGCTACAGCACAGAAAACAAGCAACTAACCTTCTCTGCTTCTCCGTTCTGGTCTGATTCCTAGTTAGTCAATTTTATTATTATTATTATTATTATTATTATTATTAATAATAATAATAATAATAATAACAATAATAATAATTATTATTATTATTATTATTATTATTATTATTATTATTATTATTATTAACATAGCGATAGGTTAGGATAGACATGGATTAAGTAATTATCAAGTCATTATTAAGTAACTATGGTTCATTTTCCAGGTTTGTTTTGTATATTGGCAATTTTTATATGTTTGAGTCCATTTTTAGGTGAGCTATTTCAATTGTTTTTACTATATTGTTATTGCCTACAACAGTTCAGTTTTTGAACTGAACTGTTGTTATACTGCAATTTCCAGATCCATCTATCTAATACAAGGTTTAGAGACTGAGGAAAAACAACAAGAATACAATGTTGAAAGACAATTATATATAATATTTTTCTTTTTATATATAGCGTCTGTAAGAATGTGTTACAATAAGAGGTGATTTGAGGAAAAGGGTAGCAATTTTCCTGCCCAACCACTCTGACCAAGATCTCAGATCCTTATGGCTTGGACAGTTCTTTGATCATGAAGCGAGACGCGAAAGGTCGTGCCTGGGGATCCGAGGCTGCATTTCATCTTCATGAGCACTTTAAAGATCTGAGCTTTTACTCAAAGTGAGACCCAGTAAAGCCATGAAATGAAAAGTACAAAAACAACATAAAAACCCATAAATGTCTAACATTGATTCAAAAAGATGGTAGATAAATTAGTCAGGGAAATTGTTGAATTGCAAATAAATTGGCAGCAGAAATCTGGACGCCGCTCACCAATTCACTGTACACCTGCCAAGGTTGTTTAAATTTCCTTTATGATGCTTGCATAAAAATGTCTTGCAACCAATAAAAGTCTTATCTGGCTTTAAAACTGCAAATTCTCTTGCCAGTTCAAATAAACGTTTCGAGAAAACGAGTATATACACACAATACTCATTATATATTATGTGTTTTTCCCCACATATCTACAATATACAGAGCATTCTGAAGCAAATACTCTACGATTCAGAAGAATTCATCTCATGTCCTTTGATGCCAGAGTGACAGAACCATTGTGACGTCAATCCATGACAGTATTGAAAAGCGATAAAAATCCCAGGGCATGTGGGAAAACATGGATATGGACTTCCAAAGCCGGATCATCTTTGCAGCATTGTGACCTGGTGAAGAGCAGAATTTCCAAAGTCCACATAATGCGTCATGTTCACTCGACCTCCCTCTCCATAATATTTGGACAGTCCTTTATAAAGCAAACTGACCTTATTACCACAAAACATTTGTCATTGGTAAATGCATGTAAAGATAAAAATGCATATCAGAATGAAAATCTGGAAGGATGCGGAAATGAGAACTTGTTGCTGAAAATGTGAATTTCAGAGCAAGTTATTGTCATATTCATGCTTATTAAATGCTATTGCGGCCGTGAAATTCAATGACCCGTCCACTTTGCAGCTAAAGTGCACTGCGACCACCTTTGACATTGCTTTTCCCATTTTGCTGCACTTGATAAGGCAGAAGTAAAGTAAGTAATATTAGCAGACTGGCTTGCACTCGTTCCATACTTCAGAAAACATGACCCCAGCGAGATCCCTCAGATCATGCGAACACGAAGATGACAATCATTTGGTTTGAAGCCAAAATACTGCCAGACGGTCAGAGATGTAATGCTACCGAGCTGTTGGTTGACTTGATAACCATGTCTCCTAGATCCCTCTGTAGTAAACTGAAGACAGATCTCGGAGGTTGAGTACATGAGAGCCCATGATGATACAACGTGGACTGAAGGGGCCAAAAAGAAGATCTGCCCCCGGTGAATTTGCTGACATCAGCCTAACGGTAATCCAATCCACAGCATAACATAATATTTCACAAAAGATTCAATAAAGCAAACTTCCATAACTGACGGGCAGGCGGCCACTGAAAACATATAGTCGGGTAAATTAAAGAATAATAATAGTTAGGAAAAACGACCCCGCGAAATATGGTTTTGTAATAAGACTTAGAAAACCCGGCAGACCCCGGGGTCTTTTCTGGTTCATCTAAAAAGAAAAACACGCTGGTGTCTGTCAGGCCGCTCAGCTTTGGCTGTGGAAACATCACCGGGTGTCTGGCGGGAACCTTTTTGACTTCCATTTCATCTGCAATCTTCTCCAGCACGTGTCGGAAATTTACGGCTCAGCGTCGTCTCGTCACAAAGGAGCACCTGGCTGCCCCCCCCCCCTTCAGACCTAATGAGACGGGATCTCTCATCACGCCCATCAGCGGGTCGGGGGCGCGCGTTGGAGGAGATAGGGCAGATCGAAATATCGCAACATTTACTTTGAAGCCTCGCAATGAGAGAGAGAGAGAGAGAGAGAGAGAGAGAGAGAGAGAGAGCTCTTTTTTACCTTCGCAGTGTTTGCCATCGCCTTTATACCCCGACTTGCAGATACATTTGTACGACTTCAGGGTATTCTGGCAGATGGCATCGATGCTGCAGTTGTCAAGCGCCTCTGCACACTCATCCACATCTAGAGAGAGAGAGAGAGAGAGAGAGAGAGAAGGAGAGAACGGAGTGAAGCGTTAGATAATGGACTTGAAAGGCGGTGTCATTTACTCGGAAAAATATGAATTCATAATTTGTTAATCCATTCTACCATGTGAGTACAAACAGCTCTGACACAAACACTGACAACATCGGTTGGAAAAATAGAATCAAAAAGTTCTGAGTTCTCACAGTGTCAAAAAAATGTATAATTTAGAACAGGGCTGGGCCCTACTGTATATTGACATAATATTGATATTGAGAGTGGAGACTAGATATGGGATGGGGTTATCATAGTATTGCGATTATAGTTACATGTATATAGTATGTGTCTTTAAGGCTGCATTGCAGTAAAGTAAGGACATTTTCTGCTTAAATATTTCTCAAATATTAATTTTGTGTACATATTACAAAAGCTCCAGTAATCATCCCCAAAATATCGTCAAAAAAACATTGTGATATTTGATTTTGTCAATATCGCCCTTATTTAGTAAGTAAGTGATGTTTATTTATATAGCACCTTTCACAGACACCAGTCACAAAGTGCTTCACAATAAAGTAAATAAATTCAAAGTTAAAAAAATAGATAAAACACACAAGGGGAGACAAACACAAATGAAAACATAAAAAATAAAAAATAAAAACCACATGCTACCAAAATGCCTGTCTGAACAGATGGGTTTCTAGCCACTTTTTAGTCCATGGAGTCCAGAGACCTCTGATTCATGAGGAGACTATTCCAAAGCTTTGGTGCTGCTGTCTGGAAAGCCCAGTCTCCCCGAGTCTTAAAACGTGTCTGAGGGATACTTAGAAGATCCTGGTCAGAGGACCTAAGAGATCAGCTTGTGGTGTGTGGGTGCAGGAGGTCTGTGATGTAATGTGTCGGTGCAGGAGGTCCGTGATGTAATGTGGAGCCTGGTCATGTAGGGCTCTATACGTAAGCACCAAGATTTTACAATATATTCTAAAACGAACAGGAAGCCAGTGCCGAGAGGTTTATATAGGTGTAATGTGTGACCTGATCTGAGTCGTGTGAAAAGCCTAGCAGTGGCATTTTGGACGGTTTGTAAACGGTCCAGGGAAGATTTATCAAGCAGGTAAAAAGAGAATTGCAGTAGTCCAAACGTGATTAGATAAAAACATGTGTTTCCATTTCAGCTCTTAACACAGCAGACCTAAGTTTGGCTTTTTCTTCAGTGAACGAATCATGATCGTTTCAGCCTAAGTACATGAGCATCGAAACTCATGGATTTGTCAGAATCATACCAAGATTACGTAACCTAGCCCGAGGAGACAAGGATAAGGCACCAAGGTTCTGCTCACTGAGTGAAGGTTATCAGGAGCATTGATCAAGACATCCGTTTTATCTGCATTTAGCTGCCGAAGGTTATTTGCCATCCAGTTCAGAATTGCATTTAAACAGTTGTTCAATAAAGTCCATCAAGCTCATCAGCTTTTAAGGAGAAATGTAACTGGATTTCATCAGTGTACAGATGATAGGAGATATTGCTGAAACTACTTGATAATCTGTTCTAGCGAAAGCATGTATACCCATCAGCCACAACATTGAAACCACCACTAATAATCACTAATATTGTGTAGATTCCACTGGTGCCGCCAAAACAGCTCTGACCCATTTAGCCATGGACTCCACAAGACCTCTGAAGGTGTCCTGTGGTATCTGGCACCAAGACGTTAGCAGCAGATCCTTTAAGTCCTATAAATTGAGAGGTGGGGCCCTCATGGATCGGGCTTGTTGTTCCAGCACATCCCACAGATGCTCGATCGATTCGGATCCTAGCCCCGGCCATCCACATGATGTAGAAGGAAAACGTGATTCATTAGACCAGGCCACCTTCTCCCATTGCTCCATGGTCCAGTTCTGACGCTCACGTGCTCATTGTAGGGGTTGTATTGGATCAGGGGGTCAGCATGGGCACTCTGACCAGTCTGCGGCTATGCAGCACCATCCGCAGCAAGCTGCAATGCACTGTGTGTTCTGATACCTTTCTAACATAGCAGCATTTTCAGCAAATTGTGTTACCGTAGCTCTTCTGTGGGATCGGACCCCACGCACATCAATGAGCCCATAGGCGCCCATAACCCTGTTGCCGGTTCACTGGTTGTCCTTCCTGTGACCACTTTTGGTAGGTACTAACTGCTGCATACCGGGAACACCCCACAAGACCTGACATTTTGGAGAAGCTCTGACCCAGTCATCGACCCATCACAGTTTAGCCATTGTCAAAGTCTCTCAGATACTTACGCTTGGCCATTTATCCTGCTTCCAACAAATCAACTTCAAGAACTGACTGTTCACTTGCTGCCTAATATATCCCACCCCTTGACAGGTGCCATTGGAACAACTTGATCAATGTTATTCCCTTCACCTGATCAATGTCAACCAAACCCTGGGGGATGTCACATGACAGAGCAGCAGTGTCTGAAACAAACTCACCTATAGAGACTGAGATTATCTGTGAGATAGCAGCAGAATCACTCCAATGCAGCCCCACACATGCCCATTAGGTGTTCAACAGTATCGAATGCTGCGCTAAGGTCTAATAAAACCAAAACCGAGCACTGTCCAGCATCTGCAGCCACTAGGATATCATTTGAAACCTTAAGGGTTTCAGTGCAGTGCAGTTTAAGAAAACCAGAATTTGTCCAACACCCTGTTCAAATCCTTGTGCAAACCCACAACCTTTTCTAAAATGTTATACAAGAAATTGAGTTTAGAAATAGTCCTACATTACAGTTCTCTGGCAGGGAGGGGTCCAGGTTTGGTTTCTTCCATAAAGGTTGGACAATGGCCTGCTTAAAATAGCTGGCAACACACCCTGATGAAAGAGAGTGGTTTATCATAGTCACTAAACAGGGACCGATACATTTAAAAGCCTTTAAAAACAGAGAGGACATCTAGTGGGCTCGAAGAGGGTTTCATTTTTCCTGAAAATGCCGTAATATCATTTAAAAAAACAGAACAAAAGGAATCCGTGATGGGTGTGTTAGAATAACCACTAATGAGTGGACTGGAGAAGCGTAAGATGTTTGCCCTAATAATAATACCTTATCTATAAAATAGATGCCCAGAGAAACGTATCAGACAGGACTTAGGATTTCTCTTGCTGTAAGATATAAGATTTGAGAAATAAGATCTCTCAGTCTTCACCATGTTATTGAAGATACCCATAAGTTTTTTGAGGTGTAACCCATGTACTTCAAGCCTCGTGGCTTTTCACAAGCGCTCGTTCATCCGACATTTGCGCCTTAAACTCCGGAGACAGGATCGGTCTTTTTTATCCATGGGGATGGGTTTATGGAGGGGATCTTTCTGAGAGGAGCCACTTTATCCAGCACCGAGGAGCAGAGAGTGTTAAATGATTGGACTTCACATCGCCATCCTTTAAAGCAATATGATTGCTGTCAAATATCATGGAGAAATTAACAGCTGCACCCTCAATTAAGAAACGGGTGTGTCTCATATGCAGAGAAGGCTGAGACTCAAATATAGAATAAAATACATTTTGTGGTCACTGACAAATAAATCCTAAGTTCAATATCTATACCATGTGTAAAAGCGAGGACCAGGGTGTGCCCTCCCATGGGTGTAAAGCCAGATACGTGTTGCATAAAATGCATAAAAGGACTGAGGAAAGAGATTAAGAAATTCAGAGGCAGTGTTACACAAAGTATCATCAATATGAAGATTGAAATCGCCAACCATTATGACTGTCCACTGTAATCGATGATAAAAAATCAGCAAAATCTGATAAGAAGGAGCCGATTGGGCCTGGTCGTCGGTAAATTAAAATGCAATAAATAGGGTTAGTCCACCGATTATATTTGCAATTCAAATTAACAATAAGACTCAGCGCTCACCATCTGGCATGTGAACTTGTTCTTAAAAACTACTGCAAGTCCACCACCACGACCGGTCAGCTGGGGCGTGCTGATAAAAGAGCGGTCTGTAGGACAAAGTTCGAGATGGGAATAACCCATATTCTACTGCCGTGTTTCAGTCGGGAACATTAAGTCTATACTTTCAGTGCAAAATAAATCATTGAGGACAAATGACTTGTTACCAATAGGCCGAACATTTATCCGATCCATCTTGACTGGCGAAGGCAGAAGAGCAGCAGAGCAGGTAGAGGCGCGAGGCAGCCAACGGAGGTTCCCAACGCACGCACCACGATGACCCAAGTAAGAGAGGTTGTTTCTGTTTCCACCTTTAGCTGTGCAGTGCGAACAGGAGGCCCTGTCCCCAATAATGGTCTGTATGGTCTTGCCTAGTGAGAGGGTTAATGACGAATAAAACCAGTCGGGGGAGCTCGTAGGGAGTGGGGCAGTACTCTGAGGTGCCGCTGTAGACGGAGATGGAGGTTCCGCGGTGGGATTGTGGGATGTAAACAGTCACGTAGAGAGCACAGTACAGCGTGTCGCAAGGTGCCCGCTAGCATTGGGCTACCCAGCCTGTTGGGGTGGACTCCGTCAGTCCTGAAGGAGGAGAAACCATCCCAAAACAGATTAAAATTGTTAATAAAACAGATATTGTGAGCTCTGCAGGCCGACTGGAGCCAAGCAAGGAGGCTGGGGATTCTGCTGAAACGTCCTGCTCCACGGGCCAGTGTGGGAATAGGACCGGAAATAAGAACAGACTTTACACAACTGCTTAAGAAGTTAAAAAGGTCCTTAAAATCCTTTTTGGTCAGCTCAGACTGCTGACGAGCTGTATTGCTTGACACCATGTGAGCTGTTAGACGTTTAGTAGAAGACAGGTGTGAGCGCAGCAGCCCCGGGAGCTTACCCAGAAGACTGGCTCCAAGGAAGCAATGTGTGGCTGTCTCGAAGAAACGGATGTTCCTGATTATGGAGTCCCCAATGGTTAATGTGGTTGGGGAGAAGAGGGGATAAAGAGATAACGGCTGTGGGTTCTCATGGCAGGAGGGTGCACAATCTGTTTCCACACTGTGTGTTGAAGTTGCCGACTGAGGATGAGACAGGATCTTAGCACGGGAAGAGGAGGTCGTTACCCAAGATGAAGGCTGCTGATTTGGCTTCAACGTGGAATGGGGACCCACCCGAACAGTGCTAGCCACCAGCGGTGAAGAAGCTGCAGTGTCAGCAGCCACCGTTTTTGGAGAGGGGTCTAGATCAGAACGAGTCCAAACCGCAGGAACACCAGCTGGGAGGACCGCAGGGTCTGGAGACAGGGTCGCGAAGTGGGCGGAGAGGCCTAGGCCAGGTGGTGAGGCAGCCCCTTCTCAGTATCCCCCACGACCGCGGACCACCACTTCTGCCCAGGACGACTGATGGCCAGATGTCGAGCAGGAGGAAAGTCGTGAACAAGCAGAGGGGTCCCACGGAACTGTGTCCTGAATGGATGCACTGAGCGAGGCAGTCCTCCTGGACTGCCCAGAAGCCATGCCCGCGAAGCTGGACAAAGAAGATTCCTTCTTCTGCAGTTCATCGGAAAGCAGTCGAATATCCTCCTTGAGGTCAGCAATCTTTATGTTTGCTTTCTGGAGTAGCACACAGTCCTCACAGGGCATAGTTGGCATGGCTGAGTTAACTAGCTAAGCCATCAGTCTAAAGACGAGCCTAGCTAAGCGAGCAGCCAGAACAGTAAGTTAAGTGTAATGCGATAGGAAGCAAGCGGCGGTGATAAAATGGTAAAAGACTAGTAAAATCGGCAAGATAAATTCCGATCAACGGGTTAAAAACGTTAAAAATAGAACGAGTGCTGCTGTGTGGAGCAGCTGCGACTCGCTCGCTCAACTATCGCTCAACTCTCCCTGATTTAGATATGTACAATTTATCATGAACATAGAACAGATGGCAATACCTCCATGGCCAAAATGAATCCGATTGTTTAACAAGCGGCCCCGTGATAACCAGCACGTGCGCAAACCCTCCGTTATTGATCGGTGTGCTCTGACCTTTGATTGAACGACGCTCCTCCAACGGACATTTCACCTTCAGAGCAAAGGTACGGAAGGAAGCTCAGCACCTTGAATGAGCTACGTCATTTCAGTAGGACCCATTGGTAAAACAAAGTTCAGAACAGTTTTTTCCCATCAAAATGACGCCTGAAGTCCCACTTGGGTGGAAGGGTGAACGCGCGGCAATAAATCTGGAAACGGATTTGACTAAAAGACATGGTTCCTTGGGGGGCGGGGGGGTGATCCCACCTGATCCCAGTTAACCAGTCCAGGTGTTTGGCATTACCCCCCCTGACACACAGGGGAAGGGGCGGCTTAACAAGGTTTACACAGCCTCCAACATCCACTCTTATCACAGGGCCTCGGCGGGGGCTTAGCGTATCGACCCCATCGCCCAGGACCTGGAAGACACGTCCGCTCCCACAACGGGGGGAGGAGGTTAGGGTAAGGGTTAGGGTTAGGGTTAAAACTCAAAACTGAAACGCGTCCGGGGGCTGATGTACGTCGTGACTCTCTTACGTTCCTGTTCGTATGGACAAACATCCGCGGAGAGAACACATGGTACACACGGCAGGTAACCGCAGCGGCATCTCTCACGTCAAGACGCCGTGAAAGCAATTCAGTGACGTCAGCCAGGTATTGATTCACAATGACAATATTCCCGGGAGGAGAGACACGGCAAGGCATCCCCCCCTCCCCGAAAAAAAGCTATTGTGAGGAAGAGTTTTCCAATAGTGGAGGTATTAGTCATAACACCTTATTGACAGTCTGTGGTATGTCACATTCATTTAAAAGAGAAGCAAGCGTTCCCTCTTTTCGTCCCTTCTTTTATTGTCGTTCCAATCTGGCGCCATCACTTCCCTTTATTTTATTGGCGTATCTTTTCATACACACTATCTCAGAAAAATACGGTTACGCCTTATAACGAAAATCCCTTTTAAACAATAAATTGGCCGTGTTTTCCAAGTTTTTTTTTCGGGCGTCTCTATCTCCCGCTGCCAAAGTAGATCAAACTTTGTTGCATTGCCTCAGCTACGGCAACACCACGCGTCCCCTTCGCCTGACGCGGGAAAATAATTTAAAACCAAAGTCTACAAAAACTAATCCCTTTCCTTACACCGACAAAGCCAAGCCTAATATTCCAGCCGGCGCCGTGATACTTTATACAGCGTTGTATATTTCCCCGAGATCGGGGGAAGTGGACACACCGTAACACCCACACCGACTCGCACACTTTGGGAATTTGGGCGAAGCGGAGTTAAGTTGTGATAAGACGCGCGGGGGGCACCCCAGGTCAGGACGAAAACCACATCCACGCACAGCGCACGATAGTATAATGAGTGACTTTTTTTTTTTTTTTTTTTCAGATCCCGTTGAATTAACGGCGGAGACGAGGCGTTTGTTTAGAGAGCCACCCATTCAGGTTGTTGGGAGCGTTCCCGCGGACACATGTGCAACAACAGCCCGGGCGTTCCGGTCTTATTCAGACTCCTAAATGCCTCCGCCGTGAAAATAAACATGTCACAATCGATACGTCCTACGGTTCAGTCCAGAGGACATTCTTTTGGATGCCCGTGAAGGGGAAAAAATAAAATAAAATAAAGGCATTCAGTGCCGCTGCCCTGGTAATTGACTCATACCGAAAGATGAAAAGCCTGTTTTTTCACGCTGTGTTTCTTTCATTCTTTTGTGTTGATGTATCAAAGAAGTGGGGAACAAGTTTAGGCAGCAGAAGTTGGAAGTCAGTTCTCGGAGAGAGAGAGAGAGAGAGAGAGAGTGAGTGAGAGAGACGGGGTGGGGGTGTGTGGGGGGGGGGGGGGGGGGGGGGCGGCGTTGTGAATAAACAAAGTCAAAAGTACAAAACCAAAAGGGAAGAAAGCGATGTTGGGAAACACTCAACCATTTTAACAATTTCCTCCGGGGAGAGTGTCACGTTGGATATTGCTGTTGCAACTCTCACTCTGCTTCTCGTCCAGGCACTTCAGAAAACTAAAGCCACAGATGGCATGAGTCTGCGCTTGAACCCACTGACATCCCTGAAATACTGACCTAGAAGGATATCCTCGGAAAATTGGCAAAGACGGCGAATAACGAGCCACATTTTCTCTCCCTCGAAGCTGGTTCTGATACCGCTTCGTTTGCTGAGGGAGGTAGTCAGGGTCAGGGATGGCGCCCCCTTCAAATTTGATGAAAACAGTGAAATTATCCTGTGTCTTATGTTTATAAATTACTTTTAACGCCCAACAGCAGCTTTGCGTCGTCAACGTGGACTTCGCACTAAAAGCGAGGAACGTCAGGAATAATATGCAGCCAGCCGGTCATTATCGCTAAATAACTCCCGACAGGGTGAGCAGGGTCTCACTGAGATGGAATATTTTTAAATGATTTCAGAACTAGTATGCTTAGCGTTGCCCCGCGCCCAACGACAACATAAACAAACAAAAAAAAAAGTTGCCCTACATATGACTAACCTATTTACTGTTATTAATGTGAAACTGTGGTTGCCTATGACAACAGTCATTATTTCCGAAATAACGGACAGTTGTTTGGCGCCGTTGACCAATCAGAAGTGAGTATGAGGTGAGCTGTCAAATAAAATTTGATATGGCCTTGCATGATAATCACAGAGGGTTGACTTTAACGATGAACACATTGTATCACGCAGGTGGTTATAGGGGAAATGTACTGCGAAAAAGCCATTAGTCCAGACTGAATCTCTGCTCCTTGTTCCAAAGAGGTCCCAGAGCTTCTGGCTTAGGGCCGCTAGCCATGGACGTGAGACCTTGTCAGATGTGCTTTTCCTCCCTGATTTATGGGAAGGCCCCGGGATAAGCAGTGTATTTAGCTGGGCCAGCCGAAGGGGCTCGGGTAGGAATAGGACTCAGAGGGGAGAGTGTGAGTGTGTGGGAGAGTCGCAGGACCCAAGGTGTGCAGTTCAAACACCGGGTGGTGTTGACTCTGCGCGGTGAGACCCTCGCTGTTTGCTCGCGCCCCAAGCATGCTCTCCGAACCCATCACCCTTCCTTCACATCCAGAAATAGACCCGGCGGATCAGGGACACCCATTGGGTGGACCCTCACACTGCCTGCCTGTGCTCCCGGCAAATTAACGATCAAAAATACGGCCTCCGCAGTGTTTACATACCGTGTATGTTTTGGGGACATAAAAGAACATTTACATGGTTTGTTGTATTACATAAGAGTAAATATAATTGAAAAAAAAAAATAATTATATATGTTGGGGTTTTTTTCAGCCTTTTAGCTGCGTAGGAGTAAGGGCACCAAGTTCAACTCCTTAAGAGGTGTTCCGGGGATCAAAGTGTTTGCATTACTGCATATAATTACAAGGGAACAAGTATTGTAATTATCCCTTTAAGCACAACGCTTACACTGTAGTTTGGGTTGCGGTGGAGGAGGATAGGACCACGGTCAGGATAATTGAGGCACAGAATATCAGAGTGTAATAGCTTACCCTACCTAACACCTTGAAGCCACTTATTTCAAACTTCTAAACGCGCTGGCAACTAAAATGAGCAAAGAAGACCCAACCAATAACCAACCCAACGCAAAACCTTCACCAAATAATTAAATAAATAACCTGAAAAAACGGGTAAATGATCTTGAGGAAACATGTCAGTGAAATGGAAACCTCTATTCATGAAAGAGTTTTGATAAGACGCCCTTAAGGGAATCCGTCCAATATTGATATTGGGGTCACGGACAATCACAGCAAGGTCATCTGGCACCACCGCCGGCAACACGTGTATTACCACCGCATCCTACATCCATTCTGTTTATAGCCCACGCAGGTCAATAGACTAGTTTACCAAAGAAAAAAAAAAAAAAAAAAGATGAAAAAAGAATTTGATGATTTGATGTGGATGTAAACATAAGTGCAGAATTTAACATCTTTGCCCGCCCCAGCCCCGAGTCTCCTCCACCTAATGAAGAGACAGACTGCCGGTTGTCCGGCAAGCTTCTGAAAAGTTGCGAATAAAAATATCGACTGCTTCCATTTGGGCTATTTACACTCATCTTTCATGCGCTCTTAATGTTTAGGAACCACGACCGCCGAGCGGGACTTCAAAAACAAAAAACGGTCGCAGCTCCCAACCCGGGTTCTCTCTTTGCACCGTGGAGCCTCAGAGGAGGCAAGAAAAGCAATTGAAGGTATGGCAGCGTCCTCATTGTGCACGTGCCAAAATCCCTTCCCCGAGTCTTTCATCGGGGCAGCCTTCATGTTTTATCTATTTTAACCATCACGCCCTGTTTAATCGACCCAAGTCACATGTGAGAAGTATTCATTCCATTGACTTCCAAAGGAACGAGGGCGGCCTCACTCACTGCTCCGTCTTTTTTAATGCTCCCAAAATGCATATTCAAGACTACAACCCAACTATATTCATGCATTTTGCATTTTTAATGCCGATTCAGTATACTTTTACAAGTCTAAGTGAATGTCTCGTGCGACAGGGACCTTGTGGAGAGCAGAAGCGTCGCTTTGCATTCTGCACCTGCAAGCGTTGCGTTGGGGAGACGGCGGTGAACGCGCGATGCAGGATGTCAAGTCACGTCTCGTCGGGAGCTCGTCTCCCAGGGTGACTCCCCGGCTCCGAGTCATTCCCTACATCTCGGATCAAAGCTCGAGCATCGCGTCGGAGCCATCGCTTCGGCATGTGCGGTCCTAATGGAGTGTGACTCACAGACCTCCCGACGGCCCCCGGAGGAAACACTTATTTCGGCAATTAGGTGAATCACCGTGTTAATACCGAGAAAAAGAGACGAGGGTGACAAGATGCACCAGAGTGTGTTCCACTGAATCAAAGTACTTGTCAAAACATTCCTGATTATCCGGTGAAATCTGTGACGATTTCCTGCAGGGGAAAGGCAACTAGACGTTGAATTGTACCTTTCAAGGACTTCTTTTTTTTTTTTTTCTTCCACACTTCCTGGCTTGTGTCCTCCAGAGTTTATGACTTCTTGCCCTCATGCAGGATATTTTACACGGTGGAACGGTGGCACTTAAAGCTGCCGTACAGCTCGTATTTATAGAGCGTGAGCTAACTGACATGACACTCTCGCCCATGCACACAGTCATTACATTCATTTGCCAGATACAGTACCAACTATAAAAGATGGCAACATGGCAATTACGGCCCAAGTGTGATATTTTGAGCCGTTTCCTGTCAAATTACGGGCGCAAAGTGAATGGTTCTCTGTGTGAGTCGTGGAGCCAGCATTACCTGACAAATTCTCAATCACGCTTAATTTACTGGGATTATTTAAAGACGGTTTCATTTATTCATCCTTAGGCATTTCTTTTTCATATACAAACATATTTCTTTAATGGCTGGCCCATCTTTCTGAGAACAAATCACACTTTGTTTGAATGAGGGTAATAAAGCAGGTATTCCGTAACCCAAAAGTAAGTTTTATTCTTAGGACACGGCTACCGTACGAAGTGTCTGGAACATTTGAACAGGGCTCTGCAGTGAAACTTTACCGCACAGTAGCAAAATAAATAAAAAAAAATTGCTTAAAAAATATGTAACAAGCATAAGTATTGAAGATATTTCAATTAGTTTGTTTTAGTTTACCCGGCTGCTGGGATTAGTTTCTCCATTTCTCTGGTGGTTGTAGCTCACCATCACGTCTCTTTCGGCCGCATGTGAGTGACTTGGGTTTTATGGAGTGCAACCTCCTTCCATGGCCGCGGCTTTGAACCTTGAATGTCCTCGAACGCGTCCTTCCAATATCAAGGACCCTGCCGCCCTGAGCCCCATGGGTCCACGTCGCCACCATAGAATGCCGACCTGCCTGCCCAAATAACAGCTCGTTTCACTCATTAACTATTTAACTAGTTGTGAAGTGAAGGCCGCTGCCGCATCAGGTCGAGAAGCGGCGGGAGGCGATGCTGCGTTCCACAAGAACTCGGAAATCTGTCATTCGGGTCGGTAGTCCCGACAGTGGACATTGTCCACATATTTTCAAATGAAAACCTATACAAAGGGAACATTGTGCACCGTCCGCGGTACCGCAAGTTCCTTTACACTTTTTCAAAGTACAAGAACAGATCCGAGTTCCACTTCAGTGGAATGCAGCAGATTTTACACACACACACACACACACACACACACACACACACACACACACACACACACACACACACACACACACACACACACACACACACACACACAGCAAACACACACACACACGTCACAGCCTACACGCACTTGCAGCAGCCAGGGTGAAGAGTGATCAGAATGCAAACGGACCCATCATTTTATATATTTCTTTATATTTCTGCCGATACACACGTCAACATGTGAGTAAGGGGAGTACAAGCACTTTTTCCCCCACTTCAAGCACTGATGATATTGTCGCTTCACTGTAACTACATTTGTATCGCCGCATATTAGCACCATCGCTTGTTGAGCCATTCTGGCCGGGGAATCCCTGTAACTGTGTTTGAAAACCACGGACCCTCAAGGTTTCTTGCTTTTCCTCTAGATCAGGCCTACTCAACTGGTGGCCTGCGGACCACATACGGCCCACAGATCAATGCAGATTGGCCCTTTGAATAAATGTGAGGGTGAGAAAAAAGAGAAAAATAAATATTCAAATCTAACGTTCTTCAAAAAAATTGCGATTGGCGATTTTTACCCATCACTGTGTCAACCAACCACAATTTGCTCGCTCATGTTCTGCATAAATAAGATAAGTCCAGCTCCAAGAAGGAAAACTCTCACACTTAGTTGGCAAGTGTTTTTCACAGTTCGATTCATGTGAGAAATCCCTTTATGACTGCAAGGAAAAACCCCAACAAACATGAGTATGAATATACAATAATGTATCCCTTCATAAACCCTTTTATTTTGTTGTGTTGTTTTTTAATAAGCCCAGGTATTTTCTGGAATACGTAAGGTGGTTTGTGCGTTTCCTTTTTCATTGTTTCACAAGAGTAGCTTCACTGTTTCGGCAAAGAAAATGACATGTTGTATTTGGCTGGCCAGGTAGAAAATCTGTAAACAGCAATAAAAAAAGACTAGCACTCACTCCTCCAGATTTTTGGGAGTTTTTCCCCTGCCCGCCTGGGGGCTTAGGGGAAGGTGAAGCGATCAAACTGTCCCGCTCCTGCTTCCAACACACACCAAAGTTACCTGAGCCAACCCCCCCCCCCCCCCAAAAATGTATTTTGAAACGACAAAGCCATGGAAGACTGCTCTTTTTCTAAATGACGCTACGACACAAAGCCCACTTTAGTCTTCAATGAGCGCGCCTGTTCCTCTCGCAAGGTGTGACAGTGTCGCCGGCCTGCGCGGGTTTTTCCCAGGCCTCCGACCAGGAGAGGAAGTTCCAAAATTCATCCGCGAAGTCATCTCTGTATTAACCCAGAGAAAATTGGCCGGAGCCCACCAAACAAATATGTTTGCTCTTTTTCATCTGGGTTTCTTGATGTATTGGGTTGGATTTTTCCATTACTAAGCAGAATAAGAGCATTTCCTTTCATTTCCAGCAGTCCCTAAAGCTGGCGCTCACCATCAGGAATGTAAACACACGCAGTCTGTAAACAAGGCTCTCTCTGCCTCCCCCCGCCTCCGCCCGACCCCCCCCGACCCCCCCCCCCACCCCCCCACCCCCCCCACACACACCCCCCGCCCCCCCTTCCAACAACACTGACCACCACAGACTGGCCTAATGACGTCCCTCGCTGACCTCCCAGATACATCCTTCAAGCCCAGGGCTCTCTGGTGGGAGCAGGGGTGCTGGGGGGGTGAAGCCCTGGCACCAACGGCAGGCCCAATGCCAGCGGAACTTTTGAAAAGGGTATACCTTCCTATATCTACAGAATACTCTTCTGAAACACCCAGTGAACAATGGAGGCGGTCAGAAACGCTGGCTTGGCGGGAGGGGAGGACCTTGATTTCCGAAGAAGGACGGCGCGGCCTCAGCTGCCCGTCACCGCTCCAGGGCTGCGGCGCAGCTTCGACTCTGACTCAATCCACCCCCGCCCGCCCAAAATCCGACCGGGGATGGCGCCGGCGCCTCCGCATTTGCACAGAGAACAAAAGCCAGTCACGAAGCGAGAAGAAGAGCGAGGAAGAGAGAGAGGGATCTGACGGGAACGGGATGGGGAGTTTGGGGAGTTGTCGAAGAGTTATTCAGAGTATCGGGAGGGGGGGGGCGCGGGGGGAATAGTGTGGTTTCGCGATAGTGTTTACACTCCCGCCCGATAAATAAATCTGCCCCCAAAGCCAGAGATGGCGTGGATAGTTTCCACAATCGCTATTCTTACCCAAGAGCGTCTTCACTGGAATGCGCGGCCGTTTGATCCAGATATCGGTTTTGCGTATCCGACGGCGGCTTATGTCTGCTCAGCGAGGGGTTTGGTCCCCCAGGTGAACGTGAACGCTACAGCTTTCCCAGCAGCGAAACAATTCTAAATGGAGGTGAAATACAGCGGTCAGGAAGGCCCGCGGGTTGCTGATAAAGAGGATTTCCGATACCGGCGTGAGAAGGGCTATGCGATGAATTTAGAAGGTAATAGTTGATTGGCTCCCTTGGGCGGTCGGGAGAAATATGTAGTGGCATTAGTCATGGCTCATGGCCCCGTATCGAGATATGGAATAAATCATCCTAAAGTCGTCCTCACAACACTGACACAATTACATGTAAAAGTTCAAGAGGGATATGCTGAAATGAGAAGAGGAGAAATCCTATCAAAACACACAGGCACATGACTTGAGGCTGATTGCGCTCAACAAAGTGAACTACAAAAAAGGTATCCCTGCATTTTCGAGTGAGAAGGGTCGAGAGTTCCTGATCTTTGGGTGTTCAGTTTCACAGGAGAAAAAACCTCCTCGGTTTTGCATTCCTGGAGGCAGGATGAAAACAAGCAACTGGTCAACATGAGGATCCACTGAATCACATCCTGTGCCGAACTGCAGAGCTTTCACATGTGCATGTAAACACCGAACAGACATTATATGCAGCTCTGGCTCGTCCGCACCCAAACTGTTCGCAAGACTTTGCACCCAAGTGCAAAGGAGAAACCCATTGCATGGCTTTTTTTTTTTTTCCCCCCCACCACTCTAGGTGGTGGGGGAACTAGGTGGACCACTCTTCACCTATATGAAATTAACCTTTGTCTGTAATGGAGCCCTCTTCGGGGTGGGAGTGAGAGCACTTCTTCCCTCTAAGTGCAATCATTAATACACCGTCTCGTATCACTCATCGCAGGCGTGCACCTTCCCCTTGTCCTCACAGCGCACCCATCAAAGTCGGTTCTTTCGGGTTTCGCGCTCCACTCCGGGACAGGACTGTTATCAAGTGCTTTCACCACTCAAGTATCGCCGGGATAATAATCCCTCTCTCCGCTCACCGGGACGCTCTGTAACAACACGTACGGCGGTATTGCGGCACCACTTGTCAGGCAAACTCCATCCAAGTGTCTGCGCTGAGTGCTGGCGTGGAGCTGGATTGATCTCCACCCACTCATCAGCGATTGACCGAGGGCAACCCCCCAGGCTTAACCTGCTGCTCACACCCCGAACGCTGCTGGAGAGTGGTGTGACAGTGGGAGGCTGCTACACAGGAACTGGGTAGGGGGTTGGGGGTGTTGGTGGAGGTGAGGGTATTTTTCCACATTTGTCTGGAAGGGGTGGAGTGCCTTACAGCCATTAGCTCATCAGCTTTCACCCAGTTGTTCATAGATTCAGGACAGAAAGAAGGGTGACCACATGCCACCAACAATTTCCACCCACATACCAGGTCCCTAAAACACTAAAACGTAGAGAAATCTCAAGCAAAGACATGACGCCTTTTCCAGGGTTTCTTTCCCACCTACATGCAGCTTACATTTCCCGCATCCAAAATAGAAAATCACTTGAGCGCCAAAATTGCGCCCCTCATTCTCCTCGTACAATTTGCTTCGAGGCACAATCCAGTCTCCCGGAGAATAAGTGGAACAGGTCGACAAAATGTCATTGTCGGGGGGGGGGGGGGGGGGGGTTCGGGAGCGACGCAAGAAACCGCACGAGTCGAAAACACGGAAGGAGAAGTGATGACGGAGGCGCTTCAAGGTATTGTCAAGGAAGCCGCGGCTGTGGCGAGAGAACTCAGCGGGGCTCCCTGCTGATCAGAGGGCAGAGCTGCGACGTCGCGCCTCCACACAACAAGGGCAACTAGGGCGGTTCGAGCTGAAAGACGCGTGGAGAGAGGCGGCAGCTCGAATCGGTCCTCGTCTGCTTCCAAAATGAGATTTAGAAAGAACCGCGCAAATCACGTGTGCTCTCACAGAAACATGCAGGCTGGTAGAGCCACAGAGAAAATCATCCTTCGACGTGTGGCCATAACAGGGCTGATGAAAAGTGTGAATCGGAGGAGGGAGATGCAGGTATAATTCTGTCTTTTAAATAGAAATGCAGAACTGGCTGACGGCTGGGTCTGTGACACAGTGGATGTAATTAAGCCACAGCTTAGGGCCGACAGGGGAACGGCACGGCAGTTTCATTAAGTGTAAAGGAAACGAAACGAAGACAAAGCAAACAAAGCAAAGCTGGGTGAAAAAGGAAAGGGGTGAGTGAGTGTTGGGGAGGAGGAGGGGCGGGGGGTCTTTCCTTCCATCTCTCTCTTTGTAGAGGGCAGCATCTCTAGGTAAGCCTCCCTTCACTTGGGCCTCATATTGCCGAGTGTGCTTGGTTCCCACAGTGTGGCCCTGCCTGGCGCTGGCCCTGCTCCCTGCTCCAGCCTCCCAGACCCCCAGGCCCCCAGGCCCCCGGGCCCCGGAGCAGAGGTTACACCAACACAGCCAGCCACAGCAGCATGTCTGCCCCGCACCAACCGTTGCCTTGGTACCTCTGCACTACAGAGGACTTTCCAAATCGTTTTGGGAGAAAAAAAAGAAAAAAAAAAAAGTGATTTGCAATTACCTCCTTCTCTTCTAGTCTTGCTCATCACTCGCACGCTCACCGCACATATTTCTATTTCTGTGGGTGTTCGCGCCTGCGACCCTGAATGCGGCCAATTTGCCTCACGTTCATTTTTTCCCTTCGTTGTCATTCTCTGCGTCGCGCCATTTAATCTTTCCTCCCCAATTCCAGCCTTCCGTGCTTCTTTCTCTTCTGATTGAGTAATGACTAACGCCCGCAACGCGGCGCAGCGATTTCCCTGACATTGATGAAAGACAACGGCGCCGTGGAGCAACATCTGTGTTGAATAAATATTGACCTGGCAAATTGTGCAGCATTTTTTATGAACTCATTGTTCTTTCTCCACACCACTCCCACAAACATAAACCTGTTATCAACAGCAACCCTACCGCCCGCCGCCCAACTCCCAATATTTTGCAGGATCGGGCACAAGGACTTCGCCCGGCTGTCACGTTGTCTCTCAAACAGAGCGACAGGCGCAGCACGACGGCCGAGGTTGCGTTCCCGCTGGGACGGCGACCGCGACAGGTGCCGGGACGCTTTCCCGGCGGAATTCCAGGCCGGCAAACGTGTCATCGATATTGCAGAAAATGAAGTGAGGAAAAAGTAGTTCTAATTGCAAAATGTAAATATTGGGTTTTCCCACAAGTGGGGGTAGACCACCCAGGATGCAAAATAGTCACCCACCCCCTTTCTCTCTATGTTTTTTTTTTTTTTTTTTTTGCCTTGTTGACAGCCCAGGGGATGTCTTATTGTGTGTGAATCATCACCAAGCACAATCAACTCTCACGCACGGACCGGGGATGAGCCTCCGACCGATTTCGGCATTTTTGGGTCGACAAAAATGCAAACGGCGGTTCCCGGGACGGGTGAACAAATGAATGACTGAAATAGCGTATCCACTGCCGTGCCGTCGTGGCCTATTTAGGCGTCTGTCTTTCGACTTGCCCTGATCTTTTTCTAGTCCTCGTGGTTTCCACACGAGACTGGGGAGGGGTGGGGGGCCGCCCGCCCAGACAAGATGGTATTGTCCTGCGGTGTCTTTGACAGAGAGGCTGCAGGGGCTCCGTGTGTGTTGCAGCCTGGTGTCAAATACTTGTCTCGGTGGTGACAAATACCTCCTGATGGCCCCATTACAGTGAACCGCAGGACGGCCCACGGAGCATAACTGTTCGCGCTGTGGATGCCGTGTGAAGATCAAGAGGACGGTTTTCCTCCAGGCTACGGTGACGGGCTCAGGATAGAAATTACCTGTCTGCCCACCCGCCACCCCCGCCCCACCCCCCACCCACCCCATTTTGGCAAAGGATCCAGACATAACAAAAAGCCACTGAGTGACTTTGTGAAGCCAAAACAGACACTTTGAGAAGAATGAGGGCCTCGATCGCACTCGGACGGCGCATTCGACGTTAAAATGAGTTCCAAATTAATTTGCCGAGCTTTGGTTACTTTCATAGACACATTTTAGCCAGATATACGTAGCTAAACGAGAAATGTGTTTGTGATTTTAGGCAATTTGGCTGGATGAAGTTCCTCCACTAGTCCCTTAAGTAATTATCCACTAATATGATGAGGGGCAACGTTCAAGTCATTCGGCACATTGAGTTCAGTGGAAAACAAGCGTCTGTTTTTATTTGACGTGACGGTGACTGTCAAATGTTTGGATAATCAGTGATCCTCAATTGGAAATTTGAGCACGGACTACATTCCCTAAGATGTGGTCTCCCACGCTGAGCAGATTTATAATTGTGAGATATGATTCAGTCCAAAATCCCAGTTTGGGGGACAACAGTGCAGCAACAACCGAAACTGTCAGTTTAGCACCTTCTCTCACGGTGAAGTTGAACTATTAATCATTCTTGCTGCGTGGGGACCGTGGACCCCCCCCCCCCCCCCCCCCCCCCCCCCCCCCGAGGCGGTCACCGGACCCTCGGTTGAGAACCGCTGCTATGTGACTTCGTCTCAAGTTGAACTGCTGTGACGACGGCGGCGGCGGCGGCGGCGGCGGCGGCGGCGGGGTGGGGAGGTGGGGAGGGCGCTCACGGTGAGGATGGAAGCTGATAAAGGCTCGGAAACGTCCCCCCGGTGAGGGGAGTGAAACTTACCTTGCGCGCTCCGACTTCCCGAAGCCCGGGCCGGCTGCTGGACAAAGGCGACCAGGCACAGAGCGACTAATCCAAGGGACGCGCGGACCACGGCGTGCGCGTACATGATCATCCCGACAGAAAGCTGGTGGTGCTGGTGGTGCTGGCGGGGTGTGTGTGTGTGTGTGTGTGTGTGTGTGTGTGTGCGTGGGGGGGGGAGAGAGAGTTTCGGGGGGATCCGGTGGTTTTAATTCAAGATATGGATTAGTCCGTGGCACTGATCTCCTTCTCTCTCTCCTTCTCTCTCTCTCTCTCTCTCTCTCTCTCTCTGCGCTCCTTCCCCTTCACGCCCGCGTTAGTTCCCAGTGGTCTGGATGGAGGATGGACCGGCGCTGCTCTGTGATCATGTTGGACCCGGAGCAATGTCAATTTAAGAAAGGGAGAGAGAGAGAGGGAGAGAGAGAGGGAGAGAGAGAGAGAGAGAGAGAGGGAGAGAGGGGGAGAGAGAGGGAGAGAGGGAGAGGGATGGAGTGAAGGGGGAGGAGAGACGGCGATTCGCTGCTGCTCTCCCCTGCTCAGACCTACTTGCTGTGATCTTTGTTTCGTTTTTTTTTTGTTTTTTTTTTTTGTTCTTCGTAGTTATTATTTTAACCATCAACCGCCGGTTGTGTGGAGGGCCCGGGCTGTTGCCATGGCCACGGCTTCCCTTGGACGCAGGGCCCGACGGACTCCACGTGCGCCGTCGCCGGATCTGCGCCACTTGCGCACTTTCCGAGCCGCGCCTGTGTTTTGTTTTCTATTCATTTTATAACTTTGAATGACCGCAGAGTACCGTCTTGTCAAAGGCTGTTTCACCTCCACTGCGTGATTTTACACACCCACCCACGCACGCACGCACGCACGCACGCACAGACACACAATACATACAGTATGTTCGTATTTCTTTACATTATTCATATATTTGTATAATTACATATTTTTTATATATTCTATATTACTGTATTATTTATTTTAATATATTTGATTATAGTATGTTAGATGTGATGATATGAAATTTAATTTATTCTTAGTTTTAAATGTCGCATTATTATTTATTACTATTATTTATTATAATATTATTCAATAATTAATTGATTAAAATGATATCCCATTGTATTGTAAACAACAATTTTGTGCTATAGATTCCCTGTGTGCCCCACAATACAGAACCACATCAGTTTGATGTTACTTCTTGGATAGGGGTTAGGGGATAGAGGTTTTACGACATTAAAAAACTATATATATATATATATATATAGTTTTTTTATTAATTTTAATTTTTTTATGTATGTACGTTTGTATGTATGTATGTATGTATGTATGTATGTATGTATGTATGTATGTATTTATTTATCTAATGTGTGACCATGACCATTTCACGACTGGGAACTAAATTCTGGAGAGTTAATACCTCAGCCATAACAGCCATGTCAGGATCATGGCCGCATAATAATAGTAAAAACTCTGCTGAGTATTGAGCTCCAGAGCCTGCGGGTGATGCCGACCAACCTCCACACCTCTCCATCAATCTCCATCCCTCTCCATCCCGCGTGTCCTTTCTGCTCCTGGCTCAGAATAACGCATGTGTCTGAACAACCCAGATGTGAGATCAGAAATAAGTGAAATAAGTGTCAACAGCTTACATTCATAACCAGAAACAAATGTAGGATAAGCATTTCTTTGTGGGAGGCATTAACTTTTGGGATGTTAAAGTGGTAATCCACAAGATCGTCCCTGTTGGGTGGATTACACTACAAGTCTCAGAATTCTATCCAACACTTCAACAGTTTTTCCAACGCCCAGGTTTATCCTCATCTTTGCTCTAAAATGGTCACTTTCTCTTGTCGAAAGTACTAGTACTAGTATATCAAACTGCCCACGCCTTACATTAGTGCACTCTTGCTGGGAAAGGCGAACCCCGCCACCAACAATGCAAATAACATATAGAGGAGCATATAACACATAACATCAAATCGCTGTTTCTTATGGAATACCAGCTAAATAAATATGGGTTAAAACTAAATATCAAAAATAGCATTTTTTTTTTTTCAACAGAATACTCGGATAACGGCTTTAAACACTCAAGGAGCACAGCATTACTTGCTGTGCTCCTTGATTGTTGGAAAAAAAATGCTGATAACAGGGTTGAATACACTCCATCACCCTCACACCTGAAGGGGGTGAGGCTGGAAACATTTGAAGACGCTACAATCCGTCATATGGACCTGTCTCACCTGCAACCAGCCTCGCATTCCAACCGCCACGACATCCCTCAGATTTGTTTTCAGGAAGAAAAACAAGCCTCTGTATTTCATCCCGCCCGCCTCCCCCTGCAATATCACCTAAATTAATGAACGGCGTTGACGCATTTATGTTTGCATTTTTACTTAGGGGCAGAGTCTACACCATAATTACCTCTTCCCTTTTTCCTGTGTTGTTTTAGCTCAATCAAAAGTAATTAGGCCCTGGCATTAAGGCTGATTGGAACAAGTCTATTAACTGCAAGGACGAAGCCGAGAGAATGAAGCGAAGACGTCTGATAAGGACTCGAGCTGTATTGGTATTTTTTCAACTAAATACCTCGTCCGAAGGTAGTTTACCTTTCATCATAAAATGCCAACATTGATATCTAGTGTTTCCATGCCGGTCATAGTCATCAAGAGTCCTTATAATAAAACTCTCCCAAACACAAAACAACTATGTAAATTCCCAGTAAGTCAGGGAGTTCATTGTAATTAAAATAACAACCATCAGGGATATGGAAATATCCTGCGTCCCTATATCCAACTCTCTGTGTAATTGTGAGCACTTGTATAACCAAATGAGCTCAGTCACTGGGGAAGTTTGAGAAAGTCAGAACACGGCTGCTGCTGCTCCTGCTGCCGCTGCACCAGTCACGCTGGAGGAGAAGCATTTCCACTTTCCACGGAAACGGCAACGCTTCATTACAGGCAGAGGGGGGCGCAGGGGTATCACACCGCGCCGTTTTGCGTGGAGTCTATTTTAACATTGACACGCCCGGGGAGGTCGAGGCGATGTTTAATTTACGGCCCTCGTCGTGGAAAAAAAGGACCCTTGAAAAAATAAAACGGGAGTGTGGAAGGTACTGAACAAGCAATAAGGATCGCTCATATGCGAGATCTTTGTCGAATCCATTTTCACATTAGTCAGCCAGAACCTTCCGTCACACTTAATTACCTGCCATCTTTTGCTATTTGATCGATCCTTCACGTAAGATGAAAAAACGCTGCTGACTTTGTACAAAATATCACATCCTTATGACATTTTCATAAACGCAATTACTGCCACGCACGCCACCACGACAGGGAACCACCTTCAGACACAGAGGGCGAAAGGAACCCGAACCATTTTTAAATGTACTTCAGCGGCAGATGCAAGGCGGCCGTCGGGTTCTGCGATGTGACTGTGGAACCCACTGATGAAGTGGGAAGTCGGGAGTCCTGCAGGGAGCAGGATGTTCCCTTCCAGCTGGCACCACTACACCTCATTTATCTTCCCTCGGGTCCTTAGCACCAACGGCAATGTCTCGCCTTAAAATCATTGGAGCCCCGACGCACAAACCCTGTGACCCCCGTCCCCACTTTTTTATGTTTATTTTTTTCCCCCATCACTTTACTTTCTTCCCCCCACAGCAGCATCCCACAGCAGTGTGGGTAAGCAACACCCCTGCTGGGCTCCAGCAGGTCTTCGGGGTGCTGCCCCCCCCCCCCCCCCCGCCAGCGGAACCCCAGGGGATCACAGTGGCTGACACTGTGGGCTCGCCCCAGGAACAGCCCTGACCACAGATTAAGCACTGGAACCAGAGAGGGCGAGGGAGAGTGAGAGAGAGAGAAAGAGAGAGCGCGAGAGACAGATAGAGATAGAAAGATTGATCGAGGCCACTATTTAATATTGTGCAACTGCATCACTGATGCAAATCAATTCCACGCCGCACGTAACATTTGACTCTGGTTGCATTAGAGTCCCAGCTCTGGAAAATGTCAGCAGAGTCAATGCCTTTTATTGAGCATCGTCACTCCAGCGCCCCTGGGCTTTTGGGTTATGAGGGCATGTTTTCATCTTAAGGCTGAGTTGTGTGAGGGGATCCCCGGACTTATTACCATGGCCTTTAACGCCGCCGCCGCGAAGCAGATGAGATACCGACAGACTCGGCAAGCCGGGGAGCGCGTGCGTGAGCGTGCGGGGCGCCTGGAGGGGCCGCCTCACACGCCTGGCGCCTGTGTCGGAACGCCAGGGTACGTTCCCATGTAATCAAGTGGGAGGTGAGATTAGACGGTGAAAGCGACATCTGTCTCTCTGCATTTAATCCTACCCATATGAGCCCGTATAACCAAACAGCCCATCATTGTTCATTAGCGACATTTACCCGTGTTTCCAAATCGTTTTACATCACGCTACAAAATTGAATTAGCCTGTCTAGAAAGGAAGCACACGCAGGCATGCAAGTACACACCCGCAACGGCATCTTATTTTGGTCAAAACCAGAGCCGGAGGGGCACGGAGCACAAGCACGCGAGGCGGCGTCGCCACTAATTCTCTCATCGTTGTCATCGTCTGATATCTGCAGAGACAAGTCCTCGGCATCTCCTCCGCCAGAGACGTGGGTGCAGAGCGGGACCCGGATCACGGGGATGTCCCATGACCTCAGCGTCTGGCCCCTGGGGAGCGGCGGCCCCGCCCGCGCCGCACCGCGCCGCGCCCTGCAAGGCTGCCAACACCCGGGAGCGTTCCTGCGAGGATCCATGGCCTACGATAGCATAGGGCACAATAGGTTTAAGAGCTCTAGGGCCAGGGTGGGGCTATGACGCACCTGATTCTTCCACGCCACATATTTTGTCCAGTGCCATACGTCGTAACATAGGGTGGATCGTGGCACATTTTGACACTTCAATGAGTAAAAAAAAAAATAATAATAATAAAAACCTTCACCACGTTTTTCTTGATAGAAATGAGGACTGCAGCTCCGTAGGTCTCGGGGTCGCTCGGGGTCAGGCTCGGTCTCACTTCTCAGCCCGAAAAAAAAATTTGGCTATTATTCCTCTGGACTGTGAGCCGTTAACAATTCAATAGAAAATGAAAGAAAAATAAAAAAAAGTATCTAAGCACCGGATCACCCCCCCCCCCCCCCTCCCCATTTTCAAAAAGCCATTTCTTAAAAGGTTCCAGAGTTCAAAACCAAGCTGTTCAGCCGCACGAGTGATTCTTATTAGTGAGATACTAATTACATTTGACAGTATGAATCATTATTTTTAGAGAAATTAATAAATGACAGCTGAATATGAAGCGCATTAAATGGAAATGGCAATAGAGCATAATACTGCTCTTTTTATTGCTCTGTTTTATTACCAAAAAGAGAACTGTTAAAACTGTAATTATTTCCCTTGGAAATAAAAAGAAATTCTGTCTCTTAAGTACAAGCAATTTAGCCTCTGGGAAACATTACACTGACAATTTACAATCCTTGAGTTTTTGGTGATGGTGAACATCCGTACTTAACAATCAATTGTCATTAAATCTGCACACTAATCCTGTTACTTATTCAGGGAAACTATTTCTCAAATGCCACTTATCTTTTTACGTTATGAAACAGCCTTTGAACACCGACTCCGCGGCTGATTTTGCTCCAAACATCATTTCTCAATCAGTAAAATAATGTGACAGCTTAAGACAGTAAAATAGAGTTATAATGCAGTTAAATTAAGTCATTCCACACCATTCCGTGGGAATTGAGGGGGATTTGTGCAAAAATGTGAGAGTCCAACCTCTTTTCTCGGAGCTAGAAAGATGGATTAGCTTTTTATTCTGCAATTCTTGGTACAAGCGCCAAACATTCGGGTCACCGGGTAAAATGCAGTTCAAAACTATTAAGTAGTTATTATTATTATTATTATTATTATTATTATTATAATTATTATCTGCTAAATGTAATGTAATTATTATAACAGGCCTGGCGCAAAGCACCCCCCCATGTATCTGCACTCCCATCTAGTGGTCAAATATATTTCTGCAGCAAAAAACCTTCAATTAAATACCTTCAGCACCCAAGTTAGCTATAGCATTCAGTGGAAAGTAGCAACTGTTTATACATAGGTTTTTTACCATTTAAAAAAAAGTAATGGACTGGGATGTATTATGGGGCATATCTTTACTTTAGATTAAAAAAAACCAAAACACTAATGCATCCCTGTTTCCATGAGGTCAGGCATGGCGTGCAGGTGCATGAGTGCTGATGCCAAATCAGCAGGGTCGTGATGGCTTCAGAGCAAGCGACCGCGTCTGTCGGCGTGATCTTGTCGGTCAGAGAGAGAGAGAGGGATAGAGGGATAGAGAGATAGAGAGAGAGAGAGGGATAGAGAGATAGAGAGAGAGAGAGAGAGAGAGAGGGAGAGAGAGAAAGAGAGGGGTTCTTTCACTGTCCTCTAGTGATTCCAAATCTGAGTTCTTCTGTACAACAATCCAAATTGAATGACAAGATGCAGGCAGCAGAATGAGTGTGTGAGGAAAAACCCCCCAAAAACAAACAACCAAACAAAAAAAAAAAAAAACACCGTCAGGAAGGCATTCTGACTACTTTTGGGCGGGGCCGAGGCAGGGACCTGGCACTACCGCAAAACCATTCCTGAGAGATCACACGCCACACTGCCACCACACTCGGGTGGAAGGTGGACCCGACTTGACAAGACAATTCCATACTCACAATGGGATTACATAATGAGCCGACGGTGCGGAGGCGTGTCTGATGTGTAACAAGGTGACTGGTATGTCTCCTCTGCAGGCATTTCTTTCAGGGTGTAGAGTCGAGAAACAAATTACGCTGCCCTTGAACGCATGCAGCTGTGCTGAGAATGCCGTGCGGACCCGGGCGGACACCTTCAGCATGCAAAGGTGGTTGGAGGTTGAGCAGCTCAGGAATTGCGTACTGGCTGAACCAGGCTGCGAGGGAACTGGTTGCACTGGTTCTCTCAACGTTACATCAGATCGAAAAGGGTGCTGAAGCTGAAGCCGAAGGCGAGGCCGAGACTCTGGGCGGACCGCCTAACGTGGAGCATCAGCGTCTACAGTTCTAATATTAAACAATATACACACACAGTACATATACGCTTCAAAAATAAAAAAAATAATAATGTAACTTTCACCACCAACACAGGACATGATAGTACAGTGAGTTACTGATCCAACTAAATCTTGAGATAAAAAAGCAAATGTTCATGACTGTGTTTGTCTGACGTGCATACAGAGTTTCTGACACAGGTTGGGGTTCATTCTTTGTACGGTCATCTCTTAAAAAAAAAAAAAGCCACACGGACACACAGACACACACACACACACACACACACACACACACACACACACACACACACAAACACACACACACACAAACACGTGTATATATATATATATCCAACAGTGCACTTCCAGGACTGTCCCATGTTTACAATGGACAGATGAATATCACTACTGTGCACGGCTGCTGTGTAACAAGGTGGTGAGGTTTAACGTGTGCGTCACTGCTGGGTCCATGCAAACCACATGTTCTAGATTCTTATCGCCTGCCGCCATAGACTGTGTGAAGTGCAATGCTTTGAACGAGAGAAAGTTAAAAGAAAAGTGACATTGTGTCCCAACATGCTTTTGTTCACAACACCCCTCACAACTACTAGACATTTTTTTTTTGTTGACAAATTGCATAGAGTAAGGGTTGGCAAATATCTTTGAAATGTCCCCGTGCTTGCCTGCTTGCTTGGTTACAGCTTTCTATGGAACAAATCATTTTAATTAAAATTTTCTAAAGAAAGTGATTTGAACATAACCAACTATGAATAGAGCAACAATAAAGACACACATTGTTGCTTGTTTGTACGACCAGACTGTACATATTAATTTGTGAGTAACTGTTTAGGCTCCTCATGGTGCCAGCTCATAGAGTACAAAGCAATGAGATATCAGTAGGTACATTAGGTCGCAGCTTCCAGGGTCGGCAGTAATCTCCCCTTATGTGATGCCTCTCCGGTATGTTCCTTTCTCTGGAGCTTCCCAGGCAGGTCCATGACAGAGGACGCGCTCTGGCTCTGCATCCTTAGTCTCTATACAGTCCGAGCTTTTTCAGAGCCTCGCGGCGGTTCTCTTCGTTTGCCGCGTGGGGGCAGATCAGCACGCTGATTCCGAGACTTCCGGGATGTTTTGGGGAATCTCCAGAGGCCTGCGGGAATGTGCACGTGGGATTGGATCTCCTCGACTCGGAGTCTGTGCAGGCGGGCTGGCCCGGTTGCGAGCCTGCTCCCTTAACGCGGGAAAAATCCTGCCCAGAGCCGCGAGAAGCAGGTGGCGGTCGACTGTTCCGCAGCTCTCTAAGGATTTGATCAGCGATGGCACCCTGGCCGACCTCAGCGGATTCTTGACCGACCATAAAGCTACTCAGGCCCACGTCAGAGCGTTCAAGGGGGGCCGGTTTGAGTCCAACTAAGTCGGGCGAGGTTAACAGCTCGGGAGCTATATCAGAGGTACTGGGTGGAGAGACACTCTGTGTCTTCAGAGATATCACCCCAGAGATCTGCCCCGGAGGAGGTCCGCTGGGGTCGCTAAAAGCAGCAGGGGTTGAAAGGAGCTCTAGGCCCCGACCCGCAGTTAAATCAGTGAAAGCAGCCGGCGGGGAGATGGTGACTGGGGTGACAGGAGGAACACAGGTAAAAGCGGGAGAAGGCATTGAGGGTGGTGTCGGGGTTCGGGGAGCCGCAGAGCTGATTGGAGATGGAGGGGCTGCCCATGACTTTCTGGAGTTTGGTGAGAGAACAGGGCTCAGGAGAGGGCCTGAATCCATCTCGTCACTCTTGAGAAGTCCAAGCTTTTTGAGGGCCTCCATTCGAACCCTCTGGGGGTACAACAGCAACCTGTCGTTAGCGGATGGGACAGAGTGTCCCGAGGTACCATCAGAGGCACCAAACGAGGTCCTGTGGGACTTGAGCACGATATTGGAGGGAAGCTTCTTGGGTTTAGGGGCCACGGCAGGTGGGCTTCTGGGCTCGGAAGCCTCAGAGAGGGGGTCGGGTGAGGCAACAGAAGGGGAGTCCGGTGCACTGGGACCGCCGGACACTTCGAATGCAGTCTTGGAGGAAAGATCGTGATTCAGAGGTGAATTTGGAGGAGTTTCCTTCACAGAGGCTTTCTCTAGTAGGTTCTCCAAGTGGATATTTGAGCTTCTACCTGAAGTCTCTACAGACAGAGGCATCTCCACCGCCACCTCAGGCTGAGCCTGAGGCCCTGGCTCATCCATGAAGTCTGAAGGTGGAGGGATCAACACCGGATCGATCTCAGAAGGCCCACTGGTACCTGTAGGGGCACTCGGGTTTTCGTGCCCTACGGTCTCTGTCTGGATAGGCGATGACTCCGTGTCGGAAGCCAGGACTCGGGCGTGACGATGAGTTTGGGATGTGTTCAGACATTCTGTGTTTGTGGTCAGCGCAGGAAGGTCTGAGTCCTTCGAAGCAGCGAGCAGCTCAGGTTTGCTGTTGACTGCTGTCTTTGCAGGCCCCGGCTTGGCCGATTTAGGTTTTTCTGGGATTTGGGCTCTCGGGTTCTCAAAGTCTTCTGAGACTCTGCGTGGAAGACTGCCTACTCCATTTGCTAAGAGTAGTGGTATGGGAGCTCCACAGCGGACAAATGACCTCTGGTCATGTCCAGAGTCATCGTGTTTGTCTACAGAAACAAAGCATAATTATTATCATAATTAAATGTGGTTTTATTAATTTGAGTGAGAGTACATGCGCAGTCGTGAGCGTTTGAAGCATAAAGCATTTGCCCTGACAACACAATGAAAAGCAGATAATGTCGCCGGGGGTATTTACCTTCTACTCTATTCTGACTGATTTGAGCCATTGCAGCCGCTGACCGATGGGGGCCCGGCTCATCACAAGACAAGCCGCTGTCCTCCACCTGCAGAGAATCAATGGTTCTCTCCAGATACATGAGGCATGCTTTTTCGTCGGCAGACAGGTGCTCCAGACGGTCTTCACTCTTTCTCATGAGCGTGAACAAGAATACAAACGCAGTTATTAAAAACAGCCAGCCAAAAGTCTTTCTTTCTTTTCTTAGCATTTAATATCCACATATATATATATATATATATATATATATATATATATATATATATATATATATATATATACTATCCATACTGTATACACAGTATGGATAGTTCGATTTTGAATCTCTCCTTGAAACGCCAGGAGAGAAAAAGTAAAAAACTTCTAAAAACAGTCATAATACGAGTCTTTAGCAACACTCACCAAGTCAGGGTTGATGCTGATCACACTGTCGCAGCTCCCAGCGCTGTCCATGTTGCCTGAGGGTTCAATGGCAGCGCCGCCGGGCCACGTGTCGCTCTTCGGCATCGCACAAGGGGCGAGGACGACGGGAGGATCCAGGCTTCACGGGTCTCCGTAGCCCCGGTCGGATATCACTGAGGGCGGCCGGGGGACGACCCTGAAAAAGAGTGAAGGAGACTTTTGAGGGCTGGACTCGAGGTCTGAACTGGAATCGGATTTCATTGTCCCTTCTGTTCGAACCGCTCACTCCAAACTAAAAGATGCGGGGCTGTATAATTGCTTTTTTTTTTTTTTTTAACCAAACAGATATATTCTACAAAATGGATAGGATAGCAGCAGGCATGGGTTAAAAGTGTTTTCAGCGGTGTATTCAGGTACAGAAGCATTTCCTACATGGTGTGACTCTGTGGTATTCAACTACCTGTACATTCTATTTGGGAGCAGATTTACAACCTTTACTGGTTTAGGGAGTAGTCGAATCTGTGTCATCACACTTGTAAAACATTGAATAAGAATAGTTCATTTGGGACCAATAGTCCATTTTTTTTTCAACACAGTTCATGATTAACTTTCAAAGTCGTTGGCGTGACGTTTTTGTTCTACAGTGCTTATTTAGTTTTCCACATTAAAAACATGTCTGACAGACAGTTCATATGACTAATCTCCAGGTCAGGCACGAGGAAAACCAAAGGCTCCGATATCAACTGCTGGCAAATAACTACTAGTTCCTGGATTAGAATGTGCATAACCAAACATCAAATGAGTCACATCTGTGGTAAAACTCCAGACAAAAATGCTTTTACGACCTGTTACAAGGCTTCTTCATCACACAATGTGACAAACGAGGAACCCGACTGTGCAGTCTCACGACCAGGCTCAGTGGGAATGCGGTTCGGCCTTCTGTGCTTTTTTTATTGCCTGTGGGATTTTTTGATGGCACGAAGACGTTCGTCTAAGTGACTCTGACATTTCCAAAGTCAGAATAATCACTTGTCTTTAAAGAAGTGTCCGTGCCCAGGTTAAAAGGTGTAAACAAAGCCCGCCGGGAACTAAGCTCCTCTCAGGGTGACCCTCGCCTACGGAACAGGTGTATTTACATCCGGTAAATACCTTTCGAAATGATTTCCATCCCCGGAGTGAAGTGAAGTCTTTGCGAGAAATGGGCGGAGCTAAGAGATATGAGAAACACCCTTATAACAAATACATCCTTTTTTATAACAGCAACTCAAACAGTCTAGTCACTGTGCTCATTCACACATTTTAATCTATACATCTTCCTGCAGTCAGTGTAATTCCATAAAGAGCAGATCTTGCTCAAATAAAGCAAATATTTGCACACAGCCTATCTATCCATCGATAGAAGACTGAAACATTAATCACATGCCTAAAGTTATTCACCTGACCTGAAATAAGAACTGGCATTTGCCTTTGAGTAATGTTGAATTTTAACACAGCTCCCCTTAAGAACCATGGCGACCGAAGTGCAACGAAAATAGGGGCCTGTTGACATACAGACAGAGATGAAGACAAACGAGGGAAAACTTGATCGTCAACTCACATGTTTTTTTTGGGTTTGTTTTTTTTGCAGGTAGCAACAGATTGGTCAACCGAGTGAAGATCAGCTCCAAAATTAGAGCTTTAATAGTTGATAATTGTTGTACGTGCCTCGCATTAGTGCAGACAGAGAGGAATATACCGCCTCACAACAACTGAGGAGACAGGAAACCTCACTACATTTAATAATATAGTCCTTCACCAACTCCTGCACAGGAGATAATTCATTAGTTTGCCAAGCACACTTTCTACCCTCATGACACGGAGGTACATTTTAAAGACCCACAATTTGATAGAATTTTGAAAAAACTCTTTGGGGTCTCTGGGACCCCAATCTGAGAAGACTTTCACTGTTAGATATGATTAAGTCCAAACTTCCATACATGTATTGATACTGTAGGTAGGGAGATAACAGTGATAAACTATGATCAAAACAGTCATTATTGAACATTTTCTAACGGTGAAGTTTAACTACTAATCTTTCTTTTTTTTTTGGGGGGGGGGGGGGGGGGGGCACCAGTGGTTTAATGATTAACAGTAAACATCACGTCTTGTGCATTGAGCCGCAGAAATATTCCTTTCATGTTTAGCTTGGTGTAATTATATCCACAGCTTTCTCACATGATGTTTGGCAGTGGACCATGGGCACATATTTGAAGTCCCTTTCCCATACAGTTTGTGATGTCTTATCAACACTTACTTATTATAGTACCACCAAATCAATTCAAAGATTCTTTAACCAAAGCATTACAGGGAGCTGATAGTAGGACTCAAGGATTAGTGATTAGATAGCAGGTAGTTGGCAAGGAACAAACGCCTTCTAATACGAGTGTAATGTTTAAATATCAGTACTAGTAAAATGTTACACAGCTCAGTGTACAATAACAAGATGAAGAACTCACCGTAGAGGCTTCCGGAAAAATTCACTTATAGGCATAAACGTCTTCTTAAAAGTCGAAGAAATATATAGCTCTATTTCACTCTTGTGAGTAGTGAGTATTTAACTCAAACTGCAGCAGCTCAGGACAGGTGGCTCAACCAGGTGAGTGTAAGTCCCGCCCCCAGGAGCCTACTGGACAATCAGAGAGCAGCTTGATGACCCACTTTCTGAATGGGAGCCAATGGGGGCCAACGGGACTTACACGGGTGTGGGCACATTCAAAACAAGCTAAAACAACACTCTCAAAGCAATTAATATATTATATAATGTCCAATCGTCAGAATACTTGAACTCATATGCTTGAGTCTAAGACCAATCCTTCCTACCCAGAGACTTAAGGAACAATTTTATCTACGCTGTGTGCTATCCCGCCTGGTGGGAACGTGGACTGTGTTCATCAGAAACTAAATCACAAGCCTGACGCGCTGATATTTGTAGTGGGCTTGAATCATTGTAAGATGGACTAAGCTCTTCCAGGGTTGCAGAAATATGTCAATAATAGCACATGAAAAAATAAGATACTGGGCAAATGCTATGGAAATATTAAGGATGCATTTGCCGCTAAGACCACACCCCCTCTTTCAAATTCGGACCATAACACCATCCGGATAATTCCAACCTTCAGGTCCGCCCTTAAAAGACTGTCAGTGTTCTGCAGGATAGGTAAAGCGTGCAACGTTTTAAAAACCTGGCCCACAGCACTTGGATCAATTACTGCTCCTGCGTTGCATGACATAGCATTGTGATTGACAGGTTTCTGCGTTCATCAAATACAGTTCCTCCGTTCAGAATCGGCGCGTTTATTTAAAAAAATTGTGAGTTCCTTTGCTTTTCCCCCAATTTATTCAGTGCCTGCATTTCCATCTCTTGTCAGAGTTTAGGTTAGTCATTTCTCTCACGGAGTCCCACAGTTCCTTCAAGTTCTTCGTTGAAAAGGCTTCTCCGCCACGTGGAGTGTGTTGCTCTCATGCTTCCCTGAGCTTCCCCTCGCTGAGCTGCTCTCAGTTCCATCACATCGTCGTTCCGGAAGGCTTGGTTCTTTTTCCGTCTGATGCAGTGTTTGATCCCGGGCGCGATGTAGTCTTTGTTGTTTGGATACATCCTAATGGTATTTTTTTTTTTTGGTACTCGAGCGTACCCGAATGTACCCTGTGATCTCTTCCGCCACACTGATAATATTCTTGTCCCGTTTGGAAAAAAGCCTGATGTGCGGCCGAGGAAGCAGCCACTCAGCTCCTCCAAGACGGCCAGCAGGCCGGATAGTATTGCGGCTCTTCTTCTTCTTCTGGCTGATAAGTTGACACCAGCCTGGAGCCCTCCATTCCATACATGTACCATTCCTCCAATATGGACAAAAAGCTGTCATTATTCCTGCCCACAGGAAAATAATGATTTTAAACGGGTAGTTCTGACATCATCAGTGATGAAATCACTTGAGCACATTATGTTAGGGAACCTACCAAGTGAGGTACAATAACAAATCTGCTTTTAATGATGGTAGAAGCGCCGATGATGCTCTAAACTCTGCAACTCATCTCATTCCGATGCACCCTGAAAATACGATCATCCCTCAGAAACTGTTCAACAAGCTGAAGCAGATAGAATGATGTGATCAGATGAAACCGTGCATGTCTCGTTGGAGGACGACAGCGGGTGGAAGTCAACTCAACTCTCTCTGACACACGGGTTATAAGCGCCGGAGCTCCTCAGGGCGGCGTAAGCGCTCCCCTCCTTTTCACACTACGCACCAATGAATGCAGAAATCAGTTCACAAAACAACTACATTGTCAGTTTCTGACGATACAGCCATACTCAGTCCACCGACAAACGATTCAGACATCGCTGTGTATAAGTCAAAGATGGGAGAGGCCGTGCAGTGGTGTGAGGGGCACAATCTGGTTTTAAACCTCAACAAAAACAAAAGAAATGGGGTCGGTCCGTTGTTGATCACAGCCCAGCTGTAATTAACATATAAGTACTTAGGGACTCACTTTGATTTTCCGTTCCAATGGGCTCAGCGAGTGGAGTATGTTGTGTCAGGAATCAGTCAGCGTCTGGATAAAAGCATCATGTTAATGGTCTGCCGGGCAGCCGTCGAGACTATTATTCGTTACGGCATCACGACGCGGTTCGGTAAGCTGTCCGTTAAACTCAAATCACAACTCCAAAACCTGATCAAAAAGGCAGTAAAAAATGATTGGCATGCTGTCCCCTTCTTCTCTCCAGGGGATATTTGAGGAGACAGTGATCAGGCAGGGCCTTAAAAGGCACAGGTTACCAGACTGCGAGTTAAACAGGTTTCAATTCTCCATTGTCAATCAAACTGCTGAACAGGGAGATGAGGTATGTGTGGTGCGCGGGTGTGAGCCGCTCAACTCTCAATGCTCGATTTGAGTGCAGTAGAGCAACGTGCAATAAATATACAAGCACTTTAGCACATTTGCACACTTGCTCTGTAGTTCATTTTTAAGCTGTCGTGTTGTCAATGCATGGTCAAATGTTTCTTTTATGTTTTAAGATGTCTCATGTGTCCAAGACAAATTTCCCGTCGGGGCAACAAGGTTTATTCCATTCTAATATCAATAATAATAATAACAATAATCAGTCATAAGGGCTTCCAAAAAATCTTACAAATACATACTCTATACACTACTCTATATAAATATATTCAAGTCTATGTACTAGTCTGTATGTCATAAGAGTTCATTAGGTCCATGCCAGCTTTTTGTTTTCCAGTAATAGGGGGTCGTCGGTTGTATATCCATGAAAATGAACAGATGTGCCGAGTTCCACCCGCCTTAAAATAAGCCATGTCCAGTGCTGTTGTGCTTTTTTGATGATCAGCACAGAGGACAGCGCAGAGCTGCAACACGAATCCTTTCAACCAACCAATTTATTATAAATAAAAAGGATTGACCACTTATTGAAAGAGATTTGATAGGCCTTAGAGGCATTGGATCGTGCTTTGTTTTTTACTGCTCCTTAATGTGGCACTCTCTCATAAATAGGAAAAACTCTCAAAGTGCCATAACACATCCCAGGAATGAATCAATGGAACCATAAACCATAAACCATGGTTTGCTGCACTCTGCTGTTTAAGGGCAGCTTCATTTCTCCTGCAATGCCAGTCAGTAAGTCAGCACGCAGCCCAGTAGGAGAAGCTCTGTGACAACAGGATGAATGGAAAGCGTCGATGTTACTGGATGGATTGTGAGGCGGACGTACTATTAAGAAGGCGTGTGAACTGCCGAGGAAAGGGTGTGTAGGCACTCCTACATCCTTCAGCAGATATTGACGGGTAAAAGAGTTGACTGAGAAGGGTGTACCCTTCAAGATTCAGGATGGTTAAAGCTCGTTTGCTAAACGGCCAAATCACTGGCCCACTTCCCCCTCAGGGTTCTACTATTGGCTATGCTGGGATTTGACCACATGGCGGTGCTAGAAGCAACTTGATGTTTCGGCCTCCTTCTAAACTTTTGAGTCTGAGTCTTATTAACTCGCTATGGTGCCAAGGGTTGTGAGTTCAAACCCGAGGTTGTACAGACAAATTATATAGATACAACACTTATACCTCTCTGCTGTTTTAGAGCAGTTGTATTGATATAATCCAAGTCGAGGACGCTGACTAGTTTTAAGTTGTTGTATTGACATAATGCACTAACGTGAGTACTCATTATATTGCACTGACATACAAAACGACGACTAACGGCTGATTCCTTCCAGCATCTTGGACTTGTTTCTGTCGGAATAAAGAAACAGGAGATCCTGCACTTTAATTCGAGGTTGCGCCAATGGTCGATGTCTGCTTTGATTGTTTCTAACCGCTAGGGTAAGTCGCTTTGGACAAAAGCGTCTGATCAATAAATAACAATAACAAAAACAATAAGTAGAAATGGAAGTGAGTCAGGGCTTTGCCTGAGGAGATTCAAAATGACACCGTCAAAGGGCAAGTGCCACCGCTCCTGCAATCCATTAGGCTGGTTGAGGGCAGCTGGAGGAAGGTTATGGGGACTGGACACCACAGCAGCCTGGGGTGAGCACTAGCCACGGGACTCGCTTCCTGTAACTTCTGAGTCGGGGAGCGACCCGGTCAGGTTGGTTTTCTCCAGCTGTCCTCTTTCTCCTGTCACGCAGCCACTTCCCTTCCTGCTCCAATGTGCATTGTGAGGTTGTTTTTTTTTTAAGCAGAATTTAAGCTCGGTCCCTGCCACAGTCCGTTTCCTCTGTTCACCTTTTCATTCTGTGTCCTCCAGTTCCTGCAAAAAGACGGATTATACCAACACAAAACACACGGTGGAAAGGTAAATAAGGAGTCGAAAGACCAGAGTTCAGATTGCGCCATTTATTAGTCCTACACTTATGAAAAATAATAATCATAAAAAAGACCGGAAGCCCAAGATTATTTACAATCTTTTTATCTGTTGTGAGGTCCCTCTTCTGAGTCATTTGTCATTTGCTTTTCTTTTGTAATCACAGGCTTTTTTATTTTGATATGTAGAACTTTGTAGTTCTTTTCGCTCTTTTGACAAACGTGTCAAAAAAATACATACGTACATACATACATACATATACATACATATATAGATATCTATAAAAGCAAAATCATTCAAGTATCAAAATACAGACTGCTAGATCATGTACAATATCATTCTCATCGTAGCCATCATCATTGTTATCATTATTATTATTAATATCAGATTTGTCCCAGCGTACCCATCCGTAGAGCCTTAGCAATGTGCAAAAGCTTATTGGGACCAAGCTGATGCTGAAGGTGCTGACAGCGACTCGCTGCAGACGGTGCAGCGCGGAATCTCCGCGCTGACCCGACCGCGTGGCCACCACGTACACGACGGTTTTCGCCCTAAATGACCTGACCTGTGTGCCCATACACACACGTCAGTTGACAAAATAGTACCATTAACAGTCCAAACACTGAGAGACAGGAAGGAGAAACATGCTACCCCCTATTGTTCTCCGGCTACATCTAGAGAAGGACCAGCCTGCGTGGCGGGTGCGGTGGATCCACTGATCCACGGTCAACGAAACAAAAAGGAGTCTGGGCGGGACAGAGCTGCAGTTCGCCCTGCGCGACCCGGTTCCAGCATCAAGACAGTTGTCTGTCCTAAAAAAAAATATAAAATAAAATAAAACATAATAAAATAAAAACCATTCCCACGTTATTAAAAAAAAAAAAAAAAAAAAAAAAAACCTGTAGTGTCACAAACTGGAAAGACGATCCCTCCCATGCACGATTTACATTTATCATCACAGTTACAATGTGGATTAAAAAGGGATGCACCAACACTGGGACAGCGGTCAGCGTCCCCAGTAAAGGGCCTGTCCTGCGTACGTAGCTTCCTTTGTTGGGTTCCCCGACAAAATCGACGCGGTCGTCGCGGAAAAGCTAAATCCCCGACCGTGTTTCCAGTTAGTTTCTCCCCGTTAAGTCATCGCTTTGCACCGCGGCCTTTCAAATAAATATCCTAAAAGGAGGAAACATTGGACAGCAGGGCCGACAGTGGGAAGAAAAAAAACTAAACAGAATATAGAAGGAGGAAGGACTCCCTGGCGAAGAGCTGTCATTTCTCATGGAATGGATACACGTTTGATGTGAATAACACAGTGTGACACATAAAATAAAAAAAAAACCAACCCCCCCCCCCCCCCCCCCCCCCCCCGCCGACATTCTGGCGGAGTGTTTTGGGGTCCGGACCGGGATCGGAGTGAAGTCGTGAGGCCAAACTGGAGCCGGAGGTGATGGAGGTGGTGGAGGTGAACGTCTTAAGTCTGCGCCGTACTCCTGACACGCACTTTGAGTATGTTGCCAGTGGCTACGAGGGGTGGGGGGGGCGGCTCCCTTTCCCACTAAAACATCCAATAATATCCACCGTGCCGAGCGGGCGTTTGTCCACAGTGTTTAGCTATAGGGGAGGGGGGGACACATGCACACAAAGCAGGAGTGTTAAACAAAAATAAAATAAACAAATATAGAAAAAACAAAAAACAAAAAAACATTGAACAAACTGACGGTAAAGTACCGTAACCGGACAGATCCGATTTTTTCCCCAGTAACGGGACAACTTTTTTTTTTTTTTTTTTTGAAGAGAGAAGTAAAATATTAACTTGGTGTGAGTTGCGAGAACAGAAGGCCATCGGTAACAGAATGAAACACACGGACACAGTTGTTTTTTTTCGCGACGAGGAAAAGAAAGAAAGAAGAAAAGAAAAGGAACAAAAGAAGACGCCTCTATTGTTCCGCGTTTGGGCATTCGACAAAAAAAAGTGCTGAGCATCGGTGAGCTCCAGGAGACCCGACGCCCAGGGCAGACGGTCGGAGGAAGGCATGCAGTCTCCAACGGTTTTGGCAGTCTAGGTTTGGTGAACAGGTCGGGTCTGTTCCTCCGTCGTCCATTTCCACCTCATTGTTCTCCGCTAGAAAAGGCCTCGGCGGCGCGACAATTCAGCGAGCGCACAGTGACCGGATCACAGTGCCAGGAGCGTAGCCTATTTTTTTTGGAAGTGCAACTTCGAGAGACTAGAACGTACGTTTGTTTTTTTTTTAGAAGCGTTTCCTCCGTTAGTGCCGAGTAAAAGTCGGCCTAGTCCACATTTGTCATTTTCTCCGCCCCCCCGGAAAAAAAACGTTTTACGACATCCAAACGATTCATAGAGCGATAGGACCTGGATGTCCATCCAGGACCGGGCTCCGTGGCCACTAGTCCTTCCCCGGACTCTTCACATTGGAGTCGCGAGTGGAAAGGTCAGAGAGCAAAAAGCTTCAGAGCGGCCGCCGCCTAATGGGAGGAGGAAGAGCACCGAGAAAAGAAAGACCCAATCACAAGGTGCGAGAGCAACGTAGGGGTACAGATATATAAAAAAAAGTTAAAAGGACTGTACTCGGTTTTAGGGTGAGGGGAGGTCGTGAGTATATGGGGGGGAGACTAATGCCGTTAACAGGGCGGAGCATTGGAGGAGGAAACAGCTCATGAACGCATGCTTTGCTAGTAGGGAGCTGATGTTTGCTACGGGGTGAGTCACGGTGGGAGTGGGGTCCAAGCAGTGAGCGCTAGAGTCCAGAGAACAGATTCTGCTCTTCAAAAAGGGGTCGAAAGGTGAGGAAAGCGGGCTTATCGGCTAAAAGTGACGGACTAGGGGTGAAGGGACATGATGGTTCCCCCCTCAGCAGGTTCAGCAGCGACGGAGTGGGCGTAACGGACGGGGGTGGGGGGGTGGGTGGTGGGGTGAGGTGAGGACCGGGTTCCAGCAGAGTCACAGTGAAAGGCACACAGGAGGGAGGAAGGGAGGAAAGAGAGAGCGGTGGACAGGAAGGTAAGTAAAAAGGGAGGGGCGAGGTGCAGAAGGCGGGGAGGGAAGCGCCCCTCAGAATATGGTGGTCTCGTACTTAGTGCTGATGCTGCGCTTGGAGTCTTTGGGGTCCACGAGCCACGTGGCGCTGGCCGCCGACTGGGAGTCGTCCTCCTGGTCCACCCCGTCACCCTGGGAGGAGAGACGGAGGAGGCGGGGGGGGGGGGGGGGTCGTTACAGACTTGGGCACATTTAAAAACATCTTTATTTACTCAGGCGCTCGAGTTTAGTTACTAATCCAATTAAGTTTTCATCTTATGTAAAACGAAATCACAAAAAAAAAAAAAAAAGTGGCAACTTTACCACTAGGGGGCGCCCTATGTCAACAATAACTCCAGGGTTAGTTCATGCATTTCTGTACCTGTTGAAAAGCACAGGTCCATGTGTTTTCAATCCATAACCCCGACCTCAGATTATTTAACTACCTCTTTTTTATTTGTATTTTTTTTAAAGGAGCAGCAATTCTGGCCACAAAAGAAAACAACAACAAACAAACGTTGAAACAACCAGTGAGTTATGAATAATTTTGTGGTTATCAGAGCCTTTGAGACCAGAGGGATGGATGCGAAGAGGACAGGAAGGGGTTGCCAGGGGGTGAACAAAGAAGGGAAATGGAGGGCGGGTGGCCCGAGGGAGGACGGGCGGAGGGGCGCGAGGGCGGCACCTGGGCGGCAGAGTGCAGCGGTGGCAAGGAGGGGCGGTGGGTGGTGCACGAGTGACAGTAACAGCAGCGACTGTCGAGAGGAGGAGGAGAGTCCTGGGAGAGACAGGCGTGGAGAACACGGAGTGGGAGAGAGAGAGAGAGAGAGAGAGATGTTGCAATGAGTGAAAAAAGGAGGAAAGTCCACATGAAGAAGGAGCGGAAAGGCCGACAGTGAGAGAGTGAAAGTAGGAAATATGGAGAACTAGGCCTGAATACAGGAGGAAGGACAGGATATATTCTAGTAATGCTCCACCCTCGTTCCCACTGGGGTCGCTACCAAGAAACAAAAAAAAAAAAAAAAAAAAAAGGAGAAAGGAAAAACAGAGGACAAATCTGAAAGTTGAAAACCATCTCTTTACAATGACCGACTTTGTTTTTCCTGTTTTTTTTTTTATTTTTTTATTGCCTGGGCTTGTTGCACTCAAGGGGCTTCATTTGACGTTGCCATGGAAACCAGCAGCGCTGCCCAGCGTTTCATTTGCAGACCACGCGAGGCGACCACGCCAGTCCGTCTAAATTCATTCAATCTTCGGACAAAATAAGGACCCCTAAAATGCCAAGGTGATAGGAAACAGCCTTGTCATTGAGACGGAGCCTGAGCACAAACAGATTCTGTTTAGTTCATTAACTTGCGGCTGGAGGACCGAACAGTCCCAGAGGTGTAATTAGCCTTTTGATATTCAGGGTAGGTCTCCCTGCCACTGATTTAATGCTAATTAGCTGCAAAACAATAGACACGTGAAATGACTCCTCCGTCGCAAATATATTTTATTCCATAAGGACACACAGCCGATGGAGGAGTAGCTCGTTTTGAAAAGAATATCGCGATTAGAGTGTTTTGCTCCGGTCTGGTCGGACTCACCCCTGACTGCCGCGTGCTGCCTCGTGGTCGGGGAACGGGTCGGCTGGACTTTGTCTCGATGAGCTCCGGTCCCGGTGCGACGGGGAGGTTCTGCTGCCTGGTCCTCTGGGCCTGGAGGGCGAGCTGGTAGGCCACTTCGAAGGCCTGCCCCAGCGTCAGGATGATCTCGTAGGTCAGGTTCTGACGGCGGCGAGGGAGAGGGAGTTGACTTTGAGAAGCGAGGATGCCTCTCACGACGTGGCCCCGGAAAAGGAACGAAAAACCGCTTCTTACGGGAATGACGGCGTGACAAAGTGAACTGGGATTGTCCATGTGGTTGTACTTCCCTTTGATTTTTATTACATGTCAACATAAAAATTTCCCCCAAATTTCCACATGAACATTACCGCTGTTTGTATTCTAGAGGAGACGTTTGGCTGATGTGTGGTTCGTGCGATCATGAAACTTCTCACACAGAATGAGGGATGAAAGTTTTACGGGCGCCGTACGTGGAGAGGTGTGCACGGAGATGGCATCTGTGTGATTTGTCTTTCGTTTAAGACTCCTTGAAAGCTGCCCGCCACAGAATCAATAAATTGTGTCAAGAAAGCAAAACTGATTTATGAGGCATTCACCATTTCCTGCAATAAAAAAAAAAAATTCCAAAAAACAAAAACGAAACGAAAACCCTATTGAAAAGGCCATCAGTGTGTAATGCAGCTTGTGACATCTAGAGCCAAAGCAAGATATATCATCACGGTAAGGCTTTATAATATATTTTATATATAATTGGAAAACCAGTCAGGCTCATCCAAATAACTAGCAAGCACTTCAATTATGTTGTTGAAATTGCAGATTCAAAAGAAAACATTCATTTAGCCATTCATCACTACCAAGCTAGTAATAATTGTAAATTGTAAATCCTGTTGTAAATGTAGGGCACAGAATATTTTCTTTAGATTATATGTATATTAAAAAAAGATAATAATAATATAGTAATAAATAATTAATATATACATATAATATAAATAGAATAATTATTAATATAATAATAATATTCTAATAAAATAAATTGTTGTGAATGTATATTTTATAAAAAACTCAAATAAAGCTGAATCATCACAGAAAATACAATATGTGATGGCAAGTCCTTGTAGACACATCTTGAGCATGATTCTGTGTGTATACACTGTTGATAAATCAGGGCTCTGGTTTTTGGTCCCTTGTGTATCAGCATCAGTACAGATGAATATAAAGCTAAGAGAGAAGTGGAAACATTCTGTCTAAGCTCGCTGACAGCATTAACCTGTTGCAGCACAGCGGAGGGCCAAGACACGTTTTGTGCACCGGCAGTGAGCCACAAAGAGGCGTCTGAGTCGATCTTCCTTTGGGCTGTGAAATGTTATGAAAATAATATCGTATCCCCAGGACAAGCAAAAGTACAAGGTAACTAATACGCAGCCTTGAGGCTCTCCCTCGGCAACTGCAGAAGTGCGCCTCCCTCACACTATCACACACGTGCAGCTTCAGAAACAAAAAAACTTCCTTGGGTGCCCTTGATTTGTTGTGTTTAAGACAGGGCAGTGAAACAGGTCGCTGTACGGTGTGGCTCCTCCAGCTCTTCCTGCAACGTACATTCATCTTTCTCCCTTCTCAAGTAGATAACTCGATGACGCGACGATGAAGTGTGAAGGTGAGATCAGACCAAAACACACAGCGGCATTACTAACTGCTTTGGCAGCCTGTTTCCTTGACCCCATTGAGAAACATTACAGGGAGAACAGGTGATTACAGGAAGAACGATGGTAACCTACTGACAGACAGTGGCCCGCGCCGGATGACTTAAATTTCTGGAGGCACATTAGCAGGCTAATCATCACACCTCAGTGGGTTCGATGGAGGGGGGAGGAGGGCTAGTTATCATGGCCGCAGAGTAGCACTCTGTCTGGCGCGAGGCATTCACCCCGCGTTGGAGCGTAAAGCCTTAAAGAGATAAGGTGTCTGCAGATAACAGCGATGACAGTCCAGACCATCACATCCCCATTTAGGGTGTTGTAGCCACTAGCGGGGCAGGCGAGGACAGGGTGGAGGGCAACAGTGAGGCGATGAAACTTCTACACTATGAGGCTGTGTTTCTGGTCTCTTCGGGGCCTTTGTAGTAAAAAGCTTTATCTCAGGACGTGGACAAGGCACTCACCACATCTACGGTGCTGAACACATGGCAGTAGTGGTGGCTGGTCTGCAGGTCCTTGGTGATATAGGCGAAGGTGCACAGGTCCTCTGGGTCCTGGGCCGCGCACGAGATGTTCCGGATCTCGTGCTCTGCAATGATATTCTGCACAGAGAAGGAAAGCATGGGAACAGCTTGAAAAAAAAAAGGTAATAATATATGTGACCCACCGCAGCAAAACCCGCCATCTCGCGCATTTCTAAAATTGCCAGGAGCAGCCAAATAAGTTGAAGAAACCTTTCTTGAAGGAAAATGAAATTTTCAGATTCGGGTTCCTTTGTGGTTTTTTTCATTTTCTTTTACCTCTCAACGCTTTTCAAAACCGAGTTTGATTTATAAATAGTAGAAAAATGTTAAACCGTGGGGTTAAATATTCCCGTTAGATTACATGGGGAAACACAGTTCACTTACCAAGATGCGGAACAGCGCTGAATAACACAGATCGATGGTTTCCTTTAAAGCGAGCGTCCAGGTGAAGATCATTCATCCATATTCCATGTGATGTGAAGTCACAATGTGAAACCATTTTGATAGAGTTCAACCTTTAAATCGTACTACTCTTACACACACTGAGACATTGTGTAGGGGTCGTATGCCAACTAAGAAGTCAAGCTGACGACACTTCCGTAAACAAGACGAGGATCCAGTTTCACTTGTCTGTGAAAACTTTCGTCTCTGTGTTGTTATGGATTAGGAGAAGCGGGTGGCGGAAGATCTAAATCACATCGCGGACCTTAATGTGACCAGTGCGATAGATTCAAGTCAGCGTAAGCGGCGCGTACTGGACTTAATTTCCCGCCATGACAGTCAGTTCTCCGGCAGCGACGCGAAGAACGACAGCGCTGTGCCTCTGAATGGGACGATGGAACGAAATATTTTCAAGAACCACCAGAGAAGACCGACGATACGCCCGTTGCTGTTACAACGGAAGAAGTTGATGAAGTGAAGTCCGTTGAGGTTGGTGGTTTGCAGATTATGAACAAGTAGTAATGCACAAGATTCTCAAGCTTACCTGCAAATGCAGCCAGGGGCCAAAGGAGAATGAAAAGAGGCTCAAACAGGCTCTCAGAGTGTAGGTGGGGTAGGGTTGGGGTTAGCCAACATAATAACTCCAAGAACTTAGAAGATATTTGGCATACGCACATTTATATATTAAATGACACACCGAGGCTGATATACAGACTCATATTATTGATAGACTACATTTTGTTGTGTTGTCCGTACTTTTAAACTCGTAAATAATTCCACTTTTATAAAACCTGTATATTCTTACTGTTAAATAAAAGCTTTTTTAAATACAAAAATTGTTGTGTGTTGATGACGCTTTTCAACATTCCCTCAAAACACAAGAACAAAGCAGAGATTACCCCATTCAGCAGGGTGTCAAGTCCCCATTCAGCAGGGTGTTAAGTAGACCTGTGACAACTAGCTAGGCTCTGTTTGTCCGCCAACCTCATTTGCATTGTGGGAGCTGGCTGATTGAACCAAGTGTGGGGGGAAACTTTGAAGGTGATTATCTCAGAAACACGGATTGCCACACCCTTGTCATTAACAAGTCAAAGCTTTAAAAATATTTGCTTGATTTGCACAAGAGACACCTTGTTTGGAAGCTCTGACTCTTCACTTTCAAATGGTGCAAAAAAAGTCGAAAGCCGCCAAATGACCCTAAAGTATGTGGTGGGTCACATATACACCGATCAGCCACAACATTAAAACCACTTGCCTAACAGTGTGTAGGTCCCGCTTGTGTTGCCAAAACAGCTCTGACCCGTCCAGGCACTGATTCCGCAAGACCTCTGAAGGGTTAGGGTTAAGACGCAGCAAGCTGTGATGCACTGTGTGTTCTGACACCTTTCCATTAGAGCAGCATTAACTTTTTCACCAATTTGTGCTTCTGTAGCTTTTCTGTGGGATCAGACCACACGGGAAAGTCTTCGCTCCCCACACAATGAGCCCATAGGCGCCCATGACCCTGTCGCCTGTTCACCAGTTGTCCCTGCTTGGACCACTGCATATCGGGAACAACCCACAAGACCTGCCGTTTTGGAGATGCTCTGACCCAGTCGTCTAGCCATCACAATTTGGTCCTTGTCAAAGTGGCTCAGATACTTCCGGTTGCCCTGCTTCCAACACATCAACTTCAAGAACTGACTGTTCCCTCGCTGCCTAATATATCCCACCCCTTGACAGGTGCCGTTGGAACCAGATGAGCAATGTTATTCACTTCACCTGTCAGTGGTTTTAATGTTGCGGCTGATCGGTGTACTGTATACTGCATAACAACTGTAAAATCTGATTTGCCAAACCTGGTTTATAGCAGTCATTGCAAGAGTTGAGGTGTCTCCAACGTAAACATTTACATTACATTTACATTACATTACATTTAGTCATTTAGCAGACGCTTTTATCCAAAGCGACTTACAATTGTTCAAACACCGACGGACGCAGCCATCAGGAGCAATTAGGGGTTAAGTGTCTTGCTCAAGGACACTACAGCATGCTAGCAGGAGGAGCCTGGGATCGAACCAGCAACCTTTAGATCACTAGACCACCAGCTCTACCTCCTGAGCTACCATCCCCCAAACAAAACAGAGCTTTGACAATTAGAACAAGGTCCAAGGTCATCCATACATAAAACAGCATATGATCAATTCCCTTTGGTTGAAATGGCTTTTTATATTTCCACTGTGAGCTTCTCTTGTGGCATCCATCCAGAGTCAGATTGACTGATTATTGTTTGAATTCCAGTTAACAATGCAGAAACTAACCTTATTGGCTGCATCGATGAACTTGACGCCCTTGTAGGTAATGGAGAGGATGATGGTGGGGACCTTCCTCATCTGCTCTGTTGACCTCTGGAGAGCAAAACAATAACAATTAGAGAGAAGACATTACATTTGGCTTCAGGTGAGGTATCACACAACGGCTGTTAAATACTGGAGAGACACCCATGTACCGTACCCTCATTTTGGCACAGGCGTCCTGGGTGGACTCTGTACCTCGCAGGTCCTTGATAAGCATGGAGCCCAAGTACTGCAAAGTAAACGGTATATTGTCATTCACAGATAAGAGTGTATATTACAAAAACAACGCAGATTATAAAGAATGTGTGTACACATACATTTGCCTCGTAACCGCAGGATTCAAAGATGAGCTTCTCGGGTTGGTGATGCCAGTTCTGGACTGGAGCGTAGGGAGCCGCCAGGCTGGGGGGCCGCAGGGTGAGACGGGGCTCCCGGTGGCGTTCTTCGTACCGTTCCTGTTGGGTGCTGTCATTAGCACTGTTTTGTTTGTAATTCTGTGTATTATGCGTATGATATAGAAATACGACGCTGTATAGGTAAGGTAAAGGGGAACCACATACATGACACCTGTGCCGTTCACTGCGGACTCTTTGGGCCACATCGTAGTCAGGATCCGGACCCTTCTTCCTCCCGGGTTCCCCCAGTGGCAGCAGGGGGTCCATGGAGCGGCCCGTGTAGGAGTCCATGTGACTCAGAGGGGAAGAGGTCTGGGAGCCAGGCAGGTCGTGACACTGAAGACAGAAAACATATCCTGGGTTAGAGACCCAGGGTGGAAGCTTGTCTTGTTAATATTTTTAGAGCAATGATTTTTGGTGGGAACAACAGGGTCTTCTCACCCTGATCTGTGACAAACGGGGAGGCTTGACAGGAGGCTCCTCATAAGGCCTCTCCGCTAGCGAGGCAATGATGCGTTTCCTGTGTCCGAGCAGGGTGATCTTGAGAACCTGCAGAACACAAAGGATGATGTGTTTATACGGTAACATTAACAAGATGAAGGACCGGGACCTCTCTGGGTTTATCCATCTAATGTTGTCCATTGAGTTAATTATTGCCCTGACGCCGTGACTCACATTGACGATCTCCAGTTCCCACAGGTTTTTGACGCAATCCAGAGTGCGGTAGCCGCTGGCCAGGAAGTTGTGAAGGTACTCCTGCAAGCCCAAGATGTCCAGCCAAGAAGATAGAGAGCTGCTGCCGTCGCAGCCCAGCGCCTTCACCTGTTGGGAGGAGGGAGGCACCCAGTCGCATCATGACCCTTTTATGAATCAGAGTAGACTCTGAAACATTAACTATATTATAACAGGCTACAGGTCAGAATCACAGCATCGTCTTGTTGGTAAGGGGAGACACAGCAGCTTACAAGAGCATATGAACCAGGGTATAAAAGTCAAGATGATTGATGAAAACCGTTGGTAGTAAATAAAGTGTTCCTCACCTTGGGCAGGGAGCGTGCCGCGTGGAGGATCTTCCGTCTATGGCTCGGATCAGAGATTCCAATCTCCCTCAGGTCTTGATCCTCCATTACATTGCTTCCCTGTAGCACAAAAAATAAAAATAAATGGAAGCTTTATAAATATATTATTACCAGATGCACTTGATGAAAATGACATGTATTCGTCATACTAACATCTGTATTTGTAAAATGGGCGTACCCTAAATTTTCTAGGCCAGTAGGTGCCTCGAGATGTCGCCACTTCATGAAGCAAAAACATTTAAACACCGCATTTCTGTTCTTGGGGGATGATCTTGTTTAGATCAATCCCACCATGAGAAGTGTGCACTACACTGTTAGGATCGACCTCACATCTAATTCTGCCACCGCAGACGAAACAAAGGAGAATTCCTCCTGAGCAGGAAGTTCATCCTCCTCTCTGGGAGCTAACCTGCTGAACACAACAGAGGAAGGGTGGAACACACACACACACACACACACACACACACACACACACACACACACACACACACACACACACACACACACACACACACACACACACACACACACACACACACACACACACACACACACATACACACACACACACACACCTCCTTTAAATTAGATTTAACCGTGTATATGGGCCAGGGGCTGACAGTCAGGTGGGTAAATGGGGGTCAAATCCATCTTCAGCAACACACGATATCACCTCTGAGGATGTGCGGCAGGGCGGGAGCAACTGGTAAGTGGCCAATAAGTCAATGTCAGAGCTGCAGAGTGGCTATTGGATATGGGGTAGAGGGTTTGCGCGTTCTTGTAGCACTCAGTGGTTTATAGCTGACTACAGCTAGGGAGGAACAGGAAGAAACACACCAACTAGTAAGCTTTTTCTTCTAAAGGGACCACGGACAATATCGCAGCAAATCCACAGAAATGACTTTCGCGAGGAATGACTTTGCCTGAGGCACATGACAAGCGTCCTGCTGTACCACACTGTGGTTCTCCATGGCAGGTGCTGCCTCAGCAACACAACGTAAAAGCTCAGCGACGGAGCGTTCGACATAAGCTCGCAGGTTAATCGCAACCCGCTCGTGTTGAAAAGGCGAAAGGCCGTACGCTCGTTCAAACCGGAGGGCTGCCTCCTCGCCCGGCGGCTGCGGAGGAAAGCCGGCGTTGGATAACGGAGTGCGGCGTCGGCGTATCGGTGGGAGGTGCCGGTGTGTGTGCGCGCGGAATCGTTAAGCTGCAATGTTGCTGATTGAGGCCGTGCCTTTGAGCTCCCGCCGTGACGCTGCATTGATTATGTGTACGGACGTCACGACGCGCACTGCAGCGCGGAGCGCGTGCACGTGGTGGAGTGTGCGAATCGATGCAGACAGGTGGAGCAAGGGCAAGAGAGTGGTAGAGAGAGAGAGAGAGAGAGAGAGAGAGAGAGAGAGAGAGAAAGAGAGAGAGAGTGAGAGAGAGAGAGAGTGTGTGTGTGAAGTGGGGATCGGAAGATAGCAGGCAGGCCTCGGTGCTTCAGGGCTTCATTTGAACACAGCACAATGTAAACACCTCTTATATTGATAAATCGGCAGCATTTTGGGGAATTATCTCAGCGAGCGGCTGTGCCGAATGAAGTCTCTCCAGGTTAGATTTAAGACCGGTTAGGGAGCTGAACAAACAATAATAAATGTGCTGCAGCGTGCGGATCGTTGCAATGTTTCCGCCGCTGCCCGATTAATGGCTCACTGAACTAAATACTAAAGCAAGGAAAATAGCCCCATAACATCAGACAACAATAGGAGTTTGGCTACAGGTACCGATCACTGATTGGAATTTAAACGGCAGCATGGTCCCAGGTAATGCGGAGATTTAGAATTGATTTCGAAATGTGGGCGTTTTGAATGAATAAACCATCAGGATCACTGTGAAATCGCAAAATATCACATTATAGGCTTTTGTGGATAGAAGGAACTATTTAAAATCCAGAGCTTAAAGAAACCAGGCAATGTGTCATCTGGAACAAAGTAAATCTTCATATTAAAATGCTCATTTATATGATTATCTGTAGACATGTAGCCTAGAATAAATGCCTTCCCATCCACGGATAGTTTTAAGTATGTTGATATGTTTATTTAACATATGTTCAGGGCTGGACAATAACGGTTGCCCGGTTGCCCGGTTGCCCCCTGCATTTGGGCGATTTTCAACCATCTTTTGTGGTCTGGTTGCCGTGTTATCAATCAGCAGGGTATACCTCACTGTCTGTCCAGAAATATATTGACTTATTGATTTATCTATTTATCTCCCTCAAATACAAAGTGATTACAATTTCTTGGCAACCAAAAGCGGATGCATGGTTGGCAACTTGCAAACCACTTCGAAAGGTTAGTGTCCTAAGTGGTCCTGATATTTTAATGTTTTATGCATATTTTTATGTTCTGGAGACTGCGTTTTTAAACAGCCAAGATTGCTATTTGTGGCAAAACTAAGTCTTAAACATGTCATTACAGCAAATCACAGAGAGCATCAAACTACAATCGTCAATGACGTACTGTGGGTCATGTGGGTTCTGTGGCTTCTCCCACACTTGCAGGGGTTCAGAGCTAAAAATCTGTCATTTCCTTAACCCTTTGACATGCAACGCTCATAGCATACAAACTCCAACCCAACGCATATTAAGCTGTTAGAAGGAGATTAGAGCAGTGCCCTTGTCTAGCAGAGGATGCCTGGGAGGGATAATCCAGTACTTGAAAGAGCGCTGACTGAATGACACAAAACTAAAATAATGAAATAAAATACTCCCCCGGCCCCCCACTATCACTCCACTCACTGCTAAGCCATTCATTTGCTCACAAAGCTCCCAGCATCAAAAAACTTGCATCGAGGATAGTGACTCAATCTCAACATAGTGTCAAGAATTCTGTGTGGAAACTTGTCTTTCGGTGCATTTTGATTAATGCTTGCTCCCCTACGGTCTCAGCGGGTCTAACTGGGAATACATGCAAGGTGGTGCAGCTGACTTCAGCAATTGGGGCAAAATAATACATCTATTGCAGTGCGGAGATCAGTTTGAACATCTGTGAGTGTGTGTGTGTGTGTGTGTGTGTGTGTGTGTGTTTATGGCCGTGTGTGTGTTGTGGTCTCTGAACTCGCTCACCTCTCTTTAGGATGCTACACTACCCCTGCCTCAGCCTTTCCGGAGGGCTGCCTTAGGGGTTCTTCTCGATATAATACGCATCCCTTTAAAAGGGGTATTTTATATGGAACATAAGGACTTATTCGACTAACAATGCTTTCCAAAATAGCGTACAAGACACAAAACGTGCAACATCTTCCAACAATACACACAGCACACAAAAATAAATGAATGAACATGTTATCAAGACTTGATGTCCCGTGCAGTCTAATGGAACATTGTCACTGCGCATAGAACCACTTGATGTTTCCAGCCCCATGAGGGAATTCGACTAGGATCTATCCGATGCATTCTGCTTTCATGAGACAGTCCCTGGCCACATGTCCTCAAGTTACTGTCGGCCTCAGGCGTATCTGTGCAAACGAGATTCAGGGGAGACTTGACTGTCCCCACAGGTGCAGGTGCTGCAGAAGATAACCCATAATTGTACTGCATCTCTGCTCACTGCTTTCACGTAATTAAGTTTGAGTACACTCTTTGGCCATTCACTGCTGTGAATTCTGTGGTGATGGACCTCGGCAAAGACTTGATTAAATCCACAGTCTACCCTCCACCCAATAGCTGCCATAAGAACAAAGGGAGGTCTCTGAAGAAGATCCCTGAAAAAGGGACTCGTCTAGAAAGCAAACCAGCCTGGAACAGTGTCACAGAACACTGTCAGTAACAAGAGACAGGCAGGAAACTGTACCAAAACAAAGCGAAGAAAAAAAAAAAGAATTATATGGTTTGAACATGCAGTCGGCGTCAGCTGAGGGAAGAGAATAGAATCAGCCCCATCAAGCCGTTTCTTCCAGAGTGAATAACATTTATCT
>NC_137194.1:19367785-19370285 GCF_960531495.2 Zeus faber | reverse complement strand
TCACGGCCGCAACAGGACGAGGTCGTGTCTTAAAAGACAAGAAAAACAAGAAATACTTGAAAGTCATTAAAAGCATTTGTTTTACGTGTGTCTGCCTCAACACCATCTTTACGCCCCCCCGGGTATCAATTCAATTTGATTTCTGAAAAACCGCCGAGGCAAGAGACTTCATTTATTTATTTATATGTGTATTCATTTATTTATTTTAGACAACAGTGTGCCTGGAATCAACACGATACTTATCGGACAACATCCTTACGCAAAAATCAATTCGGGCTAGACTTTCCTTTTGGAGGTAAACACGTTGGGGCCCGTTGCATTTTATCTCGTGTGATAAAGCCCCTGCCAGCGACGGGGTTGTCAGCATCGCCATCGATCATTAAAGTAGCAGAAGATAAAGTGAAGACGAGATGAAAGGGGAAGTTAAAAAAAAAAAAAAAAAAAAAAGCCCAGAGTTTCCAGAACCACCATGCCTTCCTTCGATACAGATCATGCATTATACAGCACATGTGCAATGCTTGTCAACATAATGATGCTTATTGAGTCGTCTCCTGGCATAGTGCGCGCGCACACACGCACACGCACACACACACACACACACACACACACACACACACACACAGCCACTGATTCATGGCCGTACTGAAGCAGCGGTAGAATTTATACTTGTCACACACCAGAGACGCGGCTTCCTCCTCCGATTCATCCCATGGTGTGCGTGTGTGTGTGTATGTGTTGCGTGTATTGTGCTAGAAATGGGGAGATAGATGCGGGAGTAGTCTACAGACGGTAAAAAGATATGATAATCACTGTTGTTGAGCAAGATCCGTTAAGAAACCATACCCTCGTCCCCTCCAGCGCCACCTATTGCCTGGTGGACAGACCCAGTATTACAGCTGAGACCACAGTTCAGGGTTTAGATCAATATCAATAATTAAGCTCTCAACAAGTGCAATAGTTATTCATGTGCACAAAGTATCCTTAATGATAATTTGAAATTTGAGATGTAGCGAGAAGTGAGACACCTCATATCTTTGCTTGACCCAACACTGGGTCCTGCGGCAATCAGCCCATGAAGGTTAGGAGCTACCGAGAGAGAGAGAGGGAGAGAGAGAGAGGGAGAGAAACCTTGAGGAATCATGCATCTATTTGACCATCCCCTAACTTCAAACTGTAGGGACGGCACCATCTACAGGGTGAAAACAGGCAGAGTGATGTCGCTTACCATCAAAAGATGGCGAGTGACATCACGCGGCACTCGTCTGAGCCATTCACATAAAGCGATTGCAATACCCCGTGTTTGCCGTCCCCTGAGGGTTTGAATTTAGGGTTTGGTGGGGCCTACAGGGCGTAGCAGACAAATAGGAAAACTAACCTTTCTAGACATGCGTAAAGCGAGGAATAACCAAAACGAATAACAAAAACCCAAAAAGCTTTTTGTCATTCCAAAAAGGCAACTGAAAACTGAAAGAACCCCACCTACTTCAAGGAAGAGGACAGAACCGACTGCAGAGGTAGCCCAGAAGGTATTTGTGTGAAAATGTAATCTTACTCTGTCAACGGAATTAGCTCTCCGTAGCTGTGCGGCGGCAGGGGCCGTGGCTGCTCGCTGAAAGAAAGTTGAAGGATTTTAAACTTGGCTTCTGTAAAATCTGCAATCTTATCCGCAAACCCTCTCAGAACCCCAGCGGTACAGGAAACAATGAACAAAATCCAATATGCTGTTCGGCACTAATATACTCTATATCACACTGCCTCCGCCGGACTAGCCTTCTTCCCATAGTGTGTCTTGGTGCCATCTCTTCCCCAGGTAAACAACGCACATGCCCCCGACCATCCACATGATGCAGAAGAAAACGTGATTGATCAGACCAGGCCACCTTCTTCCATTGCTCCATGGTCCAGTTCTGCCGCTCAATTGCCCATTGTAAGCACTTTGGGTGGTGGACACTGACCCTGCGGCTACACAGCCCCATACACAGCAAGCTGCGATGCACTGTGTGTTCTGACACCTTTCTATCGTAGCAGCATTAACTTTTTCAGCAATTTGTGCTACAATAGCTCTTCTGTGGGATCAGACGGGCAAGACTTCGCACCCCATGCGCATCAGTGAGCCCATGGGCGCCCATGACCCTGTCGCAGATTCACCGGTTGTCCTTCCTTGGACAACTTTTGGCCTAACCACTGCATACTGTACTAGGGATGCAGATATTCCCACATACTGGGAACACCTCACAAGACCTGTAGTTTTGGAGATGCTCTGACCCGGTCTGAGTGTGGCACGGTGGCACAGTGCATTACAGCAAGAAGGTCCTGGGGTCGATTCCCGCTTGGAGCGCTGTTGGCGCCGTGCTCCAGTGGGCTATCTCCCAATTAGGGGCCTTTCTGTGTGGAGTTTGCATGTTCTCCCCGTGCTCACATGGGGTTTCCTCCATCTAACAACAGTAAGGACCCCCACCAAAAACATGCACACATCATCGTCTGACCAGCGATGGACGTA